>NC_083615.1:4128974-4498974 GCF_963584025.1 Labrus mixtus
TCTTTGTTTTAATTTGAAGTGTAATCTTTGAACGTCATAATCAAAAGTACGACTTGCCTGTTAAACACATGAAGTGAGAGCGGTACGGTCAAAAAGAGAAAACGCCGAGCCACAAATGGAGCAATGACTGCAAGCCTCTTCAAGCAGGCAACTGGAGCTGCACTGATTTCACACTTGACATGCGTCATTCTGGGGGTTTAGCATATTATGTCATGACTCTTGAAATATCTGCATATATCATAAGACTGCGAGGAGTGATGTGGACATGGAGCCTGGTTCCCTGACTTAAAACTACGTTTCTGCTTCTGCAATGCACATTTCAAAGCGTTGCATTTGTCTGACTGAAACAGAGTCAAGTGCAAGTCAAATTGGCAATTAAATTCTAAACCTTAGCTCAATTAAATACTCTAGTAAGTGAACTTAGTTTGACTGTCCCAGTGTTTATATAACCACTCTCAAAATGTAGTCTCAGAGGGCTTTACAAACTGTATTCTTAGACCTACGATCCAGACAGAAAAAAGGCCTACAAATGACCTTTGACTAATAAAAGGGAAAGACGTTCACACATCACGTCAGCTTTAGGTATTTACTGATCAGATCTTTCATGACTTTTCCTTTTCCGTTTAGAAAGACCACTGCACATGTGGATCCAACTGCGTCGACGAACCCGAGCAAAGATTCAAACCACCCCGATCCGAGCTGCAACAACACCGCCCGGCTCTCGACAAACAACTGGACCTTCAACAAGACCCTCTCCAAACTCATCAGGCACTCTCATCTCTCTGCACAGCTATCTCAGCGTATATATTTTTCACCCCCCACTAACACAGACTCTTTCATAGCTCGCTCTCTCTCTCTCTTTTTTTTTCCAACAGGAAGAATATTCTGAGATTTCTTGATCCGGAGAGAGACATCTCTATTCTGAAGGGCACGCTGAAACCAGGAGATATCATCCACTATGTCTTTGATCGCCACAGCACCACAAACATCTCGGAGAATCTCTACCGCCTGCTGCCCACTGCGTCCCCTATGAAGAACCAGCATCACAGGCGCTGTGCTATTGTGGGGAACTCGGGGATCCTGCTGAACAGCAGCTGTGGACCCGAGATCGACTCTCACGACTTTGTTATCAGGTATTTCTTTTATTGATTTCAGACTTACTCCTAAAGCATGCAAGTGGACATAAGATTGTTCTGTGTTTAAAATGGGTCAGCACATTTCAGTTTCAGTTTGGGTTTATCGCTGAAAGTTAAAGTTGCGTCGTTGTTTGTAGTTTTCAGTTTCAAGTATCAGCGCTCACACAGCTGGAAATATAATAATTGGACTTTTTAAAAAGCTTTTTTTTCCCGCAATTTACAATCAGAAATGAACAGCCAGACAGAGAGCGATGCAGTACAAGATTTTACATTAAATTTGACATTTTGGAAAGCTCCTGCATTTAGCAGAAACACATCGTGTCTCTCTCAGAGGTCATGCTCTCATTTTACCAGAAGATTCAGTTTGTAAAGCCGTCCGCCGCCTCTTGTTATGTGTTTGGGTGAGAATAAAAAATAAAAAAAAAGAGGGGAATTCATCACAGCTCAATGCTTAGTCGAAAGGAGGAAAATGAATCTGCGTTCGGTTATATTATAATAACAGAAAACTCAATAAGAAGGGATGTGTTTGGGATTCTGTGAGATGACTGGCGCTATCTGACAAAGCATGCAGTAAATGCGGAGGTATTTACTGTGAGAAATATCCTCTCGTGAATCAATGACTTGAATGTTGTCGAGTAAATGGAGCCGGATTAGCCGTCACCTCATCGAGCTGATTGATCCATAGCTGAAAAGGCCTCTGAATCCATGCGTGTCTCCTTTCTTTTCCTCAAATGGATTCTGTTGTTCTGGGTGTCTTTCCTTCCGTGCTGCTGTGATGTTACGCTGATGAGGAGAGGTCATGATTTCCCAGACTCCAGCAGCATGATAATAGAGCAGGGGGGGGGGGGGCAGGGTCGGTAATTGAGGGCTGATGACAGACAACAGGGAATGTGGCATTTTGAGAAGCTAAGGAATTCTCCGCAGCATTAGTGTGTATCAGACTGAGAGACAGTGTCTGCAGTTTCCTGCTCTACACTTTGTATCCACACGGTATGTGAGATGATTCAATCTCCGCTTTCTAATAACGCCATGTTATACATTGCAAAGTAGTCGTTTGAATCATCAGAAGTAATGTAGGGTCAGCTGTTGGTGCACATGTCCAGGTATTATGTAGAGACCGACCGATGAATTGGCCAGCCGATAATAGCATCAGCCGATATTAGCACATCCAGTGACTGTCAGTATCGACTACTTTTATTGCGAATGCACCGATATATTACTTGATTTATTCACCAGTCACAAAGCATTTCAATTTAGTTTCATTGTATATCACTAGCAGTTCCCCTTCACCAGCAAAGTGTGCTACATGGATTACAACAAGCATTATCACTCTCCAGCTGTGACGCACGTACATGAGCAGTTACTTTCCAGTTTCCATCTTTTCTTCATTATTTATCTTTAGTATAAAGATATTTATTTTTAAAGATTATTTATCTTTAGTTTGATAACTGCATTTGAGGGATCAACACAATAAATATCTATATTTATCTCTACAGATTAAAAAAAAAAAAAATAGATCTAAGAACGATATCGGCCGATATATCGGTATCTGATTTTTTTCTCTGCCTAATATCGATATCGTATCGGACCCAAAAATCCCATCTTGCTCGGGCCTTAATTTTATGTTTGAAACATCTGTTTCCTAAACGTATCTCGCTGTCATTGTCTGAATCCATTAAGATTTAAAGGAACACAAATCACAGTCCTTTGAAGACTATGACTCCAGCATTGAGGTGATTTTGACATTTGAATCTGAAGATAATTAACAGCAAATGTCAAATACGCTTCTTCCGTATAGTCGGAAAAAACGTTGTAACAACGAATAGCAAGTGAGTGTTAAAACTAAATCATTTTGAGTTCTTTCCATGTTGTCTCCCACCACACGGCATAAACCTTCTCATCTCACACGTACACCGATGGTTGTGTAATAATACTCTGACTTAGTTTCAAGCCTTAGACTTAAAGTTGTAAAGGTGTGAGGTGTTGTAAACAGTTTTTTTTTTTTAACTGGACAGCCGACATTTTAACCAATGTGTAAATTAGAGTCTGAGTTGTTAGAAAGACTTCTGATGTGTTTACCTGCCACACCTCCAGAGAAAATAATCACCCGCTTTGTGTTTTCTGCCATTCACTTTGAGACACCGGGGTTAATATCGATAAACAGAAAGCCGTCCCATGCTCTGCTCTCCTGGTGAATAAAGCTCAGGTGTAGCTCTCTTTCACTCCCGGCAGAAGCTTCTGCGCTGCGAAAAAAATGTTTCTCTTGCTTGGAGACGCAGGTAAATGGGTGATAAATTGAAGGGGAATAAAAACTCAATGAAATTGGTTTAGCGAGATGTCAGGCCACCTCGACATCCCATCGCTGCTCGGAGAAATAGAAGCCAAATCTTCCCTTAAGGCAACCGCGCGAGGAATCTGAAGACTGAAAGCCGTTGTGATGTGTCACTTTTTTGTCGATTTAAAGACACATTCACGTCAATATGCAGGTTCAGTTGGAAGGGAAGTGTGATCCATCACGGTGTGTAATGTGCTCAACATGTTTAGTGAGCTCTCATGTCGTTTCAGCAACCGCATATTTATTTGTCCCCTTTTTTGTTTATTTTTTTTCAGGCTTTCTCTTCTCTTTAATTAGTCACCCATCTGTATACGTCATGTGTATTTATATCACTGCCACTCAGTAGCAAAGGTCTGTTGTTTTTTCCCCCACTGAGGAACCTGTGAATTTTCATTTTTCATTTTTCAAATTGAAATCATAAACAGCAGGCTTTTTTTCGACTCTGCATTTCTCATCGGCCGTGTGCGCTAATGAAAAGAGAAATGTCAGAGGAAACTTTGCCCCACATTGGATGTTACGACATCATCAGTCACTGGCTCGTAAAAAGGAAAAGGACGTAATGACTTCAATTTAACTTTTCCCCTAAAGTATCCTTATCCAAATCCTTCCTTTCTTATACGTGTGGAAATAAACGAGTGGCTGGTAGAGAGGTTCAGACCTTTTAAAAAAGGATTCTGAGGTGAAGTGACCCCGTGCCTGTTTCATCCTCAGATGTAATCTGGCACCAGTGGCAGATTACTACCAGGACGTGGGCTGGCGGACCAACCTGGTGACCATGAATCCGTCGGTGGTGCAGCGGGCCTTCCAGGACCTGGTCAGCGAGGAGTGGCGCGATCGCTTCCTGCAGCGGCTGCAGAGCCTGAGCGGCAGTGTGCTGTGGATCCCGGCCTTCATGGCTAAGGGGGGAGAGGAGCGCGTGGAGTGGGCCCTCCGACTCATCCTGCTGCACACCGTGGACGTGCGCACCGCCTTCCCCTCGCTGCGCCTTCTCCACGCTGTCAGAGGGTAAGAACGCAGCTGCGGCGGATCACACCTTAAGCGTGTCGGCGGCTCACAGGAACACCTGTGTAAAGCAAATCAAATGAGTAGGCAAATTCTAATCTGTCGCCCAGGTGGCTATTTTTAAACTACAGCTGATCACAGCTAGTGAGAGGATTGAGCTCCGTCTCTTCTCAAGGTGAACTCTTTAAGTGATAGGTGTAACGTGTGTGTGTGTCTGATCCTGAGAGAAATGGACAAAGTAGTGTAGAATTGTGTAAATCAGTGAACTTCTTGTGATGAAAGATACAACAGAAAACTCAAAAGTAATTGGTCTTTTTTTCGATTCTCAGATTTTTTTGAAATTTTCAAAATCCAAAACAAAAAACCTCCAACCAGAATTTAAATTTTTAGACACTTCAAACCCCTTTGCCCCTTTTCTGAAGACGATTTGGAAATAACAGGAGCAAAATGTACTGTTTCATACTCTTCCCAGGACTATACGGCGATGAAGCGAGCGTTAATGTCTCCGTCCCTCCCGACACAAATAGCTGAGCATTATGGGTAATGGAGGTGTTCTCCTCTTGCAGGGAGTTGGATGAGCAGATCAATACTAATGTAATGTTTGTATTTTATGAAAGCAAACAGCAGCCAGGAGGGAATGAGCTCAGAATTAAGACCGCAACAGACTGTTCAACGTTTAAAGTGTGTCTGCCAACACATCTGATGGCGACTAAATATGAGATTCAGCAGAAATGTAACATGTTAAATGCTTACATCAGCTGCCTAGGCTCATAACAACAACGAACATCCTAAAGGTTAGCGGTAATAATCACCATTTTCTAACATCTGGATAAAGCAGTCAACACAACCATCATCTCTGGTCGATTGGAATATCAGAACAAACATCCTAAAGCTTCTCATTCACTAAAGTAGATATATAATTATTTACTCTGAAGTCATTCCGAGGGGGGGGGGGGCATGAATGTTTACTTTCCATCATGTCAATCCATCACATATCAGTGAATATATTTCAGTCTGAACCAAAGAGCTGGACTGCTCACACATTTGACTGACGTTTCATTACCTCTCGAGCCGGGGGAAAACTTAACGGGGCTCAGGAACAAACAAATGGCACTTTTCTTTTCCTCTGGCTGTTACGTGCTTTGACTTCTTCTTCTCGTTGGTCTACACCCGGCTGCAGTACATTTCCGGAGTCGTGTGACGTTGCCGGGGCAACCAGCGGAGGCGCTACATTGGCGGTACCTCGGGGGATATAAACTTTAGTCAACGTGCTGCTCCTCTAATGGAGGCTAAATCAATGCAGGGAAGAAGAACACGTGTGAGCTGTTTTTTTAAATCCCATGTGTTCTTACCTAAAGAGCGATTCAGAATGATCCAGTAAGTCTGCTGTAATGGTTTAAGTTAATTTGTGAAATCTAATTTTGACAACCTCAGAACAGTCCGAGCGTCACAACCTCCGAGATCTTTGACCCCCCCCCCACTGATCACAGTGAGCTGGATTTTCATTTCGTTTTTTAACATTTGTAAGAATGCAATCAGACTCAAACTTTATTTCCTAATAGCATAAATTCTGCGTAGAAAATTGTTTTTAAACTTTTAATTCCATTTAGAAACTCAAGGTTATCAAAGGAAATGGCCGATGGTGTTGAGTTGAGGTGACAGGACTTCTCTTGAGCATTCTTCATTGCTTTGATTTATTCTACAGAGTTAGTTCAGGGTCTTTTTTTTTTTTTTTTTTGAAGAAATGAATTTTGCAAATCTTCCTCCCGTGCCTTGAGGCTTTTTATAAAATCCCTCTCTCCCTGCAATTTTTCCTCCAGTCCCTTGCGTCTCTTTCATCACAATAAGGCTTTTCTCCGGATCTTTCCTGCATTGTTAAAAAGCTACCGCCTGTCACTGACCAAATTATGCAATCTAGTATGCCCCAACTATCACACGGTATTCCAAAGAGCTCGAACTGAGCCATGATTGTTGTAGTTAACAGTCTGTAAAATCAGTGTTTTACATCAGAAATGACTATCCTCAAATGTTCTCTGGGATGAAACAAAGGCCCCTTTCCCCCCTTTTAATATTTAGTGTTTTATAAATGATCCCCCTGATCTTGTCCTCTCAGTAAGACTGAACGTTAAATATTTAGTAAAGGACAGAGAATGTGTTACACTAATGTCTGATTAAAAAAAAAAGATCACCTCTTCTACGTGTTGAAATCCTGTCCCGCCATTTCTCCTTCATGGTGCATGAGCAGCTTTAAATAGTACGACCTCTACGTCTCAACTTGACCTTGAGCGCTAACCACAGAGCGCACGGCACCAGCCTCGAGGCACAGAAACCAGCTGGCGATTGGTGAGGGGGGAAAAAAAAAACACAGAAACTCAAGGCGAGTGGACGTCCTACCCCCTGAGGCCCCCAGCGTGTGGGATTAAATCATAAAGAACTCATTTAGGTCACCTCAGATAGAAGAGCGCAACTGCGGTTTAATGATTGAAAAAAAAAGCTGCAATTATTATTTTCTGACAAACACATTCAGTAAAAATAGTCTTCCATTGTTTGTGAGATAAATCCCCTCGTCCAGGTGTAGTTTGTTTTGTTCCAGCTTCAAATTAACAAATACAAAAGATGTTCCCTGTGCTGATGACTTCACCGGATGGACGATGTGTTCTGCATTGCAAGGATGAGAAAAATAGAGCAGCAATAAAATACACTCACCGTCCACTTTATTAGGTACGTCTGTTCAACTGCTCCTTAATGCAAATATCTTATCAGCGAATCACACGACAGCATCTCGTTCAGGCATGTTGAAATGGTCAAGGCGATCTTCTGAAGTTCAAACTGAGCATCAGAATCAGATTTATTGTCCAGCTATGCTTACACACACACAAGGAATTTAACTTTGTTGAACTGTGCTCTCTTATGTACAGGTGCAACATTAAATATCAACAATAAACATCATAAGAAAAGACTAATATTTACATGACTAAATATGAAACAGTGCAGTGGTGAATAGTGCAAAAGATGCTGAAGTAACATGATAAGTAAAATGCTGATGGGTCAATTAAGATGTCAATTACAGTATTTACATGAAATAAGTGTGCGTAGATTGATCATTTAAATTAAATGATATATATATACATATATGTATATTCACAGTGACGGTTGTGGATGTGGAAGAAAGATGATTTTGGTGACTTTGAACATCACCAGACAGGCTGGTCTGAGTATTTCAGCAACTGGTAATCTACTGGGATTTTTTAACCAGTCAAACCATCTCAAGGGGTTTACAGAGAAGATATCCAGTTGATGCCAGAGGTCAGAGGTGAATGGTCAGACTTTGTTTGTGCTGACAGAAGGGCAACAGTAACTCAAATAACCACTCGTTAAAACCGCGGTATGTAGACGAGCGATCTCTGAATGCACAACACGTCCTGTATTGTTGCTGACCGTGTTCATCTATTTATGACCTCAGTGTACGCATCCTCTGATGGCTACTTCCAGCAGGATGACGCAAAGCTCGTTATATCTCAAACTGGATTTTTAACATGACCTCCACAGTCACCAGATCTCAATCCTATAGATCACCTTTGGGATGTGGTGGAATCAGAATCAGAATCAGAAATACTTCATTAATCCCAGAGGGAAATTCGATTGTTACAGTTGCTCCAAAATATACAATAAAGCAGTAGAAATATAGTAATAAAAATATGAATCAAATAGGATATGAATGTAAGTAAGATATCAATAAGAGGTACAAGAAATATTTACACGAATAAGAGTCAGATGGAATATATACACACATGATCAAGATTATTGCACTTTGTTATCATGGAGATGTTATTCATTATTATTAAATTGCAGTTTTAATAAATAATGAGTTATGGTGGAGGTTGCAGTTTTTCAGTCATTTATTTTTTTTCAGGCAGAAATAGTCCAGGGTCAGCAGAGTGTGTGTCACTCAAAGGGAGGAGTCATAAAAAAATGGGAGATTCATCCCAATCGATATGCAGCCGACAAATCTGCTGCAACTGTGTGATGCTGTCACGTCGATATGGACCATCTCTGAGGGAATGTTTCCAGCACCTTGTTGACTCTATGCCAAGAAGAATTCAGGCCGTTCTGAAGGCAAAAAGGGAGGTCCAACCCTGAACTAGCAAGGTGAACCTCATAAAGTGGCTGATGAGTGTATATGTCAACTTTCTTTTATTCTATAAGAGTTATACAGCAAAAAAGAAATATGCTCAAAACTGCCCCCCCCCCCCCCCCCCCCCCCCCCCGAGTCTCTGTATTATTCCATTGAACAGTTCAGATGCCAAAGATTGTTCATTTTACAGTTATGTGAGGACACGCACGTCTTTGCACGTGAGAAGCGAAAATGATAGAAAGTTAGATTTTTGCCTCAGTGACCTAAAGAAGGAACACTTGTATCTGTCAGTTATCTCACTACTTGCTGCTTCTGTCCGCGTGGAAGCATAACATTTTGAGACTACCGGACTGAATTACTGATGAAGATGGAGATGTTTCACAGATCGTCCAGGGAGTAGATAAAGTATGAGGAAAAGGTCGCTTGATATTGATTTATCTGAGCGCAGACAGTTCTTGAAAAAACTTTTTTTTTTTTTTTTTTTTTTTTTTTTTTTAGTCTACAAGTAGAAATTCACATCGTGCAAGCTCGCAATATTTTGAGCACTTTTTTTTGGCTCAACTCTGCGTGCTCCATCATGCTGTAGATCTCACTAAATCTCAAAGGGAGACAGGATCTGACTGAAGGAGATGATCGTGCTTCCAGCTGAATACTGACACAAAAGAAAAAAAAAAACCATGACAGTGCTCCTCTGTTTTTTTTGCTGTTTTTCTAATAGTAGTTGAAGGTTATTTTATTCACTGCTAACCACAAACTGTAACGTCTTTCAGGTACTGGCTAACCAACAACGTGCACATCAAGCGCCCCACCACGGGGCTCCTCATGTACACCATGGCCACTCGCTTCTGTGAGGAAATCCACCTCTACGGCTTCTGGCCCTTCCCGCTCGACCCGCAGGGCAGACCGGTCAAATACCACTACTACGATACCCTGAAGTACGAGTACACGTCCAGCGCCAGTCCTCACACCATGCCGCTGGAGTTCAGGACCCTAAGCACTTTGCACAGGCAGGGGGCGCTGCGGCTCCACACGGGAAGCTGTGACGCAGAGAGGAGACCGCAGAAGTAGCTGAATGGAACGACTTCATATTAACTACTGAACAGTTTTCTCGCTGCCCTACTTTACTTACTTTTTATAACACTTGAAATAACTTATTTTCAGTACTTGGAATGAACTTGTTTTTTTTTTCAGCTCTTTCAGTCAATCTGGTGGTTTTAACGAGATTTCTTAAGGCAACCTTTTTAATATAGTGAGACTCTTTTGTGCACACTGTTAATGGAGATCCTGTCACATGAGACGGCCCCTTATCTCTCTTAAACAGAACTTATTCAGTCGTTCAAGTCTTAACGGACTTCCTGTGTGGTTTTCAGTTATTGGTCATGAAAGGGGGGGGGACAACATTTTTATGATTTAATTTTGGGTCCTGTGACAAAACAGACTGATATTTCCATTTTTTTGATATACACAATAGGGCTTCATTAAAAGGGGGTGTTGTAATTTACCCAACAAAGTCCACAGCATGAAGAGCTGCTGACTTGGATCTCGCTCTTGTGAGTCACTGGTCGGGCCACAAGATGGAAGCACTTAATAATCAGGGAGTAAGAGGATACGAGACAAAAAAAAAAACATTTCTTTAAAGTCTGTGATGTTCAACTTGTGATAGCTCATTTTCCCTCTGATAAGAGAACATTTTGTATCTTCATGGTAAAAACAGGTCATTCTTAAGGGGGAAGAAAAACAAAACGGTGAACCAGAACTGCCGTGTGAAACAGTCAGGTGACCCGGAGTGATAAACGAGAGAAGGAAAGCATGTTCAGCGTCTGTGAGGAGAGAGAGAGAGAGAGCGAGAGAGCGAGAGGGTACCAGCTGTTCACATAAGAGTGTTTACGCAGCCCACTGTTGGCTTACTTTGTTATATTTCCTCAAAGAGCACCAGCCCTGTTACTGCATTGAATGTGTTGAAGAGGTTAGAATGTAGTTGTGTTATTTAAGTAGGATGTTTTGTTTTTTTGTTGTTGTTTTTAAATCCATGAATGTATTGGTGATATTCTTACTAATGTGTAAGAAATGAGCCCCAAAAATGTGCTTTAAATTCAATGTGATTCACAGTTAGGAACTGTTTTTAGAGCATTTAACACTGATGCGGATGAATTGTATACAGCCTTTTCTTCATTTACAACAATGTATTGAAAACTTTATATGTACTGTGTGTTTGTTTGTGGCCAGCATTCAAATCATTTGTGGAGACAGATCTTCACAGGTTTGATTGAAGCTGCCAGTATTTGTGCCTACGTTCAGTGGATTTGCCCAAAATTAAAAAATTGGACTGTTTACATGCCCAGAATTTTTAAAAAATTGTTCCAGGAACATGTGTTGGTTGGAAAACAGAGTTACATGACTGTCTTAATAAAGTCAGGGAAGAAACTCAATTTGATATTGATTTTCAGGCCAGTAGCAGACTGACGTGTGAGGCTAATTTATTGGTTCAATGCTGCTCTGGATTTTACTTTCAATTTCGTAACCCAGAAAGTCTTAGAAGTTTGGTTCCAGGTTTTTGTCTTTGCAAATGCTCGAGTTACTTTTCAGCGACAAAATACCTCCTTTTAGCTAAATTAACACGAGTATTTAAGATATTCACTATGCTTCCAGCCATGTGATTTTGTTCATTAAAGAGTCGTTTTGACAGGATGCGCTTGTTGACTTGCATGTCGGGCCCTCACTACGCTGCCAGTGAAGTTAAGAATAAACATGAAAGTGGTGGCAGGGACGTCAGCAGTCTGGAGCTATGAAAGGTTTTATTTGTGAGAGCTACGTCTGAGCTCGGGCAAAAATAGAAACATTCTGCGACCAACACAGTTAAGTTAATCAACCCAGAATCTGGAATTTGCCACAAAGTTAGAAAACTTTCCACTGACATGTCGTTTTTCTGCTCTGATGGAACCAACGAGACGAAGCAGAAACAATTTCAACGCTTTGTCACATTTACTGTGTTAACGTCTGTTTGTTTTTGTCTCATTCCAGCAAACAAAAGAAAATATTGCATGTAGGACTTGTCTTGATACACACAACTCAAGTATATTTCCTTCTTTTTTTTTTGTATTTCAAATATCCAATATAACTCAAGGACACTTGTTGTGTAGTAATGACAAACTGAATGTACTTTGTCTGTGGCAGAAAATACACAAATGGACAAGAATGGGGGGGGGGAAACAAGCATTTCCACTATCTCTCTTTTAAGGATGTAAAGCTTCAAAGGATGTTTTATTTCAGTAGTGTTTTTTTTAAAGAAATGGAAACTTGAGGAAACGGCTGTGGGTGAACGACACATCTCAGAAAACCAAGAAGGGGCTTTCAATAAACTTCCAGAACAGTCTCCACGTTTCTTGTCTTTAAATGTGGGGTGAGGGAAATTTGCTACAGTGTCTGAGTAGCTACCACAAAGACTTTGATTCTTTTTTAACAAGAGGAATTTTCTGTAGCAGAGGATGCAGTCCTAATAAAAGTCCAGGATTAGCATCTTAACACGAGAAGCGTTCCTCCACCGGTTTACAACGATTAAAGAAAAGGAGACAAAGCACAGGCACCAAATCATGGATCTGAATATTTCTGCACAACACAGCGAAAGACAAATTTCTTTGACACAACATCGAAATAAACAAGAGGTCACAAAGTCTGATGGAAAACACATGAAACAGTCAGGATTCTGCTTGAATGCAATCTTTCAAAAATATGTCAAAACTTGATTTACATCTGGTTCTTTATATGATTCACACACATCATCCCTGCATACTGCTCATACTTTACAAAGACAAACGTATCCAGTCTTTCATGTCACCAAAACATGAAAAAAAAAAAAAAACACATTAGTCTTTCTCCTGGAAAGAACACGTTGAAAAAGTGATGCAGGACTACCAACCGTCGTTTCCTTTTCTTGTATCTGTTAAATCGGGGTGGAGGTCATTTGGAAACAGCTGCACGTGTAGACACAGTGCATGATCAAATAACAGTTTGGATTAAAACAAAAGGTCATCCACAACACTCACACACTCACACTCACTGCAGACGACATCCTGGCTTTGTTTTTGTTTAGTGTAAACTGTTTTAAACCTCTTATTTTAGAAGATTTCAATCAGACTTTTGGTTGATTCCTGTGTTTTGTGTTTCGATTAAAGGGTATAATAATGGAGTGAAATGTACCACTTGGTGAAGAAGGCTTACATGAGACGACGTCTTTTTTTTTATTAAATCCTCAATTCAACCAAAATATCACATCCAATCTAAGAAATAGATTTGTTTTCGAATCTGTGCAGCACGAATCAGAAACCCTTAAGCAGAGAATGGACTCTCGTTCAGTTCGACATTACAACAGGAACGTCACTGTGGGAGACTTTAACGTTTCATTTGACAAGCCGTTTGACTTTTATCTCTAACAACAAGACGTTTCTTTAAACTGATGAAACATAGCTCAGTTTAAGAAATAAGTCTGTGCGCATGTCAGACACTTCAATAAAGTCGCTTCATCACCGCGGTCCTTCAATCTGTTGTCGGCTAAGTTCAGTGGTTACTTGAATAAATGACATATTTATATGATTTAAAAAAAAACAAAAAAACCTCACATCCATTTCCAGCATTTAAATTCAGAGTAAATATTTATATAAACACCTTACAAATATAACCGTATCATTCTCCTTTGGATTTAGACCTTTTTATAATTTCGCTGACAGAGCAGCAAAACAGGAATGTCTGCCATCACTGTGTAAAAAAATAGACGTTTACTCCAAAGATAAGAACAGCAATCATACAGTGTTTACGCACAATAAAGTGGTTAGTAGACAGGAGCCCGTTTGGTGTGATAGTTTTATCTCATATATAAATTATAGTGTGCAAATACTACCTGTTTGTATGTTTGTTGCACAACAGGTGTTGCATGTTAACATTTGACAATCAAACTTGACGGTTTTTGTGGCCAAAAAATATGAATATATAAAGATTAGATAATCGCCTGTAACTTAAAGTGGGATTATTAGTCCTTCATTTTTAAACTCGGCGAGCAGGCGTGCTGTCCTCTGCAGCACAGCATGAGGCTTCCAGTTGTTTCATCTCAGAAAGAAGTAGGCAGGTTTCTGAGCCACGTGATAGACGCGTCAGTACAGCAGCAAACAATGATATCTCCTGATGGCTCCAGTCCTTTAAAACACAGACCAAAAAAAAAAGCCATGCACAAGCTGCTGCAGAGAAGTTGCTGATTCAGTAAGACTTAACAACACTTACAAAACAAAAAAAAAAAAAATAGAGGAAATCACTCGAGTGGTCCCGGGGAAAATTATAGGAGTTAAGAAAATCTGGATTGTCCGTGTTTGGGTTCACCTGCAAAAAGAAAGAAAAGACATCGCTCAGTTACTAAAACAGAATCTTATCTGATGTTTTAGTCAACAAGTTCTCCAACAGGGCCCGGTCTGACTTGGAAGTCAGGAATGTCAGGTAAACAGGACATTATTTCCTTCTATGAGGAAGTGGTTGTGTGTTAAAGAACAATAGAATTGACGGAAGGGTGAAACCAAAGTCCACATCCCCTGAACTGAAACGGAGCCTCTTTAAAAAGAAAGTGTGCAGGAGCAGTTAGAACCACTTTTCTGATACTTTCTTTTTCTCATTCCTTTGTTGTGTTGTGTTTGGTGTTTGTACGACTTCACATTTTTCTGTGCTATATATTTAAGTAAGCAGTAAAAGCTAACTTGCTAGTGTAGTCAAAACAGTCACAATGTGCTTTACGTACAGCAGGCAAATCAAGGGGAAACACTTTCTAACTATAAAGTTTACAATCGAGATAAGTCGACGCTCTGAGAGGAAATAAAGTGAGACAAGCAAACCAGGACGTTTAAAGTTTAAACACATGGACTATGAAGGGTTAATGCTTTTCAGAGCTACATGTTCTGTTAGAGTCAAACTTTTAGAAACACTAGAACATGTCTTTAGGGACATAAACAACACAAATACAATGTTGTTGTATGTTTACACTAACTGGAGTATTTCTAAACAGGGAACCATAAAAAAAAGAGTTTACTGGGAAATTCTCAGAGTGATTATATTTGAAGTGGACATTTGTGTTTTGTCTGAGAATAACATGAACATCTGGTGCATGGGGTTTTCTTATTGTCTGGGTAGTTTTAAAAAAAACAACAACAACAACTAACCTGTATTTGACATCAAACAGGGTCGAGTCGTCATCGTCGTCGTTCTCCTCGTTCAGAGGGGCCATCTCCACGCGCTCTGCAGGAGTCGTTATGATGTCATATTTACGCGTTTTTCTGATTCGCCTCCCGGATCTGTGTGAGATTCAACAATTAAAAAAAAAAAAAAAAACATGAGGAAAGACAAGACTCATAATGTGACAACATCAAAGCCTACTCACTATGATCACAACCTCAGCTGTAAACCGATTTGAGGCTATTCAGACTGGCTGAGTCCTAACAGGCTGGAATCATGATTCTGCCGTTTGTTTTCATTCAATGCAACCAATTTTTTCATGATCATCGAACATGCCCAAACATTCTCAGGGTGTTTTCTGTGCGAAGCCTGCATTGTTTTTATCATTGATTATCTGACAATCATTTCCTCAATTTTTTTATCTATCAGTGTTTTTTCCACCCAAAATCTCAAAGACCATCTCAAATGTCTTGTTTTCTTCAAAAGATATTCAGTAAAATGTCATAGAGGGGTTCAAATTTTGACTTTTTTCCCCCAAGGAATATTCATACTCATGAAAATCAACCATCAGAGTGCATGTCAATAACCTATATGTCAAAAACATCAAATATAAACAATGCATCCCTTCTATAAAATAGGAAAACAACAAATGTTAAATTAGCCTTTAAATTAAATATAAACGCAAGAAGACTGGTGTGTACGTCACACTACATATCCACATAATATGATGTAACATACAGGATCATAACAGGCTGCTAATTTCCCATAGGGTCATGATTAAATAGGCCCAGACCTGAACTCTTGGCCTCCACCTTTTACACCCACATGCTCCAATGAATCGATTCATTTACCAAGTCGTGATCATATACTGTGACAACATTGATAGGCTGGTTATTATTGTAGGGCTTCTACTACAGGTGACCAGCTTGATCCTGCTTACCTGATCACTTTGATGACCAGGCATGTGATGAGAGCAGCTGTTAGCACGCAGACCAGAATCACTACGTTTTTCAGAGTGGGCAGATGCGTCATGATGGATGAAATCCGGGATCCCACGGCGGCGTCTGTGACATTATTCGCCTGTTCGTCTTCGCTGCTGATGATGGATGATGATGATGTTGAATTCAGCAGCGTCGCAGGTGATGAAAGAGTTTGTGGTGGTTCGCTGCTGACCCGAGAGAGAGCCGCAATGATGAAAGTTAACACCAGATTGTGTGTCAGCATGGTGATCAAATCACAAAATACGCGCAGGATGTTCTTGTTCCCAAACTAAATTAAATGCGACAGCAGCTGCCACATTATCAAGGATCGGCTTGTCAGATTTGGGCTCTTAACACAATACAGAAAATGTAAAAAGGCAACTATCCATGTCTGTTTCAGTCCAAGCCTCGATATTTCTAATGGTGGTTTCTTCGGGGTCGTTGCTTGAATTTTCTACCCAAACGTGCTTCTTTCCTTGAGGTGAGTTGCAGCAATGCCTTCCTGATTGCATTAGGACTCCGTGTGTAGAGGTAGAGATGGGGGATTATCCGCCTCCGGAAGAGCTCTGCAGGCTGGCCCGGCTGCTCCTACTGCTGAAGAGGAGCATAATGAGGGCTCGTGATGCGTTCACGGTCCCCTCGTACTTCCTACAAACAAGCAAATGATGCCAGCAGCTTCAGTTAAAGTTTTTTTTATACAAAAGAAGAATGTATTATTAACCACCAGGCCAAATTTCAGCAATGAAAAAAACTTAGTCCTGCAAACGTGTTTGTTTTAGTGACTCATGTTCGACGACTCTGTCAAATTACAGCAAATAAAACATAATTAGGCCAACTATATTTTAATTAGGCTACTCATAGGTCTAATGATGTAATCCTTTAATGGTTTTTGTATCCTGTCCAGTCTGCTGACGCTTTTAAAAGGGCCCTAAAAACCCACCTTTTTAACAAAGCCTTGTGCTTGTGCTTTCAGTTTCGTTTGTTGCTTAGTTGATTAAATTTGTTTTTATTTCTTTTTTTTTTTTCCTGTAGCACTTTGAGATTTTTTTGCAAAAATGTAAACTGCGTTACAAATTAAATGTATTATTATTATTAGTATTATTATTAGTATTATTATCCTGGGGGATACAATTCAATTCAATTCAATTCAAAAAACTTCATTTGTCCCCGGGGGGGCAATTCAAAGGCACACAGAGCAGTAAAAATAACAACAGTGCAGGCAGACGAAACATTTTAACCTAAATATAAAGTGTCAATTTAAATACAACTTAAAGCTTAAAATTCACTTAAAAATACAAAATATGAAAAGAGTAGATATAAGTGGACCGTGATCGGACTAACAGATGTAAACAGATGTAAACAGAGCTGTGTGTAGTCTGTGTGTAGTACTGACCAGATGTAAACAGAACTATGTGCAGTAGTGACCAGATGTAAACAGAACTGTGTGTAGTAGTGATCAGATGTAAACAGAACTGTGTGCAGTAGTGATCAGATGTAAACAGAACTGTGTGCAGTAGTGATCAGATGTAAACAGAACTGTGTGCAGTAGTGATCAGATGTAAACAGAACTATGTGCAGTAGTGATCAGATGTAAACAGAACTGTGTGCAGTAGTGATCAGATGTAAACAGAACTATGTGCAGTAGTGATCAGATGTAAACAGAACTGTGTGTAGTAGTGATCAGATGTAAACAGAACTGTGTGCAGTAGTGATCAGATGTAAACAGAACTATGTGCAGTAGTGACCAGATGTAAACAGAACTGTGTGTAGTAGTGACCAGATGTAAACAGAACTGTGTGTAGTAGTGATCAGATGTAAACAGAACTGTGTGTAGTAGTGACCATATGTAAACAGAACTATGTGTAGTAGTGACCAGATGTAAACAGATGTAAACAGAACTGTGTGTAGTAGTGACCATATGTAAACAGAACTATGTGTAGTAGTGACCAGATGTAAACAGAATTGTGTGCAGTAGTGATCAGATGTAAACAGAACTATGTGCAGTAGTGATCAGATGTAAACTGATCAGATGTAAACAGAACTATGTGTAGTAGTGATCAGATGTAAACAGAACTGTGTGCAGTAGTGATCAGATGTAAACTGATCAGATGTAAACAGAACTATGTGTAGTAGTGATCAGATGTAAACAGAACTGTGTGCAGTAGTGATCAGATGTAAACAGAACTGTGTGCAGTAGTGATCAGATGTAAACAGAACTGTGTGCAGTAGTGATCAGATGTAAACAGAACTATGTGCAGTAGTGATCAGATGTAAACTGATCAGATGTAAACAGAACTATGTGTAGTAGTGATCAGATGTAAACAGAACTGTGTGCAGTAGTGATCAGATGTAAACAGAACTGTGTAGTAGTGACCAGATGTAAACAGATGTAAACAGAACTGTGTGTAGTAGTGACCATATGTAAACAGAACTATGTGTAGTAGTGATCAGATGTAAACAGATGTAAACAGAACTGTGTGTAGTAGTGATCAGATGTAAACAGATGTAAACAGAACTGTGTGTAGTAGTGATCAGATGTAAACAGATGTAAACAGAACTGTGTGTAGTAGTGATCAGATGTAAACAGATGTAAACAGAACTGTGTGTAGTAGTGATCAGATGTAAACAGATGTAAACAGAACTGTGTGTAGTAGTGACCAGATGTAAACAGAACTATGTGTAGTAGTGATCAGATGTAAACAGAACTATGTGTAGTAGTGATCAGATGTAAACAGAACTGTGTGCAGTAGTGACCAGATGTAAACAGAACTATGTGTAGTAGTGATCAGATGTAAACAGAACTATGTGCAGTAGTGATCAGATGTAAACAGAACTGTGTGCAGTAGTGATCAGATGTAAACAGATGTAAACAGATGTAAACAGAACTATGTGTAGTAGTGATCAGATGTAAACAGATGTAAACAGAACTGTGTGTAGTAGTGATCAGATGTAAACAGATGTAAACAGAACTATGTGTAGTAGTGATCAGATGTAAACAGATGTAAACAGAACTATGTGTAGTAGTGACCAGATGTAAACAGAACTATGTGTAGTAGTGACCAGATGTAAACAGAACTGTGTGCAGTAAACGAGAAATAAATATATAACTACAGAGCAATGTGCAAGTAGGCAAATACTAAGTTAATAAGGTGCATGGCGAAAAGTGGAACAACAGAACTAATATAAACAATATAACTGTAAAGGTAAATATGAGATAAATAAAGTGACCATAGTGCGATGATGGATAAGAAACAACAGGAATAAAGTAACCAGAACTGTATGAATACTGCCAATTGTTCTCAATAGATTCATTTTGTTTAGTCAAAACTGTCTCTACCCTTTTCCATATTTTTTTTTTGCTTAAAGGCTTTATATGAGATTTTTCAAACTTAAATATAATAGAAATCAAGTATACCCTCTGAAAATAACTCTGTGAGTCATGACTGTCTACAATGGGTGTAACACCCGAGTCCCACTGTCTGTGATGTTTTCAGAGTCCTATCTTCAGTTTGTTTACATCGTTGGGACGGCAGCTGGCTCCTCCCCTCGCGTATAAAGTTGTTTAATTCTTCTAACATTCTTTAGAAAAGAATATCAACAATACTTTTCTTCTTCCCTTTAGTGTTCAGACACGTCTATCCCCAATTATCACATCTTACAAACTTTGGTAATACAGAGCATTTATAGCTCTTACCAATTTGTCATTTGACTGGCTGCTACATTTCTGACGGCATCCAAAGGCAGCAATTCTCTGTTTACCCATGGGCTGTGCAAACACAATTTCTCCCGAGGGCGACAGACTCTGGGGGTCACTACCGCAGATTCCAAGGAAATTCTCAAGAAGTAAAGACAGTGATAAGGAGTCAGTTGATTGATCAGTGACGGTGTTGATCACTTAGCAGCTCAATAGCCTCTATATAATAAAAAAACACAACTGTCTTTCTCTCTTGGCCCTCAGACGTAAAAAGACAGAAACAATGTAAAAACCTACTTCTTTTTTTCAATTATTTTATTTTAATTCATTTTACCCCAAACAATAGACACAATGCAGACAAGACAGTACCAGCAGCAGTGACATATATCTTTAACCCGTCTTACAACAGCACTGTACTGACAATCACACCCCCCCCCCCCCCGTCCCGAGCCCAGTGCAAAGCAACATCTAGATGTCATCAAATTCATGTAGAGACAAGAATAATAATAATAATAATAGTAATAATAATAATAATGATAAAAATACTGAGCTAATGATGAAAGAAAGAAAAAATAAATAAACAAAAACATTCACACACAACAACAACAATTAAAAAAAACAACAACTACAACAACAACAAAAAAAAAAGCAACAAAAAAAAGATTTAAAAAAATAACCTACTTCTATTCATATTATCACACAACTTCAGGTTTGCAAAATACATAATTGTGTCAAAAATGAAACACCTCATTAGGGTTTTCTTATACTTAAATAATCTATATTGGCTTTAGGTATAAGGGGACCTTACTTTAAACTAATGCAGAAGTGCTCCCTTTATCTGAAGTCAAAGAAGAGACTGCCCGTCTTGTTTTGTCTTCTTTAGTTGATGACTGGTTTTATTCCAGTTCACCTCTACTACTAGTCATAGCCCTCTACTGGGCTCCAGTATATGAGAGTTTTTTTCTGGTTTTAATTAAAGCCCACCAGATGGCAGCACAAAATAACAACAGAGCCCTGTAGATTTTCTTCCCTATAGAGATCAAATTCAGCTAGTTAGGCCCTTATGATCTGTCACATGATTCAGGTGATATAACGTGCAGTAACTGATATCTGTGTTTATTTAAAATAGGTTAGCTTCATAGTAATATGTTAGATAACGTTACACCGTTATAAAGGAAGTATTCGCACATCCAACTATCTCATTAAGCGTACAGGACATCAAACCATCACATCTAATAAACTGGTGAAGCCGAGCAACAGCAGTGGGCAGGATTTTCTCTTTTCGATGAGACAACGTTACACCAGCATGCCCATCAAGTGTTGATGCAGTTTTGCTTTATCTTGATTTCCATTTAATGCTAAAAGACTTCTCCAGGTTTGGTTTCTCCAAATAAAGCTAAATGAATCTTTAAAAAGTATTCACATTTGAGAGGAGTGGGTTGAACTTTACACAGAGAAAAAGTACTGGTTGCGATTGTGTTAAACTGGCTTACGACACACTTTTGTTTTACACTCTTGGATCAGATGAGCTACTACTAACCGTGCATTTTTCATGAATGATCATTGTTGCTGATTTTAAACCCTGCCACTCTTGTGCCTTTAATCAACATGGGCTGACGTGCTATACTAACATTCTCTATTAGCTGTTTGTTGAGCAACAGGGCTCAGTAAACAGAGACATGTGTGTCGCCGGTGTGAAAGCAAACATGAGAACATCCATTACCAGTTGTCATGTAAACAGTCAAACACTGCTACTTTAACCTGTGAAACCGCCATGAATGAATGCTGAGGGTTGCTGATGCAATTCCTGCAACAGTATTGGTTATTTTTCCTCTAAGACAACCGATGGTTTCTTTTACGCTCTTCCATTCTGACAAATACATTTAAAACTGTACAGCTAAGCACATGTGGGTCTGGAGTCACTGTGCAATACAATGCAGGGATATAGATTCATTTATTATGAATAACCAGGTACAACTTTTCTTAACAATTCAGTAAATAATTAAAATGTGATCACATTGACCATCTGAATATTTGTCAATACTTTATAACTTAAACTCCCTCATAGTGAGCCTCCTGTAGTGATCAGAGAATTTCAGGTAAAAGGGCAGAATATGAAAAGCTTTTTTTTTTGTTGGCCTGATTCTGTTCTAACTTAGGCAAACAAACAATGTGAGACCACAGGTCGTATCGATGTAGATAAGGAGGAGCCAGTTCGTAGAGACATTTTTTTTTTGTGCAACAGCCTGTGAGTGTCTGCAGGCAAACAAAGATGGCCACTCAGCAGCTGCAGCCTATGAGCATGAACATGTCACAGCTAGCAACAAGTAGCCTGCAGAGCAATGGTTGAAGTTTCCAGCTTTAGCCTGATCACATGCATGCATAAAAATACATTTGCCATAATTAAATAGAGTTTACATGAAGTAGGCCTCGCTGATTTTTTTTCTTCTCTTTATATGATGAATAGGATACTTGTAGCTGGTTAATGTGAGATCCTGTGACACTATTAACATGAAGCATGTATGAGGGCAATATGGTACGTATTTACCTCTTTACGAAATCCTAAAGTCCTAAAACAATAAAAATTGTACACATGCTCGGCTATTCAGATCACTTGAACATGCATATCCCCTTTCTTATGTTTTGAGCAGCACTAACTTGCTCAACCGGTTTGAAAAACTGCCTCCACTGAAATAAATATAAACATTTCCCTGTTGAAACCCTTCCAACTAGTCAGTCAATATAAGGATGTGTTTCACCTCCCTTGAAGGAGCTATCTGGACCTGTAATGTAGTCTACTTGTTGAGCGCTCCTGTTGCTAGGCTGAGGATCTTTTTATAGAAATCTTCCACTGCAGTGAGCATGCGCTGTAGTGTCCAACATGTCATTGGTCAATGGCGGGGGGTGGAGTGCATACCACAGCCTCCATGGACTTTGAATACAGGCTGGGAGTAGATGAAGTTTTCCAAGTTTGGTGTTCCCTGTTTGACTTCTAATTTTACTCAATCAAACGTGTAACAAATAATCTCCGTAACCACCGTTATTTTAAGTCATTCTGCCACAAACAGGGGAAGTGCTTTCTGTCAAGACTCATACACAGCAACAGTGTGGAGTGTCACTGATTCAGAGGAACCCCAATGAAGTCGCTCTCCCTTTCAGATTTAGGTTATAATTAACATATAACCTGTCACATAAAAACTTTCCAAACAAAACATTCAATGCCTGCTATAGCCTACTTCATCAATGAGGAACTAAGTCTATTGTTTCAACTATGTTGTAGCCTGAATGTCAGATAATAAATATGTAGTTGTTCATTAATTAACACAGTTGCACTGGCATTAATCACCAAAAAGCCCAAAAGCAAGTCAATATTTCTAAGTTAATACAGTTTTTACACAGCTACAACTTGTGTTTTAGAGTATTTTTCTCTCCGCTATGGCTTATAAGCGTAGACTATATATAATATAGGCTATGTACAGTCTATACTCATAAGTAGACTAAGTAGGCCTGTATAAGTATGGAAGGAGATTTGACAAGTGGCTAGATAAAATGTGCTTTTTCCATTTTCCCTCAACACACAAAGACGAATCGCCCAAAAATACCGTAGCATAGGTACTGGGATACACAAATTAAACTATTTTCTGATCATTTATTTTGTCATTTCCTGAAGAAAAGGCATGCGGGCCCCCATCAACCCTCAACGTGGCCCTCGGGCCAATTTTTACATATCAATTAATTGGAAAAATGAAGGAAAACATGACAAAATCTGCCATGAAATCATGAAAACCAGAAATATGTGCATAATAATATTTCATCGCTGGTATATGTTGAGTTAAATTGGAGACATTATTGACTGTAATCATTTTTGTATCCTACAATTTGGCCCCCTGGCAGTGAGAATTAAATGAATTTGGCCCCCTGCTGTGACCAAAGTTGCCCATCCCTGGCCTAGGCTGAGTGTCACCGGGTATCTGTTGAGTAAATAACATTTAGGCTGCTAAATTCTGCCTTCATTAAATTGGCTGTGGCTATTTGTAGCATAACTATTTTTTTGACAACAGGAAAAAAAACAAAAGAAGCTAAATGTTTTTTTTAATTTTTTAATTTTTTTTTAATTAATGCTGCTCATTGTGTTGAACTTTGTAACTTTCTGAATGTTTTGTTGTTGGGTTTGGGGTTGTTTTCAGGTTCCGTCGGTGGCTGGAGAGGAAGTGGAGTTTGGCTTACGTTAGAGGAAAGTGGGCAGAGCCGCTGAAGGATATGAGCTCAGGCAGAGGCGGAGAGGAGGACACAACCAGCGAGAGGAGCGAGGCGTCCACAGCGAGAGAGAGATGAGGAAGGGCGGAACGATGCAGCCGAAAGAGCCACCAAAACGTCGAAAATCACCCCGAAAAGTGACACCGGCCGGGGCAGACGACGGGGGATAGACACGGCCTGGGCAATGGGTAAGAACTGACCAGTAATGATGCATTAGACGCCGTTAAAGACGACTCAGGGGTGCATGGCAAAATGGTGGAAAGAAGGACAGTTAGACGCAGTGTTGTGAAAATGGCCATGATCTGTTGTCTGCGAAGAATAAAGAAATCCACGGATTACATCTTGCACATAATTATGATTTAGTTGATGCATGTTTGCAAGCTCTGTATTCAGTTTACTTGGTTAGTATTTGGACTAGCAGATTTGTTTCATGTTAGGAGTTATTTCAACCTACGCATTTAAAATGTGCTTTGTCCTTGAAAGGGGCAAATGCCCTTGTCTGAATTTACTCGACGAAAACATAAAGAATTAACAAGTGTTTCGTTTTTTTTAATGTTGCATTGAGATTGATGCACGACAACACAACTATCTTGTGCAAAATTTCGATTATTTTCAGTTTAGTTGTTTTTTGGAGTCTTTCAACGATTTGTAAATAAAATAAATAAATTAAAAAGTCATTATTTTTCCACTAAAGCTTATGGCAGAGTGTTCAAACGTAGGAAAACCATGATTTAAGTTAGTGATAGATGCTCTATACTTATAATTTATTAATAGTTTATATAAATTGTGCTAAGTTGTTAAAATCCTTTAAATATGTCAATTAATTTACATTGTCTTCATTGTAGGCACTGGACATAAACAATAACTGATTTGTCTGTCAAATAAAGATTCTATATGTTATGAAAAGCAGACATATACATCGAAATACAAAATAGGGTGTTGGCTTTTAACCCTTTGAGGTACTGGCTGGAGAGTGAATTTAAATATGCACAATAATAATTGTCCATGTTAACTAACATTTGCTGGATAATAAAGAAAAACACAATTTAAAAAGGCTTCTCTACACGTATGTGGAGTTTTTAAAGATAACTCTACATATTGTATAAAACAAGATTTGAGAAACTTACTTCTGTTAGTATCATATTCTCTTAGACCATGTTGATTTAACCAGATTAGTGTGCAACCATTACACATTATATAACAGATTCCATACAATGTTTTATGGGAGAAGTTAAACTATATTGTTGAATTAGAAGGATTAGTAAAACCATGCAACAAAATGTTCTGTTAAAGCCTTTCTCTGTTGAATGTACCGCTGACGACAAATCCAGTTGCATTTTAGCCGCCACAATGAACAAGATCCAACCTTTTGCTAAATACATATGCATCATATTACGTATTCATTTAAATATCTTAATGAGCACTGGCACTTTCTTGTGAATAACTTTTCAAATGTTCAAAATTATACATTCCATTTATGTTCCATATTTCTGCCAAAGTTTAATTTTTGTTAGCTTTGATAACAACATGATCCAAATCTTTTTTTTTTTTCCGTATTTTGCAGGGATTCTTCTGATGTTCCCGAATTACTTAAAAGAAGACAAGAGGCCATCTGACCCGAGCTAAATGGTATGTTTTGACGATAATTTCAGGCTTCGTGTGTGTTTGTCAGTAGTACTAGCGTTTTTGTCTTTACTGCTTCTTACATGTAGCCAGTAGGGGGTGCTGTTGTCACATTTTTTTCCTGTTTCTATTTTAAAGGGTTGACATTTAGCCACGACCATGGCGTCGAGAATTAAAAGATCGGCTCATCTGCGCTGCAGCGGGGAATGTAAGTATTATTTCAAACTTGTTTAAATGACTACATTAAATGAACTTGCATGTTATCTGTGCCTTAATCTCTGCAATAGTGTCAAAATAACTATTGTTACTACACTAACATCTAAATAAAAAGCACATGAACATAGTACAGTTTAAACTGTTTGTGATTTAATAACCAAGAAATACTACTTATGCTATTTTCTTAAATAGCTTCTTCGCATTAAAGTAATATATTTTTAACCAAAGCAAGGACAGTAATTAAAACCTACAGGACATTTCATTGTTACTTTTAAATATGAATGTGTATAGAAATATTTATTTCAACTCATTGCGATAAAGGACATGTGTCCTCAGACCGCTCTATTTGCGCTAGCAGCGCACACAACCCGTGTTTCAGAGCGCTTCAAACAAGCGCTCATTGTTGCTAGGTTACGAAAGCCAACGTCTGCATCCCTCGGTAATGTCTGACAGATGTGTTGCACATAGATCCTTGTGTGTAATATTTGCCTCAATTCAAGGAAAAATTACTGTGTAAACATGAAAACATTGTAATGTAGTCATGTCCTGGTATTAGCAGCAGCTCTAGACCTGGACATTGTACCCTTGAAAAGACGAGTCAGACTAGCGTCTCCTTCGTCATTGTTGTTGACAAAGTCAATAAAGTATTGTCCTATCCTATCAGAAGTCCCGCCCCTCCTTGATTTTGATTGGGCAGTGAGTGACATGGGACATTGATGAGCGTCGGATTGTTCGTAAAGTTAAACTTCTCAGCTGCAGGCGATGTGAGCGCATTGTCAAAAATAAAAACCGCTAATGCGCCCAAACATTAGCTCAGGACAGTGAGCGCTGAAAACACAGAACTACGCTAGTTTTGTATTTAAAACAGGCATCACCAGTGCAAAGAATGCTGTCTGTAGACACAGCAGAACATTTGGACTCTTCAGTTGATCTGACTAGGGATGTGCGTGATTAGCAGACTAAGCAATTTAACGTGGTCGTCCTAGTTGTTTTAACTAACTTTTGAATAATTAATGCCCACAATGCTAAACATAGGTTGTGTGTAAGCTGTAATGCAGCCACCTGCCCTCAGCCGGGGCTGTAGCTCCAGTTAATGGCTACTATCATAGTGCTCTACTACCTTAATGTAAACCAGCACAGTGGATGGATGGCATCTCATGGTGATGAGTGGTATGGCAGTATTTTAATCTAGAAAATGGAGATAAAGTTCTAAGTAGGCTATCATAGGCTTTGTGATTTTTAACAGTTGACTAATCGACTAGACTGGATTTTAATTTGTGTTTAATCGACAGGAAAGTTAGTCCCCGGCTCAGACATAACAAATTATGACAGTTCAGCCTATTTCTGACACTTAAGGAAAACACAGGTTATGCCTAGAAGTTGTTCTAGAAGACAACCTTAGTCGTTGCAATCTGTTATTGTATAGTCAAAATGTTTGAATAACTGATGAAGTTTAATTCAAAGTTTTTTTAATTTCAAATTTTAAGGATACAGTGCATCCCAAAGGATGTCAAACCTCAAATTCTAGACACAAACAAACACTTGAGATTCATAATTATAGACTTTTTGGAAAACAACGTTCAATACAACCTTCACAAATTTACTACTTCAAATTGCCAGTGCCAAAAACAGTTAGTGGACACATGCCCTTATTTGGCACCCTGAATACTATAAATAACAAACCCCTCCCCCCTTACCAATCTTCCACAGTCTTTAAAAGCACACAGAATCCAAAATTAAACACTGTCCAATGCTTCACACCAACCACCTGCTTGTTCTGAAGCCATGCAACCATAAATAGACAACCATAGAAACACTTAACCCTCGCAACACGCAAGTGACAACCTCAGGAGCTGAGAAATGAGGCCTCCAAGGGAGCACGATAGGTTGGAATTCCTTAAATGGCCAGTTGACGTGGAGTCAAAAAGCCCTATTTTACAGAAGAAACAAACACTATTATCTTCTTTTTGAATACTTTATCCCAGAGGAGAAATCTACTAGACCTAACTTTAGTTGAGTTCAACAAGTAAACTTTTCATCTCAACTGTATTGACAAGCTCAGTAACTCTTGCTGACTTGGCCTGTGGACTGATAAACTAAGTGTACTGACATTAAGTTACATTCAACACGTTTTTACTTCTATTGCTGTCTGTCTTTGGTTTGACAACATTTACAACACTTAATTTGATAACTAATAAGTAATAGGTAAAGTAATAAGTAAATCATAAGTTAGCAAGCTGCCTGTATTGGGCAAGGATAATAGTAGGTTAATTATTGCTTATAGAGGTCATGAAAGCCATTTAACTAACTTAATCAGCAGCCTTCATATTAGATCATATACTTTGTCTTTTGTCTATATTGATGATTATTTATTGGGGCTATCAACGGTAACGCACACAATTTTTTTGAAACGCATGAATCAGATCCCACTATGTCCTTTTAAGGCGCATCGTAGCTAAGCCACCTTATAGCTAGAGAGGAAAAGAACAACACCACTTCGCCTTTTAATGGTTCAGTTCACTTTACAGAAGTCTGGGACACCTCAGTTGTCAAGTCATTTGCAAATGTTCTGTTCCCTTCAGCTACTTTCATTTACTTTTCAATTCTCAATAAGTTCCTTTTTTCCAAGGTTAACCTTCGATCTACCACAAATATAAACAGGTTCGCATCCCAACAGGATGTAGCCTACCCTTAGCTCAAGACAAAGACAATTCAAAATAAAAGCATAACAAAAACTATTTTAGTGGATTTGCCAACGTGATCAAAAATTCGATTGATTTTGAACAACGACATAAATTAAGAAATTCATTGCAACTTTTAAAGTCATTTTTTGACATTTCTGTTAACTTAACATAGTACTTTCTTGATGTGATCGGGTATTGCGATGAATTAGAGATTCTACAGTTGTAGAAAGGAGTCCTTCCAACAAAAGCACAATGTTAGAAGTCTTCCCTAACTAGCTTAAAGATAAAAAAAATATATATATATACAGTTTATCATAACATCATAATTTAAAGTACGATTTATGATTTTACAGTCAACAGGCAAGTCTTAGTTGCTGGAAAAAATATGCTACTCAGCACAAGGTTTCAACTCTTTACGGAGTAATGTACATTTGGTTTGCATGTATACATGCATGTTGCAAAAATCAGGATGCTACACTGAGCATGTACCAAAGGCATTGTTTTTTCGGCCTTGACAAGAAAAAAAAATAGAGGCTCATACAGAGTAGTTTCTGTCACAAAAAATCACATCTTGACCAATAACTGAAAATATTAAGACATGCATTAAGTTGCATTTTGAGTCAGATTCCTTTTAGTAAAACCTTGATTTGTTATGTTGGTTGCTGTATCCATCCTCCAATAGACTAACAAAACACTTTTCCACCCCAACACATTTTTGGTTTGAGGCATAACTAAATGCTCCCATTATTGTATGAAAGGGGCTTTATAAATAAAGCTTGATTGATAGGTATTATAACGTGTTTCTGTGTGGATCATATGTTTGTTTATCTGCTCATTATTCATGGCTCTTTATCTCTTTCACAGGGGATATGTGGACTTCTGGGATGGTTTTCAAGTTTGAGGAAAAGAAGACATCTCTGTAAGTTATTTACATTTAACTTGACTTTTTTTGTGTGCTGATTTAGTTCAATGTAATGAATAGAAATGTAACTTTTTTTTTTAATACATTGAGGAAACAGCCCTGATATTTTAAGATGGTTTTGCCCAATATTTCTCTAACATGAGCTGCTGGGACCTACTTTTAGCTCTTGAGGCTAGCAAATGACCAAATGTTAGCTCGTAATGAGCATAAACCGGGGATTTTACAAAAACCCAGCCAAAACCATATCATAATTACATTTATTTAACTGCAAGATTTTTTTATTTTTTTTAAATAGTAGGTGTTTAAAATGACCTATTGTTTTTATGGTTGTGTTAATAGTTATTGGATGCTATTATGTTGTCTATCTGCTGGTCTGTTGTGTGATTGCTTTGGTGAACCTGGTTATCATTTTCTCATTTCAAGCAATGAATCCCAACCTGCTTTCGGATTTTTAGCTTACATGCCAGTTTTTTGGGTCGGTTCAAGCCTAATTATCAATATTTTTAATATTACTGCTGTTGCACAATTGTTACGTTTTTTTGTTGCTAACTCATCATACCCCTAGTGGTGAGTTAATGAACTTCTTTGCAAATTGTTGAAGCCCTTAGTCAACTCAAATCTGAAAGCTGAAAACTTTGAACTCAGCAAACAATATCAGTCAAGACCCGTAAAGTAAACTGAAAGACCTTTCCTTGTAAGGATAGCTTGTTGTAATACTCACTGAATGACTTTGATATAACAGCCTAGTGCTGAATTAGTAAAGCCCTCCTTTAGTTTATGTCAGTATGATGACTTGTTATATCAATTTACAAGCGTAGCAACTTTGTTACATCCAAAGTCTCACAAAATGTTTGTAATGAGAAAAACGCCTGCACAGCGCAGTGCTAGCTAACGCAACTGGTTGCTAGCCATTAATTTGTCAGTCAAATTATCTTAGCATCGTTTAGCATCTTAAACTACTGGAAAGTGAATTATTCCTTTTTTCAGTTGCATTGTGGGCTTACAACTTTTCCTTCTTTTTTATCCTATCAAGACCCCATTCAACTGGATAATGCTGAAGTGGAGACAGCGTTGTTTAACGTGAAGATGGCAAGCGATTTGGCTTTTAGCCAAATTTTAACAAGATGAAACCGTTTTCTGAATGGACTTTGACGTTTGGATTTTTACTTTTTACGACAACACAGACTCTGGAAGACCGTCGCTAACTGTTTAATGGACTTTTTTTTTCCAAAATAACTATTGTTTTTGGGAATCACAAAATCAGCCATTGTACATTTGATATTCAGATGTTGTTGTTTTTTTTAAATAAAGTATATGTCCTCGTAATTTTTCTTGACTTTGTTTTATTAGCTAAACCAGATACCATCAATAGATATTCAGCGTTTTGGGTGACGTTGTAGCCCATTTAGCTTGGCCGTTGGTTAACATGTCTTAGCTAATTCGTCAACTTCTTGTTTTTCTTTGCACTAGCTTTGTTACTAATCAAATTGTTGCTCCATTCATTTTAAATTAGCATTATTGCTAAAGTTTAGTACTGTGTCAACGAATCTCCTAAAACAATCTTTTGGGTACAAAGGAAATATTAGGTTGACGAAGGGGACGCTGCTAATTAAAATACATGCGTCTGCTTCAATCACTTCTTAATTTAATTACCACAGCAGTCAATGAATTCAGTTAATTTGTGGTATTGCATTGCAATGCATTGTAGGTTAAAAAGTTTTCAGCCTGACCAGAAATGGTTTCCAGAGGCTCTCTAAAATGGCTCCTTACTGTCCTTCTTCCTGTCTGAGCAGGAAGTGATGAAACTGGTGCATTAAAAAAAATAATTCACAGCCTCTAAATATCCTTACCTTTTTATGAAGTGGGAAGGAAGGTTTTAACTTCTGGCTTGCATCCTAGGGTTGAAAATATATTAATTTTTTTATATTAACAACATTTAAAACAAAAATAAAAAGTGGGTGGGACTTAAAACATCACCTGAGTGCTGAGTAAATGGAAATAACGTCAATCAAAGGCAAAGCTTTCAGAGCTAGGGAAGGAGCTGTAGATGGCGGCTGAGCCTTGGGAAGGGTGCCATAGGCTTTCGTCAGACCGTTTTTCTTGCTTGTTTTTCGACCAAAACCGCACGACTTTTATCAAGATTAAGTCCTGTGGCTTTACGATCGCTGTTTTGACGGAAATTTAGCCGTTTTTTTTTGTCGTTTTCGGGCTTTTTTCGGAGCTATACGAGCCGTCTGAGCTGTGGGAGTGCTTGTCGTTGTTTTCCATACAGAGCTCCGGCAGCCATGGCGCGCCTCCATTTTTAGTGAGCAGCTCGGCTCTGTGTCGCTCTGAGTCTGACACTATATGAAGACTTTGAAGGCCTGCAAGCTTTTTGAAAAAAGCCCCTTTTTTTATATATATAATTTATTTTTAAGTTATGATTGTTGCAGTTGATTTTTTTTTATTCGATTCGGCTAAAATCCCACGACAAAGAGAACTGCGAATCTAATAGTTCATTTATAGGTTACCACCTTTTCTGCACAATGAATTGTTGTGTTTACAAAGTGTGGTGAATTATTTACTGATTTTTTTTTTCATCTTCAAATCTTATTTTTCTTATCCTACTTGTGATGACGCAGTTAGAATTAATGGCATGCGGCTTCATCCGTGGACTATATTGAAATACATGTGTCGGATATTTACCTTTATTGTAGAAGCACCTGTCATTGTTCTAAACCCCCTTTTTTGTTTTTTTTAATCATCGTTGTAAATAATGACACTTAAATCTTTGGATTTAATGCCTTTTTCTTCACTCGTGTCGCATCGCCTGGGTTTTAACTGCCACCTGAGCAAAGGGGATCTTATGGGACTTGCATGATAGTTCATGCCTCTAACTTTTTGACAGTAAATACCAGGGCAATAGATCATCCTGCAAAGTTGTCTGGATACTACCATGATGAAGAATAAAAGTAAAAAACAAGAGGATGAAGGATCGACTCACAGCAACGCATCAAGGTATGATCCCTTCACTTTTTTTCCCATTTACCTTTTTTTCTTTATGTGATTTGTTTACATTGTCAAGCATGGTTGACCACCTGTGTGTACATTTGCTTCGTGGATTTGACTGAAGTGCACCACTGTCACGGATGACCTTGCTATTGTTTAATAGCCACACCCTGATTTCCCTACCATTTCTTACATTCAATCCTGAGGTTTCAGGCCTGTGTTAAAGACATCACAGCCCACAATATGAACGTTTTACACTCATTTCTCCTTTGTTTTGTTGCAAAATCGTTTGTCTAAAATGTCTAATGCTCCATCACTATAAAGTAAAATGACCTTGTCTTACTAGTTGGTGCTGCAATGCACCATTTGATCAACCTTAGCTTGTATTTATTTCCAAAACAAACGTTGTGTGCATGTTATTTCTGGACAGTTTTGCAGCTTTTCCAGATTATCTTGATAGTATTTATTATACTCTGTTCATAGTTCTTTGACATGATCACACTACAACAAAAAAAACATTTTTGTTTCAACATGCAACCTTTTTTTTTTAGACTTATTCTCATAGTTTAAAAGTTATATTATTTGCAAAAGTCCATTTTCTATATGCATTGCGTTTCTGCTTTTTAATTTAATTCACTTTGAAGATTTGCATTATAATTACTTTTGTCTTGTGTAAGGGAATTATAAACTACTTTGAAACTATTTTTGATGTTATGCCAGTGTTTACATGCTTTCTGTCTTTTACCCTGTTCACCTCAAACTTATATTTCTTTAAAGGGGAAGTTTATTCTCAACCTTTTCAGATTCTATCTGAACATTTGTCCAAAATGGTGATTTTCTGTTATTATTTTGAATCATTTTTTGTCTAAAGGAAGATATTTTACTGGATTAAATTCACATAAATTGTCATGCATTTTAAGCATATAGCTTTAAGGGGCACTCAATAGATAAATGTATTTAAGCTTTATGTGTTCATTGATGTGTTGATTAAATTATCTATTTTAAACTTGTCTGATTTTAAAAAGTCATTTTCCTTTTTATATTTGGATTAATCTGTATTCCTTGTCAGGTAGAGAAGGTGTGTAGCGTGTGGGAGTCTTGACACACGTGTGAAAGTTTTGGCACTGTTGTTACTTTTTCTTAATATTTTAAACTTCAAGTGTGTGCATGTCATCCTGAGGTATCTGAACCTTTGAAAACAGCATCTTTAAACAAGTGTAAACACCACACAACTTGATCAATAAAGGTGGCTTTAAAAACAAGCACTAGGTGATTTTGCATGTTGTCGAAACAAAGCAACAATTAAGAGAAAAGACAGAAGTGGCTCGCCTTTATTTTGAAAATACTTTTGTATTTATTGCACAAAGTTGATGTAAAACTCTTTTTCTGAGAGAGAAATGAAATCTCCATGCACTCAGAGCAAATAATGCATCTGAATCACTGCTGTGTTTTTAAGTAGATTGAAGGTTGTATGATAAATGCATTCTCACTGCTTTTTACTAAATGCACACTGCAGCAGGTTACATCACACTTGTAGTTTCTCTGTGAGAATTTGTGGCAGCCATTTTAGTCTTTTTTTCAGCTGTGAGTTAAATATGTCCTCTGCTCCTGGTGACAGCCTAACTTTTCCTGTTGGTAGAGAACTACAGGGGGGGGGGCATGCAGAGAAACACAATGACTGACCTAAAGTGTGGGGCTTTAATGGTATGTAACGTCTTACCATAAAGTTCACTATACATACTCTCCAGAGTCACAAAATGGCCCTTGCCTTGTGTGCCTAGCTTGCTCACTTATCTGTATTAAAACTCTGCTTAGAGAACTACACGGAGGAGGAACAGGAAGAGTTCAGAGACATGGAGGCCTACAACGCCCCGCTTCTATAGGCTGGAATGCCACCTAGCAACGTGCCAGCCAATGATAATTGAAGGATTCGTTCGATGTCCCGCCCACTTTTGACCTCACTTAAAGCGGAAGGAGTCTTGCACTTCCGAGTCTGCTTAAAGTACAGGCTGTGAAATCTAGTAACCTATGAAATATAATTATTTTAAGAGTATAAGTATTAAATTAATAAGCTGACAGTTTAAATCATTTTCCATTTAAGTTTTATGCCCATACATATACAATTAAAATAATATAATTTTAGTAATTGGTAAAAATCTCAGCAAAGACGATATAAATCACCAAAAACCTCTAATAGGTAAAATTACTAATAAGTCTGTGAATTCTGTCTTTTTGTGAGAGCACTGTCTCTCCAGGCAGTCCATGTAAGGCTGTGGTTTGCGGGGTGAGTTTCAGAGGTGAATTGTGGAGGGCACATCGCCCCCATGTGTCCACATGAGGTACTGCATGCAGAGAAATCCAGACTGTAGTGGTCAACTCGCCAAACTACAATTTTCCCACCAATGAAACCCCATCAAGCAGACATGCTGACATCATCCCACAATATCAGCAAAGTTCTATTTCATTTAATACAACAAAAAAGTCAACACTATAACATTTTAATTCATTGAAATATTAATATAACCTGTGAAATAGAACCTTGGTTTCAAAAAATGTGATGCTTCTTTTGTGCATTTACACTCAATCATTGTTATTGTTTTTTTAGTTTTACTTGAACAACACATTGTGCTTTATTTTACTAACCAGCAGTGTTTCCCCCTACATGCGTCTAGCAGCGGCGGTGTGTCTCCTAGTCCTGCATGAATTTTATGAAGGACTCGTTTGCGGATAAATAACGGTCTAAATCCATTAATGTTTGAGATAAAGACAAGCTGTAAAAAGTATGACAATCACCCAGATCTGATCAACTAAAGAGGAAGATGACTAAGATGTACAAGCCTGAATGTGAGACTATTCTTATTAGTCTGTTTGCTTCATAGGATGGGCTTCTTCCTTTTTTTTTTTTTTTTTTTTTTTTTAAAAGATTGTGATGAGAACAATGAATTGACAAAACAAACTTTCCATAAAGCACTGATATCTGTATTCAACAGTGCAGCATCAGTGCTGTTAGGTCAGAGGAAGTGTAGTAGCCTTTACTTTCTCTCATACTCTGCTAAGTGAAACCCCCTGCATGCTGAGGGGGTCAAACACGGGTTAAAAGGAAAAGAAGCCTAATGCGCCTTTACAATAATTCACTAGGCTACATGTTGACAATCGAGTAGGCAGACATATGATCTGATGACACATTTAAGATTAGTTTGAGGGAATAGTGGCATTAAAATGACGATGCAATTTGGGCTTTTACAGCCAAAACATTTCTCCGGGGGTGCTTGCAGATCTAGTGGAAAGCCCTGGTAAGATGCTTGGGTTGGAGGCACAGATCTTTGGGATTTTACTGAATTTTCCTGTATTGGGTGGTTGTTGTTGGTTGACTGTTCTGTTCATTAAATGTTAATAATTCTTGTAATGTTTCTTTAATTGCACGTAACTTAAACATTGTTCATCTTCACCTCCGCTGCTACAACTCCATCCTGGGGGAAACACTGAAGGATACGATTAAATAATTCTTTCTTCTTTTTTTTTTTCTTTAAAGAAATACATCTTTTACCAATTTGTCTTGTATCGTCCTTTTCCCTTTAGAAATACTGAATGCTTTCACGACTCAGGCCTCTAACAATCCCCTTTGTGTGGAACAAAACAAATCACACGATTAATACAACAAAAAAAAAGAGGCTCACAGTAGACACTGCCTGTGGTGTGTTTGGTGTCGTGGTTAAGTTGCTGTATTGTTGTTGTGTGTACTGCGATGTTATGTGTGTTGTTGTATTGTTGTTTTGGAGATCATGAATAGCTGCTGCTATGGAAAAGCTAATGGGGATCAAAATAAAAAACAAACAAACAGCTTTATTGAAAAGTATCAGAAGCGGGGGGGGGGGGGGAGTAGAGAGGAGTAGAACCAATACCAAAGGATCTGGACTCAATGATGAATATAGATACTTCCATATTATTTTATATTCTTATTTCTAGAGATGAACCTGTGCAGTGAAACTTAGGGTTAAGATATTTCATAATCATACTCGTACAGGTTTTAGTTATCGTACGGCTGTACTTAAATCTGACCTTTGATTGAAGGACGATTAATGCGGTCGCTGACTTTAGGTCAGCTTTGTTAAAATTGTTATTTTGGCCGTGAAAGAAGATTGGGGCTTTCCAGAATGACTAAGAGGATTTGTTTGCCTTGGTGAGAATCCGGTTATTATGAACCTCTTAGCAGAAAAAGGCGCGCACACCATTATGTAATAAAGTTTAGGTTTCCTGTTGGCCATGAGTCAGAACTTTCTCTCACCATCAAGCTCATGCTCTTGCACAATTTCCCCGTTAGAGAGTGTGCAGTTAAAAGTTTGGGGTTAACTCACTGGCTGCTTAACACTTTTGCAAAAAAAAATCCAAAGTCTGAACATGTTCTTGTTCCTGTAGCAATTCAGCCTCGGAGGAGTCCAACCGCTCTGCGTCAGAGTCGGGAAGTCAGTCGGAGAGCGAGCATGGCAGTGAGAGGAGGAGACCCCAACACTCGGAGTCGAACAGCTCGTCTGAGTCAGAGAGTCACTCCGGGTCGGGGAGCGAGTCCGCCGGATCCAAATCCCAGCAAAACGCAGAAGAGGTCAAAGACAAGCCGGTGGGAAAGAAGGAGCGTCTGGCAGATGTCAAGAAGGTAAAAGTTCAACGAACTTCAGAAAGGACACTGAGACCTGCTGTGACAGCTCACTGTTTCCAAAGCAGATTAAGATCTCCAAATGTCTTCCTGTCCTCCAACAATTGTGATTGAGTTAACTGTGTTTGTGTCATCAGATTCTTGATGTGATTATGGAGATTTGACCTGCAGGACACTTTTAGTTGCAGCCTAATTTAAAAAGTCTTACAGTGGCATTGTCTTTTTTTTTTTATCAGAGTTGGACTGTAGCAATGTCCCTGCACCATGTGCTTTCTTTACTGTTAGAAGGAATATGAGGGGTCGACATTATAAATGGTCAAAATGTATACACAGAAAGGTAATTGCGCACACTAGAGAACACTTGGATAAACTGTATACCAGCAGCTTTAATCCAAGATTAGACTTAGACTTTCTTTATTGTCATTCAACTTGTACTGTACAGTGCAGATAAGAATGAAATTTTGTTGCATTTGACTCGTCAGTGCAGGATATAAACAGCAGCAAGTATTTACATAGAAAGATAAGGTGCAGATATAAAAAGAAAAGATGAAACAAACATGATTTAAAAAAAACCAGTTAGTACCTTTTGTTCCTTTCTATCTACTAAGATAAGACGGCTAATAAAACATGCAAGAACCAAAAAGTAACCGTCCTGTGGTCATATTCTAAAACCAAAAGCTCTGAAGTTCAACTAGAAAATGGAAGTGGACCAGGTTAAGACTATCATTTGCTCTCTGTTCACAGATGTGGGATGAACATCCAGATGTGTACGGAGTCAGGAGGTCCAATCGCAGCAGACAGGAGCCTGCTCGTCTGAACATCGGCGCTGGGGTAAGCTGCCTCGACAAAGACAAACAAGCGCTTCAGCGTGGTCTCCCTCTGCGCTGTTATCTTGTGTTGTCGTCAGCCTTTGTAAACGAGCCAATCGCGCCACCTAGTGGATGTTTCACAGACTCTTGTGTGATGTGTCACTGATGTGTATTTACATTACAGGGCAGCAGTGATTCTGAGAGTGAAAGTCCAAAGAGGAAAACATCACGAGCTAAGAAAAAAGAGTAAGTAAGAAGACTGTGATCATTTTTATTATTATCACTTCATTGTTTTGTTTTTTTTCCCTGCTAGTCCAACACCACATTCTTTCAGTTCAGCCATACTGAGACACTTTAACTGAACTCTTTTTTTGTAGCCGCACTTTTTATTTAGTTCATGAGTTTGTCCTTCATTGTGTTTCCAGTGTGTGTTCATATTGTGATCCTCATAATTTATTTATGGAATGGGTATCTGTTTGCTCCCAGTGGGCTCCTTCAGTTCTAACCAGACAGGTGATGCCCTGCATTAAACTCTTAAATTTGATTGGCCGGGTCAGTGGCTTATCCCTGAACAAATTACCCTATGGCCAATGTTTTTTTTTATTTACATTTAGAAGTGGTTGTAGCAACGATGGGCCTTGAGGGTGAACTTGTGGCATTTCTTTGTTATAAGAAATATCTGGAAAGATGATGACTCAAATGATGAAGAGGAGGAGGAGGAGGAGGAGGAGGAGAAGGCGTCCGACAGTTCGGACAGTGAGCAGGAAGAGAAAAAAGTTAGATCCAGACGACTTCCTGCTAGAAGGTAAGAGTGTAGTGAAGCCTGGCCAATCAGACAGCTACCCAGCAGTCATCACTTTATCATTCTGTATTGTGTGTGTTTGATTACATGTTGTGTTCTTTAATGTGGTGTGAAGTATAAACCTAAATGTTTCATTATATGAAAGTGAAGTCTAAAATAATCGAATAGTTTCTCATTTGAAATCCTGAAACTACACAGAAATCATTTTTGAACTGGAACCCCCTCTTGACTTTGATCCTGCAGGCTGACTCCATACGAAGTCTAAAGTTGTTACTGTTTTGTTTTTGTGCTTTAACTGTTTGTTTTTCAGACCTCAGGCCAAATCTGCAGCCAAAAAGCAGCTGTCTCAAAAAGGAAGGAAGTCGAGGAAACAGGAGTCGTCTGCCGAGGACGATGACGACGACGAAGAGGACGATGACGATGACGAGGATGACACTTCAAAGAGACAGACACGGGGAAGGGGTGCAACTAAAGTCAAAAGGTGCGTTACTGAACCCAACGTGTTTGATTTACCCATCACATCGATTTAAAAAACACATGAAGTTTGGTTTAGTCATGATTTGATCAAAGTGTGTTTCGGTACATCTGCTGTATCCAACGTATTCCTTTTGTGTGTTACAGCTACAAAGAGGACCAACATGACTTCGAGACCGACTCTGACGACTTGATTGAAATGACCGGGGACGCTTGTGAGGAGCAGCAGGATGACGACAGCGAGACCATTGAAAGAGTCATGGACACCAGGACGGCAAGGAAAGGAGGTGAGGAGGCATTCACAGCCGTCAGAGAATTCAAGCGATTCTTTTTTTACCAAACAATAACGATTTTGTGATTCAAGAGGAGGTTTTTATATCTACTGAGTTTGCTGCAAGTCTCTTACCTTAAATTGAACGAAGACTATTTACCATTTTTGGTTATAAAACGTTTGTATTTGGCCCATTTTTCAAAAAGTGTTTTCATCTCTTTCTTGTAGCCACCGGGGCCTCCACCACTGTGTATGCCGTGGAGGAAAATGGAGACCCCAGCCAAGGCTTTGACCCCGAGAACGAAGAAGGGGAAACTCAGTATCTGATCAAGTGGAAGGGCTGGTCCTACATCCACAACACGTGGGAGAGCATGGACTCTCTGACGCAGCAGAAAGTCAAGGGAATCAAGAGACTGGACAACTACAAAAAGAAAAGTGAAGAGCTCAATTCATGGTAAAAAAAAAAACAGACCTTTAGTCTTCACTTAAACTTTATGTTAATTGTACGTCTTTAAGGAATCTTCACTTTGCTTCGTCCTTGTTTGTAGGCTGAGGAGGGCGTCCCCGGAGGATATCGAGTTTCACAACTGCCAACAGGAGCTCACTTCCGATTTGAAAAAGCAGTTTCAGTTTGTTGAGCGTGTGATCGGTAAGAATTCAGCATCAGCTGTGTTTGCTTTTGTCTGGAAGAGCTGCAGATAATCTCTTGATGATCCACGACTTATCGTTTCATTAAAGTGAATTTTATTGTTAACAGCGACAAAATCAGGAAAGACTCCAGGATCCTCCGACTTCCCCTGTGAGTCTTTTTAAATGTTTTTCTGTTGTTTGCTTTCTGTTTCAGATTTTTTTTTAAGGTGTTTAAAATCCTGTGCATTCATTTTTTTAATCTTCTTTTTTAAACAGCTCACAGTCACAAAGCACCGCCCTCCAATGAGCCGGAGTATCTATGCAAGTGGATGGGCTTACCTTATTCGGAGTGCAGCTGGGAAGATGGAGCTTTGGTGAAGAAGAAGTTTCAGCAGTGGGTCGACGGCTTCCTGAGCCGGAGCACCTGTAAGACCGTCCCCTCCAAAGACTGCAAGGTACGAGCCGTGTCACACGTGCCCCGCTGGACACTTCAAATGATTCTACTTTACCCTCATCGTCTGTTTATTGTATTTCTAGGTGTTGAAGCAAAGGCCGAGGTTTGTCGCTCTGAAAAAACAGCCGTCGTATATCGGAGATGAGAACCTTCAGCTTCGAGATTATCAGCTGGATGGCTTGAACTGGTTGGCACACTCCTGGTGCAGGTGATGTGTTAATGAACATGGTTTTTTTTTTTTTTTTTTTAAGGATGACCTCATTTTGAAAAATATTGTCTGAAATATTTGGGTGATTTTTACTAAAGGGTTAAACCGTGCTTTATTCTTTTCTTTTTTTTTGTTATTATTTATGTTTAAACATTGTCACTTACAGTAAATGAAAAACAAGATGTTGTGGTTTTAACAACAGCCCACAAATATACAGGAGAGGAGAATCATATACAGTATATCATATACATAATTCCTTGTACAATACATTTCAAAAGAAGGGATGAAAACAGCAGACAAAAGGGGCAAACAAAGATTAAATCTTTGAATCTCTCTCCCCTGGATTACCACAACACAGAAAGTAGACAAAGAAGTAAATAATAATGGCAATGAGGGGGGGCAAAGAAAATAATTCCCCCAATATATCCCAACCCCAACCTCCCTCTCCGCCCCCCCAGCACTCCCTCCCTCCCTCCCCACCCCAAGGACCCCACAGATAAACCGTGCTTTATTCTTATCCTCCTTCTTCTTCTTCTTCTTCTTCAGGTGTAACAGTGTCATCCTGGCCGACGAGATGGGGCTCGGAAAGACCATCCAGACCATCTCCTTCCTGTCGTACCTCTTTCACCAGCATCAGCTGTACGGGCCCTTCCTCCTGGTGGTGCCTCTGTCCACGCTGACCTCCTGGCAGAGGGAGTGCGAGACGTGGGCTCCGGACATGAACGTGGTCGTCTACCTCGGCGACGTCATGAGCAGGAAGACGGTAGGTTTTAGCCTGAAGTTGTTTAGCGTCTCACCGCCTGGTCGTACCTTCATAAATGTCTCATCCTGCTCCTTCTTTTTTAAATTTTTTTTTATTATAGATTCGAGACTACGAGTGGGTGAACCATCAAACCAAAAGAATCCGTTTCAACGCATTATTAACCACTTATGAGATTCTTCTTAAAGACAAGGTATGCTGAACTCTCAGGATGTATGTACAGTAATGTTGCATGGTGAGAATCAATCCCTCAGTTTGACTCTTTCTATTCGTCTGCAGGGAGTTCTCGGGAACATCAACTGGGCGTTCATGGGCGTGGATGAAGCTCACAGGCTGAAGAACGACGACTCCCTCCTCTACAAAACCCTCATGGAGTTCAGGTCCAACCACAGGCTCCTCATTACCGGCACTCCGCTGCAGAACTCGCTCAAAGAGCTCTGGTCACTGTTGCACTTCCTCATGCCTGACAAGTACGGCCCCTTGTTCAACATCACAGCGAAAATGTCATCCGTTTTTTTTTTTTTTTTTTTGAGCTCCGGCCCCGGACATGAGTGACATTTGCTATCTGTGTTCTTGCACTGCAGGTTTGACTCCTGGGAGGATTTTGAGGATGAACACGGCAAAGCGAAAGATAACGGTTATCAGAGTCTGCACAAAGTCCTTGAGCCCTTCCTCCTGCGCCGTGTCAAGAAAGACGTGGAGAAATCTCTCCCCGCCAAGGTGGAGCAGATCCTCCGCGTCGACATGACTGCACATCAAAAACAGTTTTACAAGTACGGTTGGATTTCCGTCTCTTGTAACCTATTTATTACATCAGGCTTTCACATTTAAAAACCTTTTAGATACAGAAGCTGCATCTCTCCTCTTCATTAACCGGATTTTTTTGTTCCCTCAAATATTTCCAGGTGGATTTTAACGAGGAATTACAAAGCTCTTTCCAAAGGCACCCGAGGCAGCTCCTCCGGCTTCCTCAACATCGTTATGGAGCTGAAAAAGTGCTGCAACCACAGTTTCCTCATCAAGCAGCCCGAAGACGTGGAATGTGAAACACAACAGGAACACCTGCAGGTGAGAGTCCTCATGAGTCCTCTTGTAGCTCGCAGTCACACCTGGGGATAGGAAGCCAGCCTGTGACTTCACAAACGGATGTAATGCATATTTATTTCCCTGTCGTTTAATATTTCAGGGTCTTGTGAGGGGCAGTGGGAAACTTGTGCTGCTGGATAAGCTGCTGACCAGACTCCGAGAGAGAGGGAACAGGGTCCTGATTTTCTCCCAGATGGTCAGGATGTTGGACATCCTGGCCGAGTACTTGGCCAAGAGGCGCTACCAATTCCAGGTTAGATTTGCATATTGTCAAGGTGTGTGGTCGGAGGAGTTTTTGGCCGCCGTGCTGAGCCGGAGTTTAGACTGAACAAACAAAGAAAACATGTTTGTGCTGGACTTAAAGCTAGGCTGTACTGACCAAATCCTGGGTGAAAAGTGTTCATTTTGACCATGACATCATGTCTTTATCATGCATACAGCGCTTTTCTCCAATTATATTTAAACCTCCATAAGGTCTCACTTACATTTTCTGACCAGCTGCATCACTTATGTCTCCTGAAGCGGTTTCTATAGTGACTGTTTCTGCTGACAGACTTCAGTTTCTTTGTGTTGTCAAGGCCTTGTGACGGGGTAGTGTTTACTGGGTTGTGCTGGAACAAGGATTAGATGTCAGTGTTGTGGTAAACACACTCTGCCAGGCGGAGAGTTCATGTGGTTATTTATATCAACATAGGTATTTCTTTCCTGAAGGCCTCCCGTCGAACTCTTTTGAAGTCACTCCACTTGGTTGATTATTTCTGACTCAGTCTCTAAGTGTTATAGACGGTTGTGATCGATCCGAGCATATGGAGTGTGAACACTGGCATGTCGAGGTTATTGCTGGCGGCTTCCCAGGAGGAAATATTCAAAGGTTAATTCTCTTCCTTGTTCACCTCTCTCTCTCCCCTCCAGCGGCTGGACGGTTCCATAAAGGGAGAAATCCGAAAGCAAGCACTTGACCACTTCAATGCAGAAGGCTCCGAGGTGTGTATGTGCAACACTCAATGTTGTTGACTAAAAGAGCAGGAGATCGTGGGTCTTAAGACCTCGTTTGGTATTTTTGAATTTTGCCAGTTAATTTGCCATAAAATACAAAAAAACAACTAAGCATACATAAGTAGCATGTACACAAAATAAGGGCTGGTTCACAAATGTAATAATTAAAAAAGTTTAAGTTAAAGCAGTCCAAGCTAAATCTTTTTTGGGAATAATTGTCTTAGTATGTTTTCTGCTGACTTTATTTGAGCGCAGTATGCTGTGAAGGATAAACTTAACAACCGGACAAAAGTCTGTGTATTAGGTACATCTAATTCATGATTATCATATGGGTTTTATTCTTCTTATGGATGGTAAACACATATTTACAAATGGTTTTTTTTTGTGGTTTTTTTAAAGACTTATTTTTGTACCTTTATTTGAGAGACAGGACAGTTGATAGAGTTGGAACCAGGGAGACAGAGGCTGTATCCCAATTGCCAAGTACCTACTCAATCTGGCAGTAGGCAGTAGCCAGTACTTACTATCCATGCTGTATACTGTTTAGTACCTACTATTCAGTAGGCGTGCACAGTAGGCAGATATTTGTTCCTACTTCGTCTGATTCATTCAGTATGGAAGTGGCGTCATTTACGTTACCCGAACCGGCCGCATTCACCCATTTTTTTTGTTTATCTTTGTACTATCTAAGAGTAATGCACATATACAGTCAGGTAAACAAAAAACAATATCACAATGTAAATCAAGTAAAAAACAGATTAAATAACTAAATCACATACAGTACATGAAGAAAAGAACAAATGAAAGACAGTAATATACAGAATATAAAATAAACAAATAAAGACGCACTTAAATAGTGAAATCATTATTTAAATAGAGGGGGAAAGGTTTTATAATAATGCAGATATTTGTTATTTTTGCTGTTGTTGATTTAAAGTAGTGATTTCAGTCGGGACTTTAACTCTAGATTAAAAATTGATTCAATTAATCCACGCTCGTTTGTTTTGATTTGGAGGCGAAATGTTCAGTATACTGAGGTGGACACAAAAAATGCCTACTGAATGACCACGAAAGTTCAGTATACTGAAAAGTACGTACTGCCTACTGAACTGTGGCTACTCGGAAAGGGCCCGAGAGAGGGGAATGACATGCGGGAAAGAAGCCACAGGTCGGATTTGAACCTGGGCCGCCCGCTTGGAAGACTAAAGCCTCCATACATGGGGCGCACGGTCTAACCACTGCACCACCAGTGTCCCACAAATGTTTTTATTTATTATTTATTTATTTATTTATTTTTGTCACTGACCTGTGTTGATCGTTGACACCTTACATTAACAGTCTCATCTGTCTTCTAGGACTTCTGCTTCCTGTTGTCCACCAGAGCCGGAGGTCTGGGGATTAACTTGGCCTCAGCCGACACAGTCGTCATCTTCGACTCGGACTGGAACCCTCAAAACGACCTGCAGGCACAAGCCAGAGCTCACAGGATCGGTCAGAAGAAACAGGTAATCCACGCTTCAGGCTGACGTCTTTTCACTGCGGAATCTCGTTCAGAAGGTCAAAAGGTTACAATCTTATTTCAACCTCACAGGTGAATATTTATCGACTGGTCACTAAAGGAACGGTGGAGGAGGACATAATCGAGAGGGCGAAGAAGAAGATGGTTCTGGACCATCTCGTCATTCAGAGGATGGACACCACGGGTCGAACTGTACTGGACAGCAACTCAACTCAAGGAAGCACAAAGTAAGATGTCAGAAATGAGATTTACAGGTTTGTGATTAAGTGTTACACATGCTGGGAGTTAAACTTTCCCTTTTATCGTTGATAGTTCAAACCCATTTAATAAAGAGGAGCTGACTGCCATCCTCAAGTTTGGTGCAGAGGAACTTTTTAAAGAAGCAGAAGGAGAGGAGTCTGAACCTCAGGTATTTACAATGATTAGAATCTGATAGTTATCTTCATCTACAGTACGTGTGACGTTTTGTAAAAATGAATCCCGCTTTTGATTTTGCTTCTGTAGGAGATGGACATCGATGAGATCCTCAGGTTGGCTGAAACGAGGGAAAGTGACCAGGGCTCGAGTGCTACAGATGAACTTCTATCTCAGTTTAAGGTACCTGCCGCTGCTGCATGTTTTTAAAGTAACCTTAAACCTACTCTACTTCCTGTTCATGCGAGGTCTTTCAACTCTCTTCTTGTCCGATACTTCTGCAGGTTGCTAATTTCTCAAGCATGGAGGAAAGCACGCCGGACTTCGAGGGGAGGGCCATAAGGGAATGGGACGATATCATCCCCGAAGAGCAGCGGCGCAAAATCGAGGAGGAGGAGAAGCAGCGGGAGATGGAGGACATCTTTATGCTGCCCCGAAGCAGGAGCTCGAACAAGAGGGTGAGCAGAGGATTTAAGATCGATAACGGAGACTGTTTTTTTTTTTTGTTTGACCGTCTCCGGCTGTTACTGATCACAAAAGTTCACACTGAAGCATTTAAATCGGATTAAGATCGGGGTTAAGACATTGTTCTTGTTCCTCTTTCAGGCTCAGGCTAACGATAGCGACAGCGACGTTGGCTCCAAGCTGAAGAATCGCTCGTCGGGCTCCGAGAGCGAGACGGATGACAGTGACGACGACAAGAAGCCAAAGAAGAGAGGCAGACCGAGAGCTCGCAAAAACAACGTGGAGGGTTTCACTGACGCAGAGATTCGCAGGTTAGTCTTTTACTGACTGTTTTTATTTTTTAATGTTTGTTTTTTTTATATTTAACCCGTTTAACATTTGTTTGTTTTCATATCACTGACAGGTTCATCAAGGCTTACAAGAAGTTTGGATCTCCTCTTGAAAGGTAAACATGTTGTTAACTGTCAGAAATGATCAGTGTGTGTTTGCATCATTTTCTTAGATTAGCATCAGGAAACTAAGCACTAAAGTCCTCTTCTCTTTCTTCTTATCTGTCAGGTTGGAGGCCATCGCCCGGGACTCGGAGCTGGTTGATAAGTCCATAGCCGACCTGAAGAGACTCGGTGAACTGATCCACACGAGCTGTGTCACTGCGGTGCAGGAGCACGAGGAACACCTGAAAGAGAACCCAGTTGAAGGTTTGATGATTCTGCCTTTTTATCAGAGTTCTTTTGAAAATTAGATCGTTTTTCTAAGGTCTAAAAATAATGCTTAGTTTCTGTTCCAGCCAAAGGTCCCGGGAAGCGGAGAGGGATAAACATCAAGATCTCAGGAGTGCAAGTCAACGCCAAAACCATCATCCAGCATGAGGAGGAGTTTGAGCCTCTGCACAAAGCGGTGCCCTCCAATCCTGAGGAGAGGAACACGTAAGATAAAAACTACAAATACGAGATAGGCCTTTGTGCTTTGAGATGTGTGGAAAAGTAGATCCTTACCAGTCTCTGTTGACCACAGGTTCAAGCTCACATGCAGGGTCAAGGTGGCCCACTTTGATGTGGATTGGGATCTGCAGGAAGACATTCAGCTCCTGCTCGGGATCTACGAGCACGGCTTCGGCAACTGGGATCTGATCAAGACCGACCCTGACCTTAAACTGGCTGATAAGGCAAATACTTTTATTCTATCTTAAGCACCAAGTTGGAAATGGTTCATATATAGAGATGAAAAATGAAGAAGAGGTTAAGAGAAAAAGCTGCTCAGATCAAATTTCTCTTTTAGGGAAGCTTTTAAAAATACAATTTTTGAAGTCAAAGATTTCGTCATGAATTTGTGAAAATGCGTTTTAATGAAGCATTAGATCACGTTGAAACATCAGTCTTACTTTTGGGCACAGATTCTCCCCGACGATCCGAGCAAGAAGCCTCAAAGTAAGCAATTACAAGCGAGAGCCGAGTACCTCCTCAAGCTGCTGAAAAAAGAGCAAGACAACACGGACGTGTCTAAAACCGGAGAGGAGGTAAGACGCTTTCTAACACAGAGTGACTCCTCTTTGATGTTTCCCTTTGATATGCACCACTCCTCCTACCAACAACAACAACAACAACAACAACACAACTCATCTGATATGTGCCTCTAAAGGTCAAAGTGAGGAAGAGGAAGCCTCGGGTGAAAAAGGAGAAGATCCTCAAGGACGAGCAGGGCAACGATATCTCCTCCCCTCGTCTGTCCGACAACCCGTCAGAGGAGGGCGAGGTCAAGGTGAGCCATGACGTCGTAACTGAAGTCTAGTCTGCATGGCTTTCTGCTGCGTGTAGTATACATGATGGCTGTGTTTTTTTTGTTTGCACAAGTTCATGCATGTGTCATATATGTGAATATTGGGGTGTGTTAGCGCTGTTTATTGAGAGACACTTGTAATTAAATTAAATGTCCCACACCTGAACCTGAGCACACACAGTAGATGGAGCCTTGTCTACTAAAGACCATGGTGGGGATTTGTTTGAGAACACACGAAGGTTCAGAGAGGCCGAAACGTTGTGATTTTTCTAATAAATTGGTGATAGTTTGGAAGAGTATTGTGTGGGATTTTTTCTTTTCAAGTAATAGTTTTTCGCCCTTCGCACCTACCTTATGAGATAGTTGGATGTGCAAACACCTCAAAAATTCCTTAGAGTAAAACATTTGATATTATTGCAAACTTTGTCCTAAATGTCTTTGCTGCTCTTTTTTATAAAATGGCTCTGAGAATGTAGTCACAGTCACTTCTGGAGATCTAAATGCATGCATGTTTTTTTTTTAATTGTAGTGGTACTACATCAGTCAGTAGATAAAATATATAAACAGAGCCCTGGGGACATGAGAGAGGAAACAGGAACTACTGCAGTACCTTCAAAATAAAGTTAAATGAAGCTTTTGTTTCTTACTTAAGCAAAGAAACAATTTTCTTTTTTTGATGCACACTTTTCTCTCTTTTTTTAAAGAAGACTTTTTTTTTTGTCTTGTGTTTGAGCAGGATGACGGAGCAGAGAAGTCCCCCTCCAAGAAAAGACAAAAGAAAAAGGATAACAAAGAGAACAAAGAAAAACATGGAACTCCTAAGAAGGAGAAGGACGGGGACAAAGACAAAAAGGGGGCCAAGCCAAGGAAAGAAAAGGTATGAGAGCAGAGGATGCTGGTTTGTTTTGGCATCATGATGACATACTTTTACTAATAATAATAATAACTTTATTTATATAGCACCTTTTAAAAACACAGGTTTACAAAGTGCTTTGACAAACAGCAAAAACAAGAACAAACTAAACCAAACAGCAAGAACATAACAAATGCAAAATACTACAAATACAATGATAATAATAATAATGAAATACAATTAAACAGAAAAGAACCCAAAGTGCACGATACCCAACAGACATATATAACCCGACCATCACAAGAACCATCATAAGAACCCAGACAACACAAGAACCCAACAACAGGAGCTGAGACCAAGAGGACCAAAGATTTAAAAAGATGTAAGAAACTAAAAGAGATGAAAGCAAATCAAAAGATAACAGCAATAAGAAGGTAAGAGCAGAAAAAGAAATAGAAACAAGTGAATAAATTATCAAAAAAACCTATAATATTAATAAGAATAAAAAGTATATATAAATATGAAACATAAAGAGACAAAGTAAGACAAGAAATTACCAAGATAAAACACAAGAGGAGTTAAGATAAGAGCATAAATAAAAGGACAGTAAGAAGTAAAAGAAGATAAAAAATAGTAAAACCAGAAAGAAAAGACATTAAGACGACATCACATAAGAGCAAGTCTGTAAAAGTACGTTTTAAGAAGGGATTTAAAAGAATTGAGGGAATGTGCGAGTCTTGTCTCCTCAGGGAGGTCGTCCCTACTAGTCCCTGCCCTGTGAATGATCTATTTAAGATGTTCATGGTGGATATGTGTTGATTATGTTAATAGAAATTATTTTCCTCTCAGGCGAAAGGAACCAAAGGGAAGAAGACTCAAGGTCCGGTTCACATTACAGCCGGGTCTGATCCGGTCCCCATTGAAGGAAAGGATGACGATGAACTGGACCAGGAGACTTTCAGTATTGTGAGTTTGATGAGAAATGTGTTGAGGGGCTGCTGCGTACATGTTGTAGTGTCGCTTTACAATGATGTAATCAAAATGTGTCTGTGTGTGTGTGTAGTGTAAGGAGCGCATGAGGCCGGTGAAGAAGGCCCTGAAGCAGCTGGACAAACCAGACGAGGGTCTGTCTGACCAGGAGCAGCTCCAGCACACTCGCACATGCTTACTGAAGATCGGAGACAGAATCACAGAGTGCCTTAAAGCCTACAGCGACCCCGAACATGTGAAAATATGGCGAAGGTAAGCCGATCACATGTCAAATCTGATCCCAACACTGACCTGTCTAACTCCCCCTAAGCATTACTTTCTGTTCTGTTTCTGCAGAAACCTGTGGATTTTTGTGTCCAAGTTTACAGAGTTCGGTGCGAGGAAGCTTCACAAACTTTACAAAATGGCCCAAAAGAAGCGTTCACATGAGGAAGAGGCAAGTTGTTGTTTTTTTTTTTAAACTTTTCTCTGTTTTTATCATTTGTTTGGAAGTGGAAACCATGTTTTCTACATTACCACGAGTAACATCTCTTTAACATTTCCACGGGGTAACAGAAGAAGAGGGAGGATCCTGCAGGCAGGACGAAGTCTTTCAGACCGGAGGCGTCTGGTTCCAGTCGAGACTCCACGGGTACTCAGCCTAACTCCAAAGCTGCGTCTCACACATCTCAGTCCGGCCCCCACGGACACCACAGAGAGGCGTACAACTCCGCTAACAAACGGCACTTTGCCAATGATGGTACATGTGAAAATCAATCAATCAATCAATTTTTATTTGTATAGCGTCAACTCATAACAAGTGTTATCTCGAGACACTTTACAAAAAGCAGGTAAAAGACCATACTTATTGCTATATTACAAAGACTCGGCTTATCCATCATGAGCACTTTAAGCAAAGCAGCAAAAGTTACAGTGGAAAGAAAAAACTGCCTTATTAAAAGGCAGAAATCTTCAGCTGGATCCCCGGCTCATGACGAAACAGCCTTCACAGGCCTAGACTGAGCCGTGCTTGGAAAAGGGATAGGGGGAGAGATGGGATAAAATGCAGGAAGAGGGATAGGGAGCAAGGGGGTGATGGGAGGTGGATTTCTCTCTGTTTGCAGCCTTTGTACCAACCTAACAGGAGCAAGACATCTCCAGCCTTTCTCAAAATGCTGAATATTTTTTTTTTAATTGGTGTAACTTGTTGGATGAGGCAGAGCTCAGGTGCGTTTTTTTTTTTTTTTTTAAAGCTCTTTTCTTTTTCAGAAAGGGGAGACTGGCAGAGGGACCGTAAATATAATTACCCAGGTAACAGCAACCAGTCATGGCAGGGAGACCGACATCATCCCTACGACCAACATCGCTACAAGGATCACTATGGCGACAGACGTTCCCATGGAGACTCCTACCGCAGCTCGGGCAGTTACCGCAACAACAGCTCCCCTCGGAAACGGCCGTACGATCAGTACGGCAGTGACCGGGACCACAGGGGCAACCGACCCTATTACGACAGGTGAGAGATACCTGCACCTTTTTTTTTTTTTTTTTTTTAGTTTTGTTTCTAAGTTAAATGTCATGACCAAACAGTGTGGGTTAAATGAAAAGTAGTTGTGGAGCCAAAGGGCAGTGGTTTTATATTCTGCAGAGGAGTCATTACTTAGATGTGAAGGAAACTTGCAAATGAAGTTATGCTCATTTTATTATTTGAACATTTGTGAGTTTATAATTTCTTGAGTATATACTGTGTATTTTTCATGGTTCAACTTTGACACTTTCATGTATTTCCAGAGTTTTTTCTCTTCTATATTTCAGCACCTCCGCCTGCCTTTTGTCATTTTTTTTTAGAAATACAATAACCTTACAGCATTCAAACGATGTAACACAATGGTTTTAATAAATGCTACAAATTTTGGTTTTCAGGCACCCGGACCCCAAGAGAAGACGTTCTGATGAGTTCCGCCCCAACTACCACCAGGGCCGAGAGGGTTCTCAGCAGGACTTCAGGAGGATGCCAGAGCACAGGCCAGCAGGTCCACCTGCTCCAGATAACTACAGCAGACCCTTCCATCCTGACAAACCTCCCCCTCCGCTGGACCCTCGCTCCCCACAGGCTCAGAAGTCTCCCCAGGACTCCCGCTCTCCACCTGAGCGGCCCGCGGAGCCGAGCGCAGCCGCAGATCCGAACTGGAATAATAAGAAAACATAAAAGTATGACAGTGCTGGCCTAGAAAACTACCCTGGGTATTTTGTATCCAGCTTCAAAGCAGCACGCTGCTGAAGGACAAGTTTGGACTCGCCAATCATAAGCTCGCAGGTGGACAGGGAATCAATGTGAACCCTCTTTTTCCAGCAAAACTAGTTTGCTCTTCTCCTCTCAGTGACTGTCTGTGAATGATGAGGTTCATGTAGGAAGTGTTTCCTCCTGTCGTCTTCAAGATGTAAAACTAAGCTGGCATCTTTATTTAAATGACTTGACTCTGTTGGTCACACTTGACTATGACTGAATGGATCGCTGACGGATGCTTAGTCCCATGGACTATTATCTAAAGAGGGTTTAGGATACATGAACTGAGGACTGATCTCAATCCTAAAAGTGCCTGAAGGTTTTTGGCCTTTGTGAATGAATAATGTACGGGATTCATCCCAAAACGAAGCACGACATGGACATTCATTATGTGTGTGTGTTTAGCTTTAAGTCTTGCAAACGATGTCACTGCAAAAGGAATGTGTATTATGTTATCATCTGCACCTTCAAGATGTTCACCTTGAACATGTAGCTGAACTGAATCATGGAGTTGTACCATGCGGGTGTGGGGGGGGGGGTTGATGATGGGACAGTCTGACATTTGAATGATCAATCAAGCAAGTATCTGTCCTCCAGACACTCGACGGGAAGTTTGTGGAGGTTTTTTTTTTTTTATAGCAAATTCATATTTCTTATATGTACAAATAATCGTTCTGTAAATGAGTAGCCACATAAATCATTGCAACCCTTCTATCTCTTTTCACTTTAACCACTTTCCCTCTCGGTAGGCCCAATGAAATGAAGCTCTGTAAGCAGTATTTATTGCGACAAACTTGTGCAAAGGTTCTTAACACTATGACTTCTAACAATCCTTTATATTTGCCTTTCAGTATTACAATGGTTAACGATGGTACTTCAGTGTAGATTCTATAATTCACCGCTCTCTTCACCTACTGTACACGAGTACTTCCATGTGTATGAAGTATCCAACATGGTCTTTCCAACTTTTATGGTCGTGGTTTGGATGCACAGACTGCTGCTGGTAGGATGTGATAGCATTATCGAGATGTTACTGACGACATTTCAATTAGCTTGGTTCACTCTTTTCCCCCTGTGCCAAATCAAGTCCCGCTCTGGCCCCTCAATTCTTTACTTCTTTGTTTTTGTAATGCTTCTCCATTTGTGCCTTATTTATGTGTGTATCATCATGTGTGTTGATTCATAGACAATGCTGGGGTCTAACACGGGCAGGATGTGGAGTATTACAGTCCGATTTTGTGTCCGCCGAATGACTGACGACGGGTGAAGGGACCATGTATTATGGTAATCATGATGTGATTTTTGGAAAAGGGTTTGATGAGTTGAGGGGAAAAACAAAGGTTAAACACACAGACGTCGTGTGTGTCTGTGTGTGTGTGTGTGTGTGTGTGTGTGTGTGTGTGTGTGTGTGTTCGTCTTGGGCACCCACTTGTTACAGTGAACAGCCAGCACATCTCTTCTTCCACGTCAAGCTAAAGTTCCTGTATCATATGTTTAAGAAAAGTCTAAATAATTTATATTTGTGACAGAACCACTCTTCATGAGAAATGTGCTGTACATATGTTTGAACATATGTAATAAACTTTGTTACACTATGAGACTTTGTCTTCTTGTCGGAGCTCACTTCTGACCTCCATCATTCTGTGGTAAAGTTTTCAACTCTCGTCTGTTTCATCAAAACTATACATCCAATTACTTCATAGTCCTGCAATCAGTACAACTATTGCAACTCTACTGGCAGGTCTTCCTACATGCACTATCAAACCTCTGCAGATGATACAAAATGCAGCAGCACGACTGGTCTTCAACCTTCCTAAAAGAGCACATGTCACTCCGCTGTTCATCTCCTTACACTGGCTCCCAGTTACTGCTCGCATCAAATTTAAAACTCTGCTGCTCGCTTACAAAACAGCGACAAAAACGTCTCCTCCTTACTTTAACTCCCTCATCCAGGTCTACACTCCCTCCCGCCCCCTACGCTCTGCCAATGAAAGGCGTCTGATCCAACCTTCACAACAGGGTCCTAAGACGCTGACTAGACTCTTCTCCTCTGTCGCCCCCCGGTGGTGGAATGAACTTCCAAACTCCATGTGATCTGCAGAGTCCCTCTGCACCTTTAAGAAAAAGCTAAAGACCCAGCTCTTTCATGAACACCTACTAACTTAATGATGATGGTCTCCATATTATTGATGATGATGATGGTAATGACGATGGTTTTTGTTTGATAACGACGACTTATAAGATGGTTTCTATACTGATTAGAGCTCTCAAGAACTGCCCTCAATGTTGTGCTTTGCCTCTGGTCACTTCCTGTCAGCACCTGTGTGTCCAATCAGACTCAAAGCTGATCGTTTGCTCTTACTGACATTGTTCCCTTTTTTCTAGATCCTTGCTCGTGTTGTTCTTACTCTCTGATGTACGTCTCTTTGAATATTTTACAAAATGAGACTTTGAGACAAATTATGAGTGAAAAAGATTCCTTTACACTTTTCAGTGCGGTTTGGCCTTTCAGTGTTTTTGGATGGAGGTGATTGGAGCTTCTCGTTGTGGTGTGGATTAAATACTGCATCATGTCGGTTGTGATATTTGTGTAGTTCCCCGTCTTCTTGTAATATCTGCACACAGTTTTTGTCTTTGTCTGTTATCTTCTCACCTCTTTCATTTTCTGTCTCGGGGGAAGCCGAAATGCTTCCACACCTCCGATTTAAAAGATGGAGGTGCGTCCTCAATTTCAAAATCTGCTCTACAGCCGCCGACGCTCACCATATTACTGCGAATAATTTTTGGAGACTACCGATGTGCGTCTTGACACCTTTGAATCGATTATCACGATTTTTTACGATTAATCTTTACATCCCTACAGATCAACCAGTCATCAATACACACGCGCACACACACGTGTTTTATAAGAGAGAAGAAGAACACGGAACAATATACTGATATTAAAACATGTACACGGTTCCATGAGCTGTAGAAAAAGTGGTCGAGATGAAAACGTAATACTGAAGTGACATGATGAATTGAGCATGAATACATACGGATGATGGAGAAGACAATAACACTTTGGAGTCGATTCAAAACGCTTGGGTAAAGAAAAGCATTCAATGTTTACATTTTGTTTGCATTTGATGTTATTTATGAAATGATTCAGCGTTTTGATCTTATTTCATCTTTGCTTTTGAATTATCTTCTTTTCTATATCCTCTTTTTTTTTTAATCATCAATCAAATAAAGCCCACAGTTTGATCGCTCTGTGAAGCACTTTGATTTTGTTTCTGTGCTCTTTATAATAACTGACATGACCATCGCCATAACCCCACTGAAGTGGTTACACAAAGAAATAATTGTAATAATAATAATTATGATAACTTATGAGTGATAAACATCAGCTCTGATGAGTCTTAGGACATTAAATAACTAAACAGATTGGAGCAGATGTGTCTGTCTTTGTTGTGTCATAGATCGGCCTGTTAGCTGATTGTGGGAATGTTTTCACCTCAGGTTGACCCCTAAACAAACAAAGAAGAGTACACATTTAAAGAACATATACATATTAAATACGACCTCCATAAGTAGCTACTACATCCCTTATCACGTATTTATCATGTTATGAAGCTTAAAAAAGAAACACTTGATGCTGTCAGTTGATTAAACTTGAATGTTTCAACTCAGACTAGAACATTGGATACAACGCTTTAATCATGAAGGCTGTTATGACACAACAGCTTTTGAGCTCTGCTATTGGCTGAGTCAATATTTGTAGGAGTAGATAGTCATGTTTGTAGTTCTTATTTTATATTTGCCTGCTCAGAAGAATCACTCTTAAATGTTGCTGATAGTAACCATCAGCATCTGTACAAAAAGAATTATTCATGTTTGCTAGAGATATCTTTTTAAGATATTTCAACATGTTTCCAGCAGGGGGCAGTCAAACACAGCGCTTGAGTTGATTTGAACTACTCACAACGACACAAAATGAGACAAGAGGCAACCTATTAAAGACATTTTCTTTTATTCAATAAATAATTTACATTATAAACAGCTGGCATGTAGCACAACATTTTCTTTACATTACAACACGGTTTTGATCTGTCTGGCATTTCCCATTCAGTTTGTTTGTTTTTTTTCTAAATCTTTTTCACCAGTCTGACAAATTTGAAAAATAAGAGCTGAATAAAAATGTAAACATAAAGTGCTTTAAACTCCAAAACATGAACAACACATAACACGTCCCTACATTCCCTTTATATGTAAGCTGATTGCATTTAACAAAGTGTTTTTATATGACCAATCAATGAGTAAACAGAAATGACTTTACCCCACTACAACTACAGTTTGAAAACCATTTCTTAATCATGTTATTTTTATTATGACGTGTGCTGCTGCCCTCTTAGGCCAGGTCACCCTTGTGAAAGAGATCTTGACCTCAATGGGTTAATTACCTGGTTAAACACAAAATAAAAAACACAAGTTTGTGTATTTAGTGCAGAAGATTTTGTTCTGTGGTGTTCATGTTTTTTGCAAAAAATTGCTTTGTAAAATAAAATTAAAAAAAAAGGTTCACATTCACCAAAACATCTGATGTACAAAAACTGGAGTGTTCAATTCAACACAACTGGTAGTATACAAATTTAAACTCACAAAACATATGTACAATCTCACATTACACATGTAGAACTGTTGACTGTAGAACTCACAACACAAATCACATCTATTAACACAAAGTTTCAACATTACAATCATCTGTTTAAAGATTTTTTTTTTTTTGTGTGTGTTATTAAACTGCACCCATACATATTCCTAATAGCAGTAGTAAGGCCTGCCAAATACTTCAGTGTAAAAAGGATGAATGAACGTAAATCTGTGCCCGAGAATACTAACAGTATCTCCAGGACTGACGTACACAATACCAGAAACTGCAGCTGAGAGCTACGTTTCAAATGGAAACATCTTGTGGTGAGGAGCATGAAACACAAGAAAAAGAAAAAGGTGGAACTGCAAAGATCTGAACTAAAAGTAGCTGTTTTTTTAATGTGTGTTAGTAATTTTACTCCGACAAAGACAAGTTCAACACAGTTAAGAATCGCCCTTAAAGTGAGTCGTTTTAAGACTGGAGGGTGAAAAATTCAGCTGTTGTGGAAATGTTGGCACGAGGGCTTGTTCTTTGGCAATGACTTAAGCCATGAAATCACGTCTACAGACATATGCTTATCATTTACGCACTAAGCCACGGTCAGGTCAGCACACTGGAAGTCTATATTATGCTAAACTGACTTCTTTACAGCTAGTACTACTAACGCCACTGTTTGCAACGACTTGACAAGTGGAAAGTTAAATTCACAAAAATGCTTTCAGGGGAGGTTGTCGTAGTTTGACTGGTCGGATTATAAAATCTGTAAACACTCTGGAGTGCCGTCGTTAAGGTCGCCCTTTGCTTTTTATGTATACTGTACATTCACATTACCGACTGAGACTACAAAACACTGACTGATCAACATCTCAGCTCAAACAATGGGAGTGAAAGGCTGTGCGACACTGAAAATGACTGACAGATGAGAAGACATTATTTATATTCCCTTTTTTGGGGATTAGCTCCACCGGCTAAAAAAGAGTCCATTTTTTAACAAAAATGCAGAGTGCCTCTTCCTCTCTATTTCTGAAATTTTGGGTGCAACACAAAGACCTTGAAAGATTTCTTCCAACTGAAGGTTGGTTATCTCATTTCTGGGAACCACTACACCCACACGAACACACAAAATTAACAACAGACTCTGAATTCTGCACACGTATTGTAGTAATGCACACACACACACACACACACACACACACACACACACACACACACACATAACCGAACAATATGACCCATTAATCTCGACTGCAGACGACTGGAGACGCTGCTCTGACATCCTTTTGGCTGAGTGCTTCCTCCAAAAAAAAGGCTCAAGCTTTTCCAAAGCTGGAAACTAATCAAACATGGAGCTGCTTTCTGGCCTTAGGTTGACAAAAGGCCTTGTCAGGTCCTCTAGCTCCACCACATGAGCCAAAGAGAGCTTCACTGGCTCAGCACCAATGAGGGGGGGGGGGGGGGAATCAGCCGGTGGCAGGATCAGCAAACTCCTCTTTCTGCAAAAGATCATCTTGTCTGGATTCCCATAGGCATGCAACCCCGGTGAGAATGTGGATTTAATCCCAGGTGGATGTCCTGAGCTCTGGAAGTCGCAGGGCTCTCTCACCGCTGCGCCCATCAAAGAACCAGCGCTATGAACCTGCTAAATACGCACGATGATAGATGAGACCGCGGTGAACTCGCCTCGTCATTCGACTGAAGTCAAAACACAACAATAACACCAAACAATGAGACTCAGAGCTGGGATTGAGCCTGCAGCCTGCAGGCCGCTGGTCACGTCGCAGACCCAGAGCAGCAGAAAGGAGCCAATGAATGACACAGTGATGGTACTCAAACACTCACTGAAAATACGTCCATGAGGGAATCGTTTGTAAAGGGACTATAGATGAACTGAGCAGCACAAAATCCACGATAACACAGCGAGGAGGTTGAGGAAGACGAGTGAGAGGAAGTCTTTGCCCCTCTGTGCCGCACCGCTCATGAAAGCATCCTTTTCGTAGAGGTGGTACCTTTTGCTGTTTGAGTGGAGCATTTTTACATCCTCAAAGGCGTAGTAGGCGGCCATGGTGAAGTTAATGTCTCCAGAGGACATGAGGTCGAACACACAGGACTGAAAGTACAGGTCCTCCACTGGGAGCCGCTCTTTGCACTTGGCCTTGGCCGACTGGTAGGTGAAGCTGCTGCTCCTTGTCCTGCTGGCGCCTTGAGACTCGGCCGCTCGAGCCCGGACGCTCCTGAAGTCGATGCGTTGGTTGACGGGGCAGCCGTGCAGACACAGGTACAAGTCCTGGTCGTCGCCTTCCTCCACGGAGTTCACGACCTCCTCCGGCATGCGCACCGCGAAGGTCAGGTAGCGGCCGACTTGCCTCACGACGATGGTCGTCCCGATGTACCTTGCCTGGATTTCCACGTGCTGCCCCGGGACCTTCTCAACCACGCGCAGGGTGTTCGCCCCGTGGCGGTCCCCTCCGTTCTTGGAGCCGTCGGCGAATGCGGCGGGTAGCTCGTCCGTCTCTGCGTGGTACATCTTCTGGTCCACACATTCTTGGAAGTTCTTAAAGATGATTGTCAGCTGCAGGAGGACATAAAAAGATACATCTCGATTAGTTTAAGGCTAAAAGATTGTATGCATCTGGGTTGTGAGCTTCAAATCATAAGTGGATGTTCACCTCTTGATAAATATTTAACTCTTTATAAGCTGTGCTAAACGTTCTTATACTTTTGCATTAAGCACAAGTTTTTTTGCAACATGTGCCATCCACCCCACAGGCCTTTCTTTAGTGTCACATTTCAGCACTGGCTCAACATTGGGGGAGGCCAAGGTAAACGCCCTCAAAAAACATGAGTCTGGGCCATGTAAAAATCAGGCCTCAGTTTGCAGACACAAAGACGATCCATTCATAGTGCTGCAAAACCTGCCTGTGAACCCCAGAACTATGCTCCAGGGAGTGGCGTCGGGCCAGGACAGAGCGATATATACTCTGCAGCTAATTAAGCGAGACTGGTCAGGACTCTTGCTAGCTCGGTTTCATCAGGACACCAATGAGCCATTGTGAGGGGCAGCGGCACCGGGACAGCCTGGGGACTCTGATGTGTGCACACGGTGGACCAGAGGAGTCGACAGAACATTCTATTAGCTTGACAATTTCTCTGTTGCACCAGTTCTGCCCTACTTCCCCCAAGCCCTACGCCCACCTACAAGAAATTGTTTTTCCCCCCTGATTAATTTATCATGCCTAAAATAGAATAAACAAACGAAAAAATGGCTCCGTTATCCCTCAATCAGAACGAAGATAGAAATAACCATACTGTTTTATTTGCTCAAGTGAGAGCAATGCACCAAAACCCAGAGCCTGCTAATGCAGATCTTTTACCAGAGAGGCTTTGTTTGCACAGGTGGCATTGGCTGCTGCCTTGTTTTCCCCCTTTGTCCAGAATCAAGATCTTTAAAAAAAAAAAAAAAAAAAAGTTTGTCTCATTTGCTTCCAAGAAAAGCAACACAAAAATGTCTTTACTGTAAAAGAGCTTTAAAAAGCCACAAATGCTTAATAGAGCGTCATTAAGAGGCTGTGATTGCAGAAAATGATTCTTTCTAGAAATGTGATTAAGGACAAAGTGCTTTTATACCTCAGTCTAAACTCAAGTTATGAAACCAGACTGGACCAACTCTACATGTATAACCAACTACAACATCTCATACTCCTTGTTTCTGACCTCAAACTCCACTGAAATCCATCTTGTTAGATATGAACCCCGGGTTAACATTTGACGCAGCACTGCTGTTATTACACTAACATATCGTTTCAAAAAAGCTTATCAAGATCCGTGCAACTGAGCACTGGAGTTTGGCTTCGTTTTATCTGTTTTTATGGACCTCAACCAAACACCAACCAGAGTCCACATTTCAACAAAAGGAGAAGCTTTCACAGCCAGACCACATGAGAAAGAAGACTCACAAAGACAGAAATATGAAGAGCTGTTGTTCTGCAGAAATGACATTTATGCAGCAAAATAATATGAAAGTATCAATTTATCATTTTGTACTGTCTTAATCCATAACAAACCTTCAAAAAATATTCTCATTAGAGATGTTTTGATACTATTTGTGTCCGTGTCCATACTTATTCTTAGACAGAGGCTTGTGCATTGTCTGATACCTTGTACTATTGCAATGAATAAGTTGGTTGCACAACACAGATAGCTTACAAATGTTCTTGCCTGGATTAACATTACATTCTCTACCAGCACTGTGAGGTTGTTTGTTTTGTTTTTGGGGAATAATTGGTTATGGTAGTACATTCATAAAAGGACAGAACAGAACAGAAAGGATGCCCACCTTGCTTGTGGCAGTCGCCATTGAACCCGGCACCACAGGAGTGTTGGTCACCTGGACAGACAGGTATTTGTTGTGGATGAGCGGCCAAGCTCCTTCAACCTTACACGTCTGGAAATCATCTCCAAAGGTTCGCAGATGGGGGTCTCCAAAGAAGCCGCAGTGGGTATAGTTAGGCGGGGCCGTGTTGCGCGCCAGACTGCGCTCGTAGTGGCACACTTCCGGGCCATCCGAGCGCTCCTGGCTGTCGGGTAGGAGCGGCTGGGATGGAGGTGGAATTGGGGTTCGGGCGCGAGGTTGCGACGTTGGCCCCTCCTTGGAGCAGTTGTGTTGGCTCATTAGATCTTCTATGCCATGCTGGGCCGAGTGGTAAGCCAGGTCGCCCCTGCAGGTTCGAGCAGTCCGGCGCACGCAGCTGTTGTATGCTCGCAGTGCCGTGCAAAACTCCTCCTCCGGGCCAGAGTTCGACGTGGAGGCCCAAAATTCAGAGTTACACTTGAGGATCTTGCACTGCAGACTCACTGCGAAGAACAAGATACAAAATGAGCAACAAAAAAAAAAACATTTCATATCTGATAACCTAAAAGTACACTCTGGATGTTATTGATTATATTTAAGACCATAGTTTAAATAAAACTGGAATGAAAACCAGAATAATAACCTTACAAACAAGCGCTTTGAAGCCCTCACTGTTATTGTTGTTAGGCTGCATTGTCAAATGTTGCTCTGCAGGTTTGCTTTCTTTGACCCTATGCATCAAATTTGAACATGTTTTAAACAACTCGATTGCTTAAAAAGGTAAAAGCATCACTGTTGCTGCTGTACTGTGTTGATATACATTTTAAAGCATGAAGAAGTATATTTGATCAAATTATGAACAAACCATTTAAGACAACAACAATGAAGTTCTGAACATCCCTTTGGCGTACTACCTCTTCACAACTTTTGGTTTATTTATAATTAATAATGCAATTTGGTATCCTAATCTACACCTTTGATGAAGCTTGTGATGGTAGATTGTTGCCACATAAAAACCAACTCTTAACACAAATGTTCTTCAAACATTTCTCAGGATGCTCTGTTTTCGACACCATGTTTGTTTAGTATTACCTTGGACTAATAAAGCATTTATTTGTATGGGCTTGTGTGAGAGGTTTCACTCAGTGTCTCGAGGGAGGGGGGGGGGGGGTGATATCAACACTTTGAAGTCTCACTTAAAACCCTCTGATAGAAGCTTCACCTCTCTCCAACCCCCACATCGCCCTCTCTCCGTTTACCACCCATTTGATAGATGGCAATAAACTAAACTGGATCTCCACTATCAGTGCATTATCACTTTGTTGTTTGACGGTAAGTGACTTGAGAGGGGAAACTGATAAGGGCTTGGGAAACGTGTAAGGTGAGCTGAAAGAGGTGTCCCTAGTGCAATAGTCATATCGTCAAATAACAAAAAGGTGTAAAGTCAATAAAATGCAAGTAAGTCGCTTTCTTGTGGCTGCTGCTGAGCTACACTTTAAACTGGAGTTAAGAACTCAACAATAATATTTACAAAGTTTGTTTTGTTGGATATAAGGGCAACACTTTTTAAACTTCTCAAAGTAGAACTAGGCTTCTTGCTTAGTCAATGATACACTTACGGTAGGTTAAAATCTAATGTTGAAAAGGTAAAATAAGGCATGCCCCATCCCCCAAACAAAACAACAGTTATGAGCTGCAGCAACTCTCGCTTTGTTTTGATTTTTTCTGATAAAAGATACCTAAATCAAAACACCTATTAAGAGTAGTTATTCCACTTTTGCACTTTCAATCTTGTAGCAAAAATGTTAAAATCTCCAATATTTCTCAACAAGTCAATAAGCACTCTCTGAAATCTTTAATTTGAATTATTTTGGTGCAGAGATTAGGAGAATTTACTTTTCTTTTTTTTGCAACAGCGAATTTTCCTCATTTAGCAAATTTTTTTTTTTTTTACAAATACTTAAGCAACAAAAGCTTTAAAAAAATTCGAGCTACTAGAAAGTGGCTTTTAAAATAGGAGCAAACCTGGCAACTAGCCCCCATGCTTTCCATGGTGGAAAGTAAGTTTAGTAGAGGAGCAGTTAGCTGCGTCGTGGGTTAGGGTTAGGGTGAACCCGTAGTGAACCCTATTTTACTACGTTACTAGTTAATTCAGTTAGTTTCGTCGTGTTTAATGTACACATTGGTAGATGGTTCAATAAATAAGTTGTTTCAGAAGTAAAAACTAGTGACTTACCAGAGGGGAAGAGTGAGAGAAACACGACTAGGACTCTGCACACGTCAAGCGCCGAGGGTCTTCCTCTTTCCCCCATAACCATCCATCCAGCTCGGGGTCGCACTTCACTCCTCTCCCTGCTCAAACCGGATTAAGGAAGGAGAAAAGTTAGAGCCGCCGAGTCCTCGTTGAGTCGACAAAACACGCAAAACAAAGTCCATAAAAGAGGTCTGAAGTCGTCCCCGTCTTTTCATCACTAATGTGGTAAGAAGAAGCTTTTTTTTGTTGTTGTTGTTGTTAATCTTTTGAGTTGAACTGAGCCGCTACTTGCTGGATAAGCAAGCCGAGAGTCAATGCGTGACAAGCGGCTTGGAGCAGCCCAGGCAGTGACTCTTCCTTTTTAGGGAGTGTCGATAAAGTGAAGCGGACACACCATGAACCAATCACTGCAGCCTGTTTCTACCCTTAACACCCCCCCCCCCCCCCCCCCCTCTCACAAAAGTTTCAAATAACATCTCAGTGTGCAGACTTGTTCGACGACGACCAGAGATTTCTTCAAGACCCACAAAGCGGTAGTCCACAACGCCATGTAACCTCAGTGTGGAGGGAAACCCTGGAAAGCAAAGCAGTGGCCTCCCTCCTCTGCAGAGCATGTGTGCAGAGTTTGAGGAAAAAAAACAACAACTATGCAAAACAAGAATTACCCTTTGCCTTTATATCAACATATTAGTGATGTTATATATCCTAAAAAGGCGGCTCTTCTATATACAGACAAACTGGGCCAAACACTAGCCTACATAGTAACTCAGTAACCAATAGGGCTGGGAAATATATCGAGTTTTTAAGATATATCGATATATTTTCAAACAACATATAGGGTAAGAAAATATTGCTAATATCGATATAGTTTATGTTGCATTAAAATAACGTTATAGCGTCATCTCACTGATGATGACTGACTGTCTCTCCCTCTTAACCCTGCTCCTCCTCTCTCTCTCTCTCTCTTATTGTATTTAAGGAACATTATTTATTTTATAATATTGCTTTTTAAATTCACAAACAGGTAGTTTATTTTTCCATGTGTTTTCACTGTTAATAAAAGGCATATCGATATATATATCGTGTATCGCCATTCAGCTAATCAATATCAAGATATGAGTTTTGGTTCATATCGTCCAGCCCTAGTAACCAACTACACTTTGTGCTTACAATTCCTCAATAACTATAGGCTACTTGTTGTTTCTTAGGGTGACAACATTTCTAAATGAAGGAAATTTGTCTGACTGTATGTTGGAATTATGTGTAGCCCAAAGAGCACCATGTGAAGGTGCAGCCATGAGTATTCTTGGGTTTAAATGTTTCACTCAGTATAAACATCATAAATGAGGCTATTACAAACCCTTACTAAATACTACATTGATTGGAACACTACAGCTGTGTCGATGTATCTGCCCACCAATTGTGTTCTTGATTATGTGGTACAGTAGTGAGCGAGCCACAGATGGCATTGGATTATTTATGGTGGTTATTTATCCAAGCAACTTGAGCTGTGATGATTAGTTGATTTATCAATTAATTAATCAAAAACATAATTGACAACTTTCTGATAAGTGATAAATGGTATCAGTTAGTATTCAAGCATGTCAAACGTGCTGGTTCTAGCTCCCTAAGGGAAATCATTCATCATTATAATATGAAGTGAAGAGTCTTGGTTCTGGACTGTTTGTTGGACAGAAGCAAGGAATGAAATTTGAGGACTTTTACTTCAGGCTCTGCAAAATTGTGATGTATTTTGTTGGCAATCTATTGACTTAACAATTAGTTGATTTATTGAGAAAATCTTCAACAAATTAATCAATAATTAATTTATTTGGCACTTTTGCTCCAAAGGACATGAATGATTAACCAATCATCAAGTGATTGGCAGTCCATTTTTCTGTTGAATGATAAATTGGTTGAATTCAACTGTGTGATGATCCTGTCGGACATGATACTGTCAGCTAGGTGAGGTGAAAAAATGTCAATGTGGGAACTAGATTTTTTAAGGGTTATAAGAGAATTTAACCAAAACAAAACATACAACAAACTGAATATAACAGAGTGGAAGCAATCAAACATAATTGAAATTCAGTTCAGCTAGCTTTAATTATATGATAAAAATATATATCCGCATGAGAAAACAGATTGAGAATAAACCACCTAAATTGAAGGGTTTATTCATTATTTTACTGATGGTTTTGTATGTCCAGCAGGTAACAAACCATGAGCGTATCCAACATGTCGTCTTGCAGTAGTTTAAACCAACCAACACTTTGTGAAGTATTCCAAAACCTACAAGTTCATGAGTTCACATAACGAGAAAGGGATCATGAGGAGTGCCTTGATGGCTGTTTGATGTGGACATTTCCCTAAAGATTCTTGTTTATTTCAGTGAAACTCATAAAGCAGGATTCAGAGTAATTGTGGCATTTAGGTTTTAAGGATTTGAACACATTTCCAATACAGTTCAGAGAAGCATATGAGGGGGGAGGGGGGGCCCTCCTTGGATATCTTTGTCTTGAAATGACACATTATCATTGCTGTCTTTTGCTGCCATTTAGCAGAACACTCTCAGACGGATGGGGGTGTTCGCTCAGGTCGTGGCTGGCTGCAGAGTACTTTTCCATAGCTATGCTGAATGTCTTTTGTGATTGCTGTCCCTCTTGTGGATGATGGATACGTTGGTGTATAATGAGGTCTGAGCCTACACATGTTTTCAACAAGGGTGGCCCTCTTGCACACTGATCTCCAGCTCTAATACACCGTCCACATCTGAAATGAATGACAGCAGCTGAAAGGTATAAAGCTGCTGCGCCGTGAGATGTTTGGATAAATTGTGGAACATTTTTTTCTGGATGTGGAAGCAAAAGTGTCCTGTAGCATTATAAGGGCTTTGGTGCAGTTATGTCTATAGTCTGACTGATTCACGAGCTGGTCCACTGTTAGATAAAGCTCTGAATCCTGGTTTCTTTATGTCACATCTGGGGTTTAGATTGAACATCTGAAATGTCACCTGTTGCAGACAAAGGCCATTTTTAATATCAAAATGTTAATATCATGCTAACGCGGCCTGCCCTTAAAGTACGTAGTCAATAACATTTGACACTGATGTATTGGTGGTTAGAAAATATTAAGCCTATTATAAACAATAAGCCATCCGTCCCTCATGAAAGACAATTGCTATTTTGGCATACAATCCCAATTAATCTTTTTTTATTTTATTATAGTATGAGCTTCTAGCCTACATGACTGCATTGACATGCAAAGGGCCAATACGTATAACATTTTACACAATCAATAGATAACCATAAAGTGTCTACAACACATACATTGACCAAATTAAGTTAGGACAGATCTATTTATTCCTTACTGTTAATCAAAAACATGTCATTACTTTAATAAACATGTACATGGTTAGATTTATCACTCGACAGAACATTATTTGATATCTATCTATGACCATAAATTCTCTGATTCCTGCTTGTAAAGCCAGAATTCACTGTAACGGACTGTTTGTCGGAGAAAACAAGGAAATCAGCTTGAATTCTTGACATTATTATAGCAATTTTACAACAGTTTATAGATAATCCATTGTGCTGAATATAAGAGTAAGCAGGAGACCCTATCTATTCAAATGAACATAATCAGTTTGACTGCACCAGGAGCTCTAAGCTTCAGCGTCCTTTTTTTTTATCCATAAGATATATTATGTCTTTGGAATAATTTATATAATTCATCATCAAATTGTGCAAAATGTTCAAGAACAAATGTGTTTTGGGATTGAACATCGCTATGTACTGTATGAAAAAGACAAACAATGTATAAATGAGGTCTCCACTGAGTCCTCAGATCATGTGCTGCTTCACATGCTTTGACAGGAAAAAGTGGCATTATAAAACAATGAGACATGTCTATAAATCCAGCAAGGTAATATCCAATCATAGTGTGCTGGTATCACCTGTCAAACGTGTTCTTAAAGAGCTTACAACACAGCTCTGACATGTACTCAGTATAATATAAGTGATATCAGCCACATCCTTTTTTATGTCGAATTGTGTGCCCTAGCCTACATTTCTGTCCTGCAGGACTCTCTCTGAGGACTGATCCTCTTCTTTTCCAACAGATGGCGCTTCTTATGAGCTCTGATATGAAACATCAAATCATGACACAAACGCACATGGCATTACGAGGACAACCAAACCTGTCATTAAATGTGAGCTTTATGGACAGCTCTGTTATTGGCCTAATTACAGCTGTCATGCAATTAGGATGTGGAAATGTGCAGCCGGCAGGCGCATGTGTGCCCTGATGTTACACTGCCTTTAACACATGTGATCACGCTGTATTATGTCAGATATATACGTATGATAAGTAAAATAATGTTGCATAATATTACTCTCTAGCGTTTAATGTATTTTCCATTGCAGTCTAAGCAATAGAGCTCCACATTGTGCATGAAGTCTAGCTCTCCTGAGACTTCAGATTGTTGAAAAACATACTTTAGGACATACGTATAGTTTAATGCCAACAAGCAAAGCAAAAGCTGGCAAGACTACTTTGCAAAAAAAAAAAGTGAATATGTAAAAATAAATCTCCAGATATCAGACAAACCAACCTTGGCGACTGCATGGGCTCTCCGCGACTCAGGAGTCCTGCAGGATCCGGAGGACAGCGAACAGGAGCGAAAGGAAGCAAGACTCCTACTAAAAAAAAAAAATCCCCCTTAAAAGAAGAAACCTGCGTGTGTCACAGTAATCCCAAATCAAACGTACTCAGCGGCTTTCTGAGTGTAAAATCCGCTGATCTGTGCATGGTGTCCACCGATCCGATCCTCGTTGAAATCAAAGTGCCTTTTTTCTTTTCTATTTTGTCGTTTGAATTTAAAACAACCAACCAACACTTCTCTCACACGGGGTGGACTCAGATCTGTGCAGCCATTGCTTCACTTATTAGACTATCAGTCGATCGGAAAGGAGACATTATGATAGATTATTGCCAGTAATTGCCCTCATCCGAGCGCTGAATCCAAATTGTTAGTTATGGTCGACGTCGAGGAGGAAAAAAGCCTCGAGGGCAAATCTGCTGCTGCTGCTCCTGCGTACGGCTCGATCCGCTGTCTGCATGTTGTGAAATGCTAGTTAGAAAGTGTGAGAGAGACAATGATCGGCTCTGCATGACGCCGCTGGGAGCCCCAAATCTCAGCTGTGAAGTACCCCCACCCCCTTCGTCTTTCTGCCTCCTCTAAACTTCTCTGCAGACGCTTTGGGAGAAGGGAGATCCTTGGATTAGGTCGCAGCCGTGTTGAAAAACAGCCAAAAAATTTGTATGGCAAGGTTACCTTTTTAAAGCAAGTGAAACTAAACCCATGTACTGTCTGGATTAGATGCAGATGGTGTAGTGAGGATAAAAGCTTTTCATTTCACCAAACATACATCCTATTTTTTCTTCTGTAGGATTTAAGTTTTCCCTCAGTTAATTTGTGGTATTGATTTCCAACAAGTAGCCTATCTCTATCTTCCTCACCTTTTTACATATCCCACATTTTCACACAACAGGTTGGAATAGACAAATCCGTAATAATCAGGATTTAACTGAGGATCAGATGGACAAGCACTTTGCAGCCTGAAGGCAGTGGGGGTTTGGGGAGAGAGAGAGAGGTCGGCATGGAGGAGGCTGCACCTGTGTTTTAGGATCAGACTGCATGCAGTGAATGCAGGAAAATACCCCCCCCCCCCCTCTCCAATCCCCTTTCCTCTTCAGCTTTCCAAGTCTGTACTCCTCCTTCAAACATAACTGGTTCTCTCTGCTCCAGTTTCAGGAAAATCCACTACACCAGGGAGAGCAGAGACTCATGGTATCCAACCTAAGCAGCAAAATGAACAGGTCAGTGTTTTTACTGCCTGCAGGGTTGATATTTGAAATACACAATCCAGCAGATTCACAACTAAAGAGTTAAAACCTCTATGCGATTTCACCTCATATTGGCACACAGCTCCTAACTGGTCACATTACATCACTCCTTTGTGCATCCAGCAACAATCTGACCCCTGTAATCCTCTCGTTTACTATCACGGCCCGGACCTGGCCTCTCCAGCTGGCCACTGAGAGGGAGCATATTTTACATTGATGTAATATAAGAACATGAAAGAGCGACACCCCGGTGTGAAAAGAATAGTTTTGGAGGTGCCGGATGCCGGCCCCATCTCAAACACAGCTGGTGTACACGCCGCCTCTCGCTGAGGTATTATGGCCAGTTAACACAACAGATCTGCTTTACATATCACTGGATTAATAAAAGGCTTTGATTGTGTGTGTGTGTGTGTGTGTGTGCGCGCGCAGTTGCAGGTCAGATTCTGCTCCATTTTACAGAACAAATCAGTGACAGGCAGGCATGTAACTATTATAGGCATTCAGCTATGCCTACCCTCAGGGCACTCTGTGATTTCCTTTAGTAGCCTGTGATTTAGTCCATTATAAAAAACCTGTTAAACTCAGGCTGCCGCAGCAAATAAAACACACACTAAATAGAGACGGAAACAGAAGGAAAACCTCCCCCAGAGCAGATTTCATTACAAAACCACTGTGATAAAAAGATTACATGCATCTTGATCCTAATTAACTTCTTAAAGCTTTGATAAAGAAAGAATAAATATCTAAAGAAGACTAGCTTGTGGATTTATCTGCTCAAATGTTCCTGACATAGATCTGAGTCTTCATGATTCACCACATCCTGTAAGTTCAGTAAATGCAGAGGAGTCATTCCAATCTCGCTTCACTTTCTGCTGATTTCTTCAGATCATCACAAGCTGTGCAGTGTGCATCCTCTCTGCAGATCAAAGTTCACTGTTGCTTTCTTGTGAAAGGATGACATGATTTCAGAATCACAAGTTTATCACACAGCTATAGTTTCATAATGATTCTGTAGCTCTCATACATTCATCAGAATCGTTTCCCAACATCTGACCACATGCTGGGAGGGGGTGTACGGTAAAAGAGGTGTGGGGGACACTAGTCAGCGTTTGCAGTATTTTCTGAGTCAGACGTGCATTAGTAAACATGGTATGCTCTTACTGACCTTCCAGTTGCTGTTTGAACTCCTGCTGCATAGCAATAAGCTTGTCAAAGTGCATTATGCTTCCTTTTTCTGGTAAGGTCACACCACCCTGTGATTTTACCACCTCAGAAAAAATCTAGGTGTGCTGGTATACGTAGTTGACATATGATTATAGAATAGGTATAAAAGATAGATGCATTTTTTTTCAGTCAACTTTACACCATTTAACAAATATTACTATCTCAAGTTTTGTGTAAGTTTTACACATTTTTACAATCTGAAACTATGATGGGGCATAATCATAATGATTTGTCGATTAATTACATATAGAAAGTATTTTGAGAATTTTAATTTAATTTCAGAACACATTTTCATTCCTTTTTCTTAGTTTGATACACTTTTATCTTTTTACTCTTCATGTGATGATAACATGAAAAGCTACAGGTTAACACATTTTAGTGACATCAAATTTGGATTCAATATATTCTTTTAGGAAATGTTCAACATTTGACCAGCCTTCATCTGCCATAATAACAGGATATATTTAAAAAAAAAAGAACCATGACTGAATCCATTTTTTTCAAATATGTTGATTTAATCATTTTAGTTTTTAAAGGGATATCTCAGATTTGAAAGAAACCAGTTGAGTTGGAACCACAATCTGTGGTATCTGATTCTAGTATTTGATTTAATTTCTTTCTTAAGATGCCAGATGAGTTGGGGTAAATCTTTTTTTAAATTGAATAAAACTACACAAACATTACATGGTAGCATACAAAACACTCATAGCGTGCATGCTAACAGTACAGCACTATATTACACTAGCTTCTTGCATTGAGTGACATATCAGAGGGAAATGGCCATGTTGACCTAAAACAGGATCACTAACAACTGTAGCTAATTATAATGTCTCCCTGCTGTTTGAAGCAAGCTTACTTATTGTATTTACCACACATCAAAAGACTTGACCTCAGTGTGAAATAATATCCATTCATATAAATCACATGCCCAGAGTGGACTACAGTGTTTGAGATTTGATGTTTCAAACTGAAGCACATGTTGTATACCTTGTGAAGCGAATAAATGGGAAGAGCAGCATTTAGAGATAAAAAATGACCTATTTCTGTCTAAGCTATTTCTTATTCTAAAGGCTATTAAGGAAGAATAATGTTACTCAGTTAACAAACGGGAGTCCCTTAGGGTGTATGCTTCATGAACATGATTGACATTTAAAAAGAGGTTGTGGTGCATTGACGAGCACTGTCTTCGATAATAAGGTGTGAGCACGAATTCAAAAAATTCTATTAAGAGGTGATATATGAGGTTCAGACACTGTGTGGAATTACCGCCACGGTCTGTAACAAAATGAATGCAGGAAGCTTGCAAATTGGCCCGATCGCGCACACAGAGGAATGGGCTTGAATGTGCAAACCCTCATTACAGACGCTTCTTTTCTCATTTTAACCAGAGGAAGGTGAGTTCCTTTTTTTTCCCCCCTTTCTTATTATTCTGTGTTTCTAAAAGCCAGAGTGCAACCCAGTGAGAATTATGCACACTGTTTAATTCCAGACGTGGATGGAAGGAGACAGAGCGTGTACAGACTGCAAGACAAATAATTAGCTCCGCTGCTAAACACAACTGATTGCGACACATCAAGCCACATTTTAGTGAGGAACATTAGTGAATGAATAACTGTTTTAGACCATGAATGATCATCCCCATTTTGCACCTGACAGGGTTTTAAGTACACACATGTTGGTTAACCGCCATGACTCCATTAGCATGCAAGAAGACCGAGGCTTATCTCAATAAAACAGCTGCCTTAATTTCCTGCTTCAGAATTTTCTGTGCAAAAACCTGATCTAAATTTTCAGTTTAGCAATATAGACTAGATAAGGTTTTTTTTTTCAGCACGCCTCTCTGGCAATTTCATTTATAGTAACGTACTGCTGTCTTGAAATAATAAGCTATGTTTGGCATTTTGCCTTTATTAGTCTTCACTGCAAAAGAAAGAAAAAACGATTCCAATTCACATTGACATTTCAAATAGGTGCCTCATTTTTTTATATTCCATGTTACACATCGAGCGGAAATATTATGACTAGGTGCAGCGGAAATACAACAAAAGGAGACTCGCTGTGTCTTTGAATAGCTTTCTCTCAACCAATATTTTCTAACTCAGGTTATCTGTCCTTGACCTGTGAATGCAGGGTGAGGATAACACCCAGAATCACGAGCACAGACAAAATGTCGACTTTTATCGGGCTGCCAAGGTCTCCATGTTGGAAAATACGAATGCAGTCAGAATTCCTCTTCGCTCTTTCAAGTCCTGGCTTCTTCTACTTGGTTGTTGAACTTTACTAGTGTTCTGCAGTGTCGTCCTGTATGCACAGCTGCGGGGGCTTCGTCTTGCCCTTCCCTTTGTCCCATCTTGCCACAATAGCTGCAGTGAAAAGCTCAAGTTTTTGCAGGTGCAAGCAAAATCTCCCCTAGCACCCAAATCACACTGCAGCTCTCCTGCTCTGCCGAAAGTGAGACACAGTGAATCAGGCTTATTTTTTCTGATGCATGTCGTTATTGCAAATTTATCATATGAATCAAGAAGCCTGAAATCCAATGACACAAAGTTTAAAGTTAATTCCAAGCCAGTCTAGACAGTAAATATTGAGTATTTCAGCTCTGTTGGCTCTCAAGTTTGTCATTGATAACCATCAGGCTCTGCCTCTTTATTGCTGTGACCACACATATTGACTTCTCAAACAGGATAGCCACTCATACGTACCCTACAGCCCACTCCGTTTTACATTTAAATCTTCTCAAATTGTCATTATTTCAAGGAACTATAATCATCATCATTGGATATCAGAGTTTGAAGTCATTCATTTTCATATCTGCGCACTAAAAATGAAGAAATGATGCATTTGCAATTCAAATAAGACTATTCTATTTAAGTTTTAAACCATTATCATGGGTCAGCTGCACGATAAAAAATTTAATTTTATCCTCATTTAGTGGAGAGAAATGAATTTGCAATTCTAGGGCGGTAAAAAAAAGATCATTTCCATGCTGAAATATTAATAGTCTCCTTAAAACTGTTCAAGAGTGGAACTCAGTGGTGGCTGAAAGAACAGAGTAATCTGAAACTCATTGGGATGTGTGCTATCTCCTCAGCAGGCAAAAGAGGAACTATACATCTCATTAGATGCGCTCATAATTTAGAAATACTTCTTGTATTGTTTCCAAAGACAACAGTGCCACAACACTGCTGTATGTCATTCATGTTAATGTCCCTGTGCAGCCTTGTAGCCCACTCCATCTTTGTGCACTGTTCATTACCAAGCTGTGGAAATGTCAGCGCTGTGGGTTCAGATTAATTGAAGAGTGTGCCGACATCTAATTACAGGAAAAAGACTCGCAGATACGCTCAACCCTGAGACAGTGGACCTTTCCCCTGGGCTAAATGATGCTGTTATCGATCGTCATATGTAAAATGATACTGTAAGTTTTCCATCACGGCTGTTGCAATAAAAGCGGGTTAATTGGCTCAGACCCTGAAAAGAAGAAAAAAAACATTGATGCTGAACACGCTATAATGGTTGGATTCGTTATGTAGATGCCTTAGCTGGAGGATTGTGCTTAATATGCAATGAAGTTAATTAACAGTAAGCTGAAGAGGGTTTTTTTTTTTTTTTAGCTCCAAAGCCTGGCCCTAATAGAATCACACAATGCAGATGTGATGGTGTCTGGTGTTTGGTCAGGTGTTTGTTGATCAGTGGAATGACGGCGGAAGCTGTTGATGTTTTCCTGACGGCCTCATCGTAGCAGAGCTCTACTGAAAAGTTGTGAAACAGTAGGAGACCGGAGCCCCCCTCAGAAAGAAAAACCAAAAGCCAGAGCCAAAATAACATCAGTGAGTCATTGCTGCCTTCAGGCTATGCTGACTTTATCGCCTCTGTCTCAACACGCAGGTTGGTCCTCTCACTAGTAACTTTAATTAAAACGATAGAGTAGGAGTCGCCACATATTTAACCTCGTAGTAATGCGTTCATAAAGCTGTTTGATTTTGGACTGAAAAGAGGAAAACCTGTTGTTTTAACCTGTTTCTCAAACTTCATAGAGAGTGAAAAGGCAAAACTTTGATTTATGCAACGGTTGAAAACTATACTCGGTTAAGAGGCTGCCGTTGCTTAACTGAAATTATAATAACAAGTGATTTACAACCTCTTCTTGTCATGGGGAGATAAGATGCATTTCTTTGGGAAAAGAGTGAGAGTGAATGGTGGAAAAGTCTGGTTCAGTCTGTGTGCCTCTACTTGCCCCGTGTATTGTCTACATTTCCTCTCATTTGTGCCAATCAAAGCAAAACCCAGCACCAAACATACCTTTGGCTGATGATAATTCAGTGATATGACAAATGACATATTAGCTGAAAGAGGTTCCCTTTTATGAAGAGCTTCCACGTGTCCCGACAGACACTCACTGTAACTGTCAGGGCATGTGAATCACCTACACCTTTGGCTGGAAACAGAAAGCAGCAATAGTCCAAATGGAAAGCACTTCGACTTTGCTCGCTCTACACAGCGTGCATTGTTCATGACCTGTGCAACCAAAGAAATAATGTGCTGCCAAACATGCGTCAAGGTAGAAACAAGTCCAAAAAGGCATGTAGGTGCAGTATCAGACAATATCCATGACAGGAAACTGTGATATCACTGGCTTTGTACCTCTGGAAAAAGATGCTAAACTTGACTAAAACGGCATGACCACATTAAATTGTGTTTATGTCAATAGCAGGAAAAGCATTGTAATGCTTGTTTGTTTAAAGATGAAGTACACAGATTACAGAATCCTGATCAGGGAAGTAAAGTTCCCCCTGAAGCCACAGTCGACAGGTCTTTGGCAACAGGAGAGCCCAAGGCTGTGCTGCTGCTGCTTCTTATTAGTCGACTGAAAGCCCCCAGCCTGAACACTTAGCACGTTGCTATTGTGTCCAGCACCCTGATAGGAGCTGGAGCTGCCACTTCAACTCTACTGAAGGTGTGAGAAGCCACAGAGAGTCTGAAAATTGGCTCTTTGTACTTCTGAGCTGCACATTCGAAGGCAGGCAAGTTTGTTTTCTTCGCCCTATAGCTCGAGAAATACACGGAAACAAGCTTCCTTTTAACTTCTGAATGTGATTTAATATCTTAGCCCCATGGGTCTGGCGCAAAAAAAAAGGGGAGATTTTGGTTTCCACTTTGAACAGAAGACATCGTTTAGGGACTTTGAAGGGTTGGGGAGGAGCAGCAGAGAGATGAGGAGACACACAATTCTAGAGTTGGTGACAACTACATTACTGTGAAACCAAAAACATGGGCTTCCTGTGTCCTTCAAATATCAAAACCACACTGGGATGAGTCCAAGGGCCAGTCCATGTATAAAAGGATTCCAGACCTCGGGGTGTTTCTTTTCTCTGACTCTCTCACAGTGGTGAAAGATCAGGCGTCTTTCGTTTTAATAAAAAGTCACTGAGCTGGCACAACAGGGATTCTTGTTGAAGAGGTCTATGGTTTAAAAAAAATGGCACTGATAATATCTGTATGTGTTCTGTTTCAATTTTATTTTGTGAAGAAATACTGCATCATCAGTTACAACAATCTACGTTGACCCGTCTAATACAGGCAATCCAAAATACCTGGAGGTCAAACAGGGGTGTTGTATTTAGACTGAAACCACTGCAACCTTGATTAGCTTAACCAATTCACCTCTGAAGTTTCTATTCATGAACTATTCATGTTGGAAGCTGGCTTCAGATTTCTGCCAGTATACCCTACAGCTACCCACTGACACCAATGCAGCACCTTGAATCTTTTTGCTGTAGTCCAAAAAATGAGCATTCTACCTGTGTTGTCTCCCGACTGAAACAAATGAATGTCAGCAGGTAACAGAACTCATCTGAGGAGCTACTTTTAATGTGCATTCTTGCAATATTGTCAGAATGGGAAGACAGAGAAAAAAAACTCTGCGGCTATTTCCCTTTCTAACAAACACAAGCATACAGCAGGGGGGTGAATGATTTTTTGACCATAGCTAATAAGTTATCAAATATGTTGTTTAAACTTGAAATATGTGCAAATGTCCCTCCAGATTTTCACTGTGGATTTCTTTTTTTTATCAATCGAGAAGCAGTGAGATGATAGTGATTTGTAAGGTACGTTCCACTTTTGCCACTAAGTGGTTCAGGCAATGTTAGCTTTGCAGCCTTAGAGTCTTTTGCTATGTTACATATTTGCAGCAGTTGGTTAAAACAAATAATTCTCATACGGGGGGATATTTTAGGTGTCACTCATTTTTGATATACCTTACTTGGGATTTCAACTAGAGGATGACAGGAGTGGATTTTCCACACTCACAGAATGTAAATGCAGCAGAAGCCTTGCTATGCTGTTCAGGTCTCTGTGAAGAAATGTGGTTGTGGTCATTGCCAAGCAGTTGGTTCCAGTGTGCAGGGCTTAAAGCAGTAAGCAGCCTGTACTGCTACACCTGCTACTACAGCGTTTATAATCTAGCACGTGTTGGTGGTGTTGCTCACAGTTATTCACTGAACTGTTGTATTCTTCTGCTTTTTGGATGTTTAAAGAGTGTCTGAACTCCTCCATCCACATCTTAGAAACTTAAGGGCTTTATCTGACTTTTTATTATTTAGAACTTTGTGAAATTGATCATGCATAATGTAGTATACATTTTACATGACAATTCAAATAAGCAATGTTTTTCATACAATTTCAAGATGTCTTTTCTCATAACTACAAGAGCGGCACATTAAATGATTTTCAAGCGAGACTCACTGAGGTATTCGGTTAAAATCTCATTCAAAACTAATGTTTGATTCAAGCTCGTCCTGAAGACAGTGTTCAGCCTCATTGCAACAACATTGCATCAAATAGTTGCAATAAATGATGCAAGCGGCCCGCGCAACTCATCTTTGATTACAGTACCGTGTTGTGTTCAGGGCTGACTTATTGATCCATGGCAGGGTTTGAAACTACCATTTACTTTAGCTGCCTTATAACTAGCCAAAGTTAGCCTACATTTTTTAAACAGCTCATCAGCAGCCTGTTTGGACAGCAGATGAATTAAAGCATTATTAAGCTTTAGCAGTTGTAAGGGGCTAAACTAATCTGAGCATATGTAAATTTGATGTGGAGAGATGTGCTGTTGTTGTGTTAAATGTTCAGGCTGATTTTTTTTCAGAGATTTTATGGAGTCCTACTGTCTGAAAATCTTGCATTGATTTCAGTTTTGTTGTAAGTGACTAAAACAGATCTGTTGTTTTCTGCCTGATGTGCAGTGGAAATGGGGAGCAGGTCTCTTAAAGTAAAATAACTCCTTTGTCTCGGCACAGAGGATGCATAGTGTTTTGGGTGACTTTTCCAGATGGCTGACACATGCTCATTTGCTTTCCAGCTGCTATCGGTCTCTTTTTCACAGTAAGGTGATATGCACCCCTGATCCCAGCTGTATCTTTGCAGCAAATTCCAGGGTATCAGCAGTCAAACGCTGAGATCCAACTTTGCCCCATTTTGAAAACACTACCACACCTCCCCACACACACACACACATAAGAGAATAAAGAAGAGTGTGAAGGCAGACAGAACGAATAAATCAAAGAGGAGACAAATTGCAAAGAAAGATGCCACAAGATTTAAGCAGTATTACTCTACATGAAGGTTTGTGTTTAACACATTGGCATTTCCATCAGTATAGTGCAGAACTGGAAAGAGCTCGCAGTTGGTCAGTACAGCCCACGCAGAGGAAATCTGAACTCGCTCTATCATCTTAGATAAGAAACTGAATTTCTGTCAGATCCCAGAGCCAAGAATTTGGTTGTGCGAAACACAGAAAATCTGCCCGTACTTATCTTTGGGTGAGTATCGATTGCTTCTCCAAGTAGATTTAAACCATTTGTGTTAAAATAGTCGAAACTCCAGTTTCTCTGTCAGTTTTGTCCCTTAATGCCTCTTGCATTTTTTAAAAAATGTTAACCCATGACCATCACAGATACAATGAAGTTATGCACACCCACAGTATTGACATTATTCTCACAGTAGCTCTGTATTTCACTTCCATCTGCTTTCTCTCTGTCTCTCTCAATCAGCTTTTCTTTCACATTCGTGCATTCAGACACATACCTTTTCCACACTGTTTTCTATTCATTTACCAAGTCCTTCTTTTAGCACCTGCGAATTTCTGTCACAATGCAGCCGACTGACAAAGAACTGAAACCCTGCTTTCACAGAGGAGACTGTCAGCCAGTTTAGTTTTAACACAATGAAGGGTAGCCAGAGAGAAAAAAAAAAAAACTAATCTGAGGCATCCAATTGGAACCATGCAGGCAAAACCAGACAGAGAAGACATGGACGGAAACAGAAAGCATGAAGGGTGAATGAAAAGGAATCCTAGAGATGAGGCTTCACAGCCGTCTTCATGTGTGCAGCTGGATTCTTGCTTTTATCAACGCCAACTGAAAGCAGCGCAAATACGTCAGGGAGAAAGGTTTATTTGGCGTAGATATTAAAAATCATTCATTACATTGACAGCCATGCATGAAGCGACAACATCAGTCTTTACTCTTGGCTTAATCAGGGCTTTCATGCCATGTTTAAACTCTTTTAAAAGTCCTTTTTCTCAGGCCTTCTCTAGCAAACACCCTTCAGAGGTTGATATACGACCAAGCAGAGAATAATACATCGCCCATAAAACTGTGAGAACAATTGCAAACAGTTTATTTAGTGAACAAATAAAAGCTTTGAGAAAGCAAAGACAAACAGTAAAACACTATTCAGTTCCAAAAGATGATTGAATTCTGGATAAGGAGCTTTATTCAAACAGTTTAACATTTCTACAGTATATTTCTAACTAGAGCAGCATGCTTCAAAGGGCCAGTAATCCTTTCTTGCCGCTCTCAGTCCAGAGCTCTGAACCTTGGTTGGGTTGTGACATAAGGCAGCGCTGATTGGACTTGATGGCTCGTGCTGTTCTTTGGTGGAAAACCGGTTAGAAACAACTGGGCGTGCTTTGTGTTGTGCTGTGAGCTCAGCGATAAAACCCTTAACTTGTCAGCCTTGTTAAATTATCTTCTGACAGTCTACTTTGTTTGCTAATAACAGCGGATTATCGCTTTAACTGCTTCACCTCATGGCGATTTACTAATTTCACTTCCTGTTCACTTTTCCTTTTTTATTTTTGAACTCTGACACAATCGACATTTACCACTCCACCTTGGACAGACTCCTTTGTCATTCTCAGGTATTCAGTGTTTGTTCCACATGTAAGGAAAAAATGAAACACGCAATTCTGAATGTGTCTTGCTCTGTTGCCACGACATACTGTATCTTCTCACCTAATCTTCTACACAAAGCCTGGATGAGCAGCACTTTGTGTGTGTCAAAATGGCAAGCTTCAGAAACAGGCCCCGGCATGCAGGGAGCAACATGGTGGAAACTTAGCCGACACTAAGAACATCTATAGTGATACAGTAGAATAATGCTGGCAGGGAAGAACACATTTGTAAGTCACAAAAGATGATACCCAGACATCAAATGTACACTCTCTGTTTACCACTTTAAAACATTCTGTGCATACTTAGCAGTTTTCCACACAGGTATCTTAAAGGTTTTTGCTGATTTAAATTAATTGGTCATCCTGCCATCCAGCCATTGAACCTCGAAGCAACTGTGTGATTGGTAGACAACAAGGGATTTGGATGAAGTTTTCCTTTTGGTAGAAAATGTTAACATTAGGAAAACGAGTTTTGTTGACAGGTTATAGAAACAAAAATGGTTCGAGCAACAGCAGTCGTTAAAAGTTACTAGAGTGTGCTACAACAATTTCACCAATTTTTTGCTTTTCTTGAGGATTTTTGTTTTCTACTATTTTCTGACCGACCATATTTCATAGAGATACAAATCAGCGATGACTTAGAGGTTAAATATGTAATTTTTCTGCTTATTAATGTTGAATTTAAAATACACTACCTTGTCCTTAAGCATGATCTCTGAAGACGCTTATGTGTATGTTTGAAAATGAAGACACCAACTCCCATAAACCCATTCTTCCTCATTAAATGTCCAATGGTTTCTGAGAGCGGGGAAAATGCCCTGCTGTACAAACATTTATATTCACAATTGTGGAGCAGCCCATCCCCCAATCAGTCATCAAATCCCCGCCCATATTGATTTTGTAATGTATTTTTTCACCTTTTGGCAGGACCAAAGAAAGATTTTGACTCAATGAGTGAGGGGCAGGGGTCATTTGTCAGAAAATGTAGGTTGGCTTATAATGATAGGAACATTTGAAAGAGATTGAGTTGTCCTAACATGATGGAGGACAAATGGTTGTACACCTAAAAACACCTACCACAGATATAATTTCATATGTTCTTTGCATGTTTTTCAGCTTGCATGTGTCTAACTTGTGTGCCATCCAGGAGTCTCTGCTTCCACTTCCTGGAAGGTTTAAGGAAAATAGAGCAGCTCCCGCTTCGACATAAAAAGATACAATGACATCATGGTTGCAGGAAAATATCTGAGCACTCTATGCTGATTCACACTGTTCAATGTTTAATGGTTTTTAGTTCTTATTAACAGAGCAACACTTGAATCTTATTTATTTGAAGCCCTGACCTCAGATTTAGCTCCATCACTTTCAAGGAACATCCTTTAAAAAAAGAAAACTGTATTCAGAAAGCTTTAGAATTTATATAGAAACACTTTGAAGAAAAACTGCTGAGCAGAAGATGAATTCAGTCCACAGGTCAACTGGTATAAAATATCTTCCATTCACACCTTCCATGCACTTCTATTTCAGGTAATGTCAGACTTGTTTAAACACCATCCTAACCCTGAGATGTGCTGTTGTGGAGGGAAACACATTTAGCCGCTGCCATTTTCATTAACTCTGACGTGTTTCTGCAGAGCTCCCAAAGGCAAACTCATTTTGGCAGCCTGGCATTGGATCAGGCCAACCACCTGTCATCTTATTTCTGCACATGGCCTCCTCTGTCAAACACTCCCTCACATTCCTCCCAGTGCCCCACACAGCACCTGCGATTGGCTCGCCTGTTGCCATCACAGCTGTCAGGCTTAGGCTCAGTGTTCATTAAAGTGATAGACCTCCCAAAATGCTGTTTATCCCAGCAGCTTGCTGCTTTTTAGCCAAACTTCTCACAGTAAGAAGTTTAGTTAGAAATGTCAGATAAGCACATTTTAGATGTTTATAGTACTGCAGTTACTGCTTGCAAAATATGGTGTGTTGTCTGTGGGCAGCTGTATATTAAAGTTAACCTATAATTGGAAGATTGCTTGATAGTGTAATTTTAGAGTTTGTCCATTAACCAAGCAAAATGACCAATGATTCCAGATTTGTAAAAGTGCAGATTTGCCGCTTTTCCTTTTCATACAAGGTAGTAAAGAAGAGAATATTGTTGGGTTGCAGGGGTCTAAACATGTTTCATTCAGTCAGGTTAGTAACAAGAGTCATAATTTATCTAAATCCAGAAGTAAATCTAGTCCTTACATAAATACAGCACTAATAGAATCATTTAGTATTGGAATTAAGAAAGGACTTTTCACACACTTTCCTCCCTGAGCTTGTTCCAACATGTTTGAAGCTTCAGTCATACAGACACAAACCAGCCACAACAGACTGAATGAAACACAAATGTGCAACGTCCCTGCACAGCTGGATGTGTGTCAACTTCATCTCCAGGGACGTTTGTTCCCGGAAAGCTGTAATATTCAGCACAAAGAGACAAACTCAGTTACAACACATTGATACAATTCATCCAGCTGAAGGCTCGTTTGGGAGTAAACAACAGCACTCTTTTTAGTAGATCGTTTATGAACTAGTTCGCTTGTCTAAATAATCTCACCAAAGAGGTCAGGGCAGAAAGAATTGTCAAATATGAGCTTATGAAAAAGCTTCTTTACTAATTTTCAACATCAGCAACAATAAAATGAAGACGACTTTGCAGCAGGCTGACTGAGAACCTACATGCCATCGTTGAATACGATTTCAGTTTCATTTTAAGTCCATAAATTTGGGTACAGAACGAACTTGATCAGAAGCCAGCGGGAGGAAAAACACCCAAAAATCTGTATGCAACAGAGACAAGACACAGTTTGTATTCAGAGGCAGCCTCTCACTATCTCTGCATTAGTTGACATTATGGATGGTTTTACAACAATGTTATTGGATTCACCTCATTATGCTGCATCGGCAATGCCACTGCAAATATCATCCTTTGATCCATCTCCTAGTGATAACTCCTTACTGGAAATACAATCTGGGTGTCAGCAGAAAATGTCTTTTTTTTTTTTTACAACACATGATATGGACTCCAAATGAGCTGTTAGACTCTTCTTGAAAATGTGTGCCTATCTGAAGCAGAAAGCAGGAGATTGAAATGATAACGTCTGTTCTTTACCACAGGATTGATTGTGGGTTAAAATTAGAGTTACAAATTAACCCAATAACCCCTGAATGCAATGAATTATTCATGAGTTTGACAGTTGAACTGGTCCTCATGAAAGACAATTTGACGTGGAGTTTGAAGGGACTTCTGATTTTTTTCTCTCTTCTCTGTCCCATTTTTTTTTTGTGATTCAACTCTGAGAGACTTTGATGTTTTCAGAAAAGGGTAAATGGGAGCAGAGTATAATGAAGCGGCTGGGTATCACTGTGTGAGTGACTTTCCTTTTCATTTGTGAACACCAGTAGCTAAGCAGAGCCTCCGCTGTGGACAAAACATCTAATCTGTGCCCCTCAAACCATCGCCAGGCCCCAAACGTATTTACTAGATAAGGTTGCTACAATAGTTTTCCTGATATAACAAAACAAAAACAACTGAAAGACTTTAAAATAGACGCTCTATTATCACAATGACCAAACAGGCAGAAGTGAAGCTTTATGCGTCCTGAATGGCAGCAGTGTTTTGTTCAGCTGACAGAGGACGAGGCCGGTCACTCAAGAAGTTCCCGAAGAAAAAAAAAAAACGTCCGGTTTTTGAAATGCCCCCATTCACGCTAGAGGAAAGGATTTTTTTTCCCAAGCCCCAGTGTTCTCACACTTGTGCTTGCATCTCAAATAAACCTCCTATGGATTCCTAACTTCACAGAAAGGGATAGGTGGGGGAGGGGTAGTCAGGGGGTAGATGGAGGAAGGCGGAGGGGAAGCTGTGTGCCAAAAAGAGCGTTTTATAGAGATGCTGATTTTCTTATTCACCGGCCCTCTGTAAGAACACAAACCCAGAGGAATGCACATTGAAAGCTACGACTCTCATTCAGAGGCCATAATGCATCCAGCGTATATGAGCTGAAAAAGAGTCTCCCTGGTGGGAAAATAGTGACCCCCTCGAACCCCCCGGTGAAAAGATAGCTGCAGTGTGGGGGCCCAATGCTGCAGAGCGAGTCCCGCCTCTAGTTCTCACCTGCACAGAAAGACCCCCTCTCTAGGTGTTTACACTGAGCCCTCCGCTGCCTTCCCAACGGAGCAAAGGAATAACAACATGAGGCCTGAAAGCTGAAAGTGCGGAAATGCGCTGTTGCGAGATCCTAATCGAGGCATTCGGGAGAGGAATGGATGACATATCGTTCTGCACTCCCTCTTATTTTGCAGGTTTTTTTTCCCTTTCATCCTCTTTTTCTCTTGTGCCTGCGGTAGATTACATTATGAGGCATGAAGATTGCAGCGACAAAGAGCTGTAACACCTGATAAGAATCTTGAAAACACTGAGCAAATCCAAGAAGTTAGAAGGGAGTATACAGGCTGAGCAAACACAAGAGGCAGATACGAGTTTTTAAAAGCGTTGAGTGTTTCTAATAGTCATTTCTACAACATGTAACGTAACTGACAGCCTGGTTTCTTAGAAAATGTATATTTATAAATCCGGTTCAAGCCTAAAAATAAAATTCAGCCGATAAACTAAATATGAGCCTCGCTGTTTATAGTTTGGACTTCTGGAAGCTAAGTGATACTGTTAAATTCAAATTGGACCCAGTGTATTAAGAGGAGCCAGTTGCAGTTAATCTGTACCCCGGCAGAGCTGCTTTAGTGTGAATATATTTTCTTATATTCCCAAAGTTGAATCCCACATTATGCACCGCTCGCGCCACAGTTGGAAGATTGGAGATTATCCACTGTTCCAGCTGACAAGTCTGTTAAACAGATGTTGAGTTGGAGAAAGATATCCTCAGCAGTGTGAAGCCAACTACATTTACAAATTGCACTGACGGACGCATGACACTTGGGTTTCATTTGTGTGTGTGAGACAAAGAAAGAAAAAACAGTGTGTTACCATGTTTTACATTGGAACAAAGCATCTAAACAAGGAGGCAGTGAATGCAGCAAGCTCATCCTGCAGTCTAGTGGGAGAGTAATGAAGGCTCATTTGGACAGGGAATGAGTTTCCTTGGTGATAGTGTTTGCAGTGAGTTGTGCATTGCGGTCACATTAGAGATGCTCTTTATATTAAACCTCAGAAGGAGCTCAGTTCAATGGGTCCACAGTCTGGGGTAATGCTTTGTAGAGAGCCAAAGGTCAGTGCTCCTCCGCCCCTCTTTTATCAGACTCTGTGGTTTTTGTTGCCGAGGCCATATGGCACTTTGCACCTAAAAGACCTGCACCTTGTAAATGTTAAATGCTATGTAGTTCTACATTCATTTGAAAAACATTGTAAATAACCAAACCTAAGGAATTTCAAAAGAGACAACATAGGAACAGTTCAGTTTGATACTGATTCATGGTATATAATAAATGGCTGCTCTTACATGCTAGTTTTGAACACTGCATCCTCTTTTATGTTTCAGGTCTTGGGTGTTTAAACTCCACATGTTAGTCAAGGAGCAGTAATCCAATCTGATGAATTCAACAAGAGGACAGTACAATCATTTCCCTGAAACTACCCCCCCTCACAGGTGAGTGTTGCAAGCATTTCACAGGGCTGCATAAAATCCACCATGGTCACTTACTCAAAATCATCTACATTCCTTCCATGCAGTAAACCATACGTATGCAGGAAATTCCAACGACGTAAAATTCTATCCTCTCATTTTTAAATAAAAAGATTGTGGTTAGTAAAGAAAATCTTAACAGTTCAATAACATTCACTGGGTTTTGGACGCCCAAGTTTTCAATCAATTATTTTTATGGCATCATGGCAACATCATTGAGTTGACTGTTTCTCTCTTATTCCAATTGTCATAACCCGACTAAGCTCATTTTCCGATTATTAAAAACCTGAATAAGACCCCTGGCGTATGCCTGTATCAACCTGAATATTGGGTCATGTAAACTTGTTAGTCGGAATATGCTCCTGAATATGCTACTTCAAGGATTTGTTTACTTCTGCGCATGATCAACATGACGAGTAACACGCAAAAGACTTGACACTTTTGGGGCGAGGAGGAGACAAATTTACTACTACTACTACTCGCACCCACTAGTCCTGGCTGTGAACTTTCATCTATAGTCTCTGCGGGGCTCTGGTTGGTATCCATGGCGTAACGCGTAGAGCTCCGTTTACCATTTCCACAGCAAATATAAACGTGTCGTGTCTGTTATGGTGGCGGCCACGACTAGACACGTCCCGTTACAACTATAAAATCACAGATTTCTCTGGCTTACATAACTGTTGGAAATATTAGATGTAATGTAAGTACTTAACAACAAAAGATATAAACCTAGGTTAAGTCAATTTTTCCATTCATTTAGATATTTAAGTGTAAAAAAAAATAGTATAGGAAAGATAAATGTGCAATGTCTTTGGTGATTAGACTCCATCATTATGTCTTCATGTACTCAAAGGGGTAGTGTGGCCGACAGCAGGACAGGCTACCCCTATGGAGTGGTGGTGGTGTAAGTGATTGAAGTGTGCAGGATGTGATGAGGAGTGGACTTGATTGGCCATGGACACTGTTGAGATGGAATGGAGGTGACCGGGGTGGAAAGGGTGGCAGCAATCAAACCGAAATGACAAACTGACAGAGAGAGAAAGAGAGGAGAATGGATTTTTAAAATATGACGGCAGCATGATGACTGGTCAATAGTGGTCGTGGTAGAATCTGGTTGGTTAAGGACTTAAAGAGTAAACGCCCCCAATCAGCAGATCACTTGAGCAGAAAGGCAGAGGGAGAGTGACATGAAGGAACATTGAATATTGAATGAATGTATGAATTTGAAAGAGTCTTCCTTCTTGAAGTTACACTAAGTTTCATTATAACTTTGCTCGATTGTTTTCCATATTTATGAACATTTCATTTATGCAAGTTTGCATTTTTTTATCAGATTTTGATGACGCCAAGTCCAACTTTGTGTTATGAAATTGTAACTTAGACCGACCAATAAATCACTATCTTATGCCTAAACTGTCTACATCCATAGGACATTTTCAAATCACAGATTAAAATCTCAAAATCAATAAAACATTTTTTTTTTTTAACAGAGTTGTGAGTGCATCTCACCTGTGGTCATAGAGCTAGCTGCTGGCAGCCTACAGGCTTTAGAGGTCATTTTACAACATTTTATGCAGAGAAAATAAAAGCAAAACAATTGGTCACGATGTTAAAGTCAGGATGGGTTAACTATTTGGGTGGTCCTTCCCCAGAAACACTTGTTTCAGGAGACTAAAATAGTATTGAAACACTCCAGCTGTCCTCTGTTCACAGTTAGTCACTGATGAAACCATCTCCAGTTGATTTCCCTCATTAACACATTGACACAACACATGACTTGTGTTATATAACCACTTCAGTTAGAAGACTTTCTCATGTTATTTGTGCCAGATGATTAAAAAAAATGTGAAGAACTTATAAAATAAATAAACGAAACGTCTCCTCCCTCCTCTTTTATTAACAGCTTTTACTAATAATCTGTTGTGGCTGAAATTTGCAGGGATTCAAAAACCTATTTAAAATCTTCAAACTGAATACAGTTTCATAAACGGGGATTTGAAAAAGGCAGACTCATAAAGGGACAATTAGAAAAAAACAAAGGTGTTGTCAATTTGACCTGAGCAGCTGTTTTCACATGATAGAAACACTGACAGTTTAAAACAGAGCTTGATATCAACACACAGGATGTTTGTTCACATAGGAAAGCTTGTGGAAGACCAATTAATCAATTCACAGACAACCACAGAGAATTCAAGTATTTAGAGTCCTGGGGTGTCGTGCCAGAGAGTTGCTAATGATTACAGTGCACATGGCAGCGCTTGGCAACTGAGTCCCTAAAACACAGAGCAGAAAGTAAGCCCTGAGGGCCGCCTCAGACCTCTAATTGGACTCCAAGCAGTGACAGCCCTGACTAATACACCCGCTCTTGTCACATATAGGGAGAGAGGAGAAGTAAAAGGCGGGGGAAAAAGTTTGTTTTTCTTCGAGACTGAGGAGAATGAAAAGTCGCCTCCTTTTAGTGGTACCTCGACAGGATATTTGCAGAGTATCATCCATCCCCAGCAGAGACGCATGGCTAACATTCAGGCTGACACAGCTCGCATTGTTGAGACACTGCAGTGTTTAGCCTAATGTTTTTTCCACACACACTGATTTATTCTCTTTGATCAAGAGGATAACTGAACCAACATGTCTTTCTTGGAAAATTCTATACAAACTAATCATGGCAATGTACAGTTCTAACTAAGATCACCCCTGTCAATATGTTTGTTAATGATTGAACAGGTTGATGGGGTGTCATGTTGACATTTCCTCACAGTAAGGTTTAACAGAACCTTACACTGGGATCATTTCACATTACCAATAAATACTGTAACAATAATACACAAGCATGAAGATCATTGTGTGGTGATAAACAGCCTCTTGTTAATCCATCTCTTTGTGAAAGCAGAAACAAAATGAATATGTTAGCTGTTATCTACTAATTAAATGAATCAATTTTAACAATTAATCCAATTAAAAAACAGACTAACTCACTAATGAGCTAATTAGAAATTAAGTCAGGCAACATGCGTCACAATCTGAGAGGTTCAGCACATCAGCTGGATTTTTGCCAAGAGAGACCTTGAAATCTTCCTCTAATAACTGTTGATTTCCATATGGCTAAACCATACGTTGTTGGTTATAAAACATGATTCTCTTCACACCAGACGTGCCTGCTACATAATTAAGTAGGTAGGTTCTTTTATTTTGAAAGGGCAGTCATGTTTATATGTATTTCTATGACCCTTTACACGCAGTGTGCATGTTATATAGGTGAAGTTATGTCCCAGGCAGACACCGAAGGTCAACGTCAAAACAAAAATAGAAGCTGGAGCACACTGATATGAAATATATTTACACTTTAAAGAACTTAAAGACCAAACTTGTAGAAGTTTTCTGAGGATTTTTTGATGATAAACAGGGAAAGAGGGAAACTGAACTGCCACTGGTTCTCAAGCTAATTCTCTCTTGTAATCCACAGATCAACAGGAGTTTGTCATGCATGCTCCTTTTCTTTGAGTTAGTTGAAAGTCATTCTGGGACAGACAATAACCAGCTTTAGCAGGAGCAGGTCAGGCAGGTTGATGGCACTTGTGTTTTTTCTTGAATCCACTTGTTTTCCCTTGGATGTTTGTGCATGCTGGTGGTCAACCCTCCCTGCAGACAAAGAACCTGTTAAATCTGTTAAATTTGTTGAGGTTAAACACAAGAAGCAGGACTCGACAGATGGTCCGATGTGATACCTGTCAGCAGGCATGAGGGAGGGCTGGGAGCCCCGCTGTGGAGCAACTGAGCACGCTCAGACCTCCCACATTTGTTTGGAGTGGTGAAGTCATTAAAGAGCGTTTGTGCTGTTTGTGCAAAGTGACACAGTCAACTGGACAGGACTCTGACAGGTGGAAAAAAGACAATTCAAGACAGTTAGAAACAAATCAATGACGTTTCAAGGCTACAATTGAAGTTATTTTAAATGTTTTTAGTTTGAATATATGAGGTTATTCCATGAGGTGTGTCTTTGTATTTGTGTTCCTCTTTGATTTACCTTCAGCGTGTCTGCGTTGGATGTACTATTAGACAATCACAACGTAGCATTAAAAGGCTCTAAATCTATTTGACAGTTGTCGGATTGTCTGTGAATGTTGGCAGGGACGTGAACCTGTCATCAGATTTATTGAATCTTAAAGCAGTCTATTATTAACTCAACATCCTCCTTTAATTCATGACAAAGAGTTTTAAGGTTGCTTTTCAAACTTTGGCACTGATTATTGCTAGTTTGTACATTTAAATATTACATTTTGTGCATAAAGAAATCGATTTGAAACTGTTTTTTAGTTTGTGGTAAGATGCCAAGAAGTCAGTTTTTACTTACTTTGCTTTTCACAGAACTTTCGGCAATGTGTTCAAACTGGCCCAAGCACCAGTATCCAGCAAGACTTCAAATTTAATTGAAGCTCAGGGAAAAGTCAAAAAGATGAGTAAGTGTTTAACTAAAAAGTGAGTTCTTAAGATTAAAAATAAAGCTCGACATTTCAGGATTTTTAACAAGTTTCTGTGATGAAACTTGTTAAAAATAAAAAAGTAATTAAAGTGATCAATCACAAACCCCCTGCTGCTGAAGTCAACAATGATTTTCTGCATGCACCTGAAAAGAAATTGCTAACCCAAACTTAAAGGTTTATGTACTGTGTATTTCAGAAAGGAAGGGGGGCAGGGTGAGAGACCTTTTTTATTCTAGGAGAGACGATGAGTGCTCACTGGAAATGATGCTGCAGCTTGCGAGGTCTAAAATTGACGTTAGCGTTTCTCCCCTGAAGCTGACACGACATCCAGGGCTGTGACTCCAGGTCCGTCCTCAGAGAACCTGTTTTCATATCTGCCGTTCAAAACCTTTAAAAAATAAAATAAAAATCAACTCAGCACACAAGCGGAAATGCAGATCAGTCATGTGATAAAGGACACGCAGCTGCAAAAGATCAAACGACACCTGTTGCTTTCACCATAGATAAAAATGTGAGTGTTTTTTTATCCAGAATTCATCTCTTGGTAGAAAAAAATGCATCAGCTGTTTGTCTGGAATTCATCATCGCTAAGGTGTTGTGTGCTGGCTGAACTGGCTGGGTGGGATTACAGAGAGATGTGGAAAATAGTACAGATGTCTGATTCAGTTTCATACAATGTTTGGTTCACGTCGCTCAGGTCTGTACATACCTGAGATCATTCTTCACACTTTTTTTTTTTTTTTTTTTTTAAACCCTCAGCTCTGCTCTTAGCTTGTGTCAGTCTCACAAGTTGATGGATGAAACAAAGGCAGGCGAGGAGGTGGCGATCCAGAGGCGCAGGCCTCAGGTGTGAACAGGTGTGTGGGTTCACTGCCGTGCTGGAATGGGAGCAGTTCCAGGTGCACAGCTGCGGGGTGTGGCTCACACTCATACATACACCCAGCCTCCCGGCCTCTGTTGAAATACTGAGTCCCTCAGAAGGAGGGAGAGGTGGGCTGGGTGGGGCTTCTGGGTGAATTTAATCTTGTGCTGTCATAACTTTGAAGAGGGAAAGATGAGGAAGGAAAGAGGTTAGAGGGCAACGGAGGGGGATTTAACCGTGAGAAAAATAAGGGGAAAGGACAAGTTTTTGAAAACGTTCCGCGCTCGTTTTGGCTCTTTGTGTCTAAGTGTGTTTCTACATGTGTAGGCATGACGGCTCTGTGTCTATTTAAGAAACAGCAGGGCCATAAGCAAACAGAATGACAAAGAGTGGCATTTGGGAGCTTCCAAGTCTGGGAACTAAATGCGTGGTAGTCTAGTCTCGGGGGAAGCTATTGTTCTTATCAATCCATGATTAAACAACTTTGGTGATTTGACATCCTGCTGAAACACATCCTGATGAATTTCTTGAAAGGAAAACGTCTGTATTGAACTTGTCTAAGCTCTGGACAGCATCAGACTCAGCCTGAGGACAGATTAGGCTGGAGACAAGCTCTGTGTGTCTGCAGGGTACATGATCTCTAAAGTCTGCTCCATCAAAAGGTCAGAGCAGCCGAGTGAAGAGGAGCATCGGGCCGTTACGTGGGTGCTATATTTGAGAGGAAAAATGGGTCAGTGGATACATCTGTTCCAAAAAAAAACAACAAGCCCACACAAGCTGTCACATATATATAAACATGTGTGCCAGGGGAGACACACACATGTGTACAGTGATGCAGGGAAGCCATTGCAGATTGGGTGTATGGATTTGGAGCTTTTCTTTCACTAGCCATAATCCCTGATTTTTTCTTGTACAATGTAGTCCCACAGTCCCATTGAGTGTGAGACAGCAGTGCCAGACGAGCAGTCTGACCTTTGCCGTCCTTGGAACAGTTGATGCTGTGTAATGTATTCTGCAGTTGATTCCTTTTTTTTCATCCTATGAATTTTAACAACTTTTTTTTCCCCTCCTCTCTGACTCTCTCAGCCATTCTCTCTGTGTCTCAGCACTGCAGGATATTATTCCTCCTATTACCTTTCAGAACTCCAATCACCACATGTCCTGTGGAGAAACAAAGCTGCCAGACACAGTCCGAGATGGAAACAGCGGAGGGGAATGTCAATTTCCTCCAATCGGCTCGGAGAAATTTTTTTTTTTTCCTGCGGGGGAAGATTAGGTTGATGTCAAAATCTGAGATCCAATGAGCTAAAAATGTGCAGGAGACAGCCAGTGCTGATGTAGGACTGAATATCAAAATGTGTTGAATTCATGAGGAGACAGCTGTTTCAAAATCGATGTCAACCTATTTTAATTTGCCTCCAATCCCATGATATGAATACATTTGTTGGTCGCAGCTGCCATTGAGATTCCTCTTGGTATCAAATCAGCCGAAGATAAGTCAGAGGATGCCAAAAGTGTCCGTCTGAATCCATTAGTCGTCTGTTACTAATTACCAGTGACTCCGGGGTTGATTAAAAGAAATCACCGGGCAGCAGCACACACCATTATGCTAATGAAAACTCATTTGGAGAGGCAGAGCGAGGGTGCCAGCAAGTCTTTGGAAGACTTCAGCATGCAGCCGAGCTGGCTGGAGTGAGCGGCTTCTCGGACAGAACGTTAAGTCAAGCCTCGTGGTGATGATGATGCTGATGATGAGAATGATGATGACAGAATTTTCATCATGTTTATCATGTCGAAAGACCAGACTGATGTATTTATTCCCACACTGCCTTTCTTTCCGCCCTGTCTCTCATTAACATTTAGACATTTCGCCTGGTCTTGCCCCGTGGCTCAAACTATCAAATAACTCTCTGGCAAGTAAAGATAAGACATGTCTTGGTGTGTTCTAGTCATAATTGATTTTTCCATCTAATTAGAAACCCTTCAGGGGGAATAATACGACACCAAAACAAGCTCCTAATCACCAGATAGTGATTGCTTTGATAGCAGTAAGTTTCTTTACAAAGATGTCAGAGAAAGCCGCTCTGACAACATGTTAGAGAAACATGTTCACTGAGACTCATTGATCATTCATTACACAGGTAATGCAGAGGTCAATACTCCATCAGTGAGCTCAATAACACCATTAAAACCTCCAGCAGCTCTCACCGAGCAACATGGAGCATCAAATTTAGTCAAACCAAAGAGTTAAATCTTCCACCTGCTTCCTACCAGGGTGACAGGGGTCTTCATAATCACCAAAACGTTCACTAAAATAAGAGCAGTTTTGTGCTTTTTTTTTCTTATTTTTGTGATTTAGTTTGAAGTTATCAGCAGAAAGTTGGAAAAGGTGTTGTCACATTTTTAATGGAACCTAACTGATGACAGTCAGTAGGGTGTATAGTACAGAGGATCTTTTTTTGTATTGGCTTAATCATTTTGATTAATTTTCCGCCCTGAATTGTAAGTCAGGCACGGCTCTGTTTGTTTGTTTTTGCTTTGATAGCGATAAGAACAGCATAAAGTCTGATTTAGTAAAAAGCTAAGCTAGGTATCCAGCTCATGGCTTTTACTTCCTCGTTTTAAAGAGACCTTAAACAGGACATGGTTTTGATGCCAACCCTCACCGTTGCTGCTTCTCCTGAAACATTAGCAATAGCAATTTTATTTATATATCACATTTCATCACAGATAAGCTCAAAGTGCTTTACATTGAGGTTAAAAACAAAATCAGATTGTCTAGGTAGATTAATGCTTCCATTTCAGCAGCGGCCATCTTGGTTGTTTTTAACAAAAGGATTCAACAGAGCTCGTCTGTGTAGCCGTTTTGTCGTTTTTTTGTAAGATCGTATCATCCAGTTAGATAAGTTGTGATCAGACGAAATCTCTCTGAAATAGACGGGGACCTGACACATCTGCCATAGCAACGAAAAACATGAATTTGCAGCTAAATCTGTTTCCAATTCATTTAGTTGATTCACTCACTTGAAACTGAGTTGGGCTTGTGACTTCAAATTATACCTTTGCAACATAACAGTCGAATTCATTCAACTGAAATATATGTAAACGTTTTACTCTTCAAACTTTATTACAGATACATTTTTTCACATGCCACCTGCTACCATATATTATATTATGTTTAGTCAGTGCTGAAAGTTGTTTTAGATTTAATGATTGTGAAAAACTGTTCTTTAATCTTTTGTTTATATTGTGCCGTGCGTATTTTTTGTTTGTTTTATCTTTTCTACTACTGCGGGATGCTTATCACCAAAGAATGCATACACTGACAATAAAGTGTGTTATCTCATAAATTAATTTGAAAAATGTTAAAAGCTCTCTATTTATGTGACTGTCTGGGGTATATTTATACCCACTGAGATGAGGAAAGTATAATATATAAAATAAAGCATTAAATGCCAAATCTCATAAACAGTCACCTCAAAACTAAAGTGCAAAATGAAATTTCATTTTTCTCCTCCCAAAAACAGAATAATCCTTAATTATTTTATCATCCAGCAAGAAATTCAGTACATTTTTTGTCATAAGTGCCATAATCCCCTGTTTCCTTTGTTAGATGAAAAATAGCCTGGGGCTTTTTTAGAAGTACATCCCTATGCTGTCCAGCCCCAGATCCACCATCCAGCCCCTGAGCACCTGTTAAAGGCCGCTTCTCCTCTGCATCTAATAAACAGCTCCAACTCTTGATCCTCTGGCATGGCGCGGACGCAGCTCTTCATCCCTCACATCTGTGATTCCCCGAGCATTTTCCCCAAAAATCCCCTCAGCTACTCAGTGATCTCTCTCAGCTGTTAGCGTACCCTCGGGCCAGGGGAGCCTCGCTGTGTGCTCCAGCTGCAGGCTTTGCTGTGGTCATGGGGCCCCGCTGAAGGGCACTATTGTCCATTCATGGGGTTCACTGTGTGAGAGGTCAGCTGAGGGAGAGCCCGCGCTGGGGCCTGACAGGAAATGAAGGTGGAGTGGCAGTTATGGCGATAGTGTGAGGCTTAAGCCTGAATAAATAAAATAGACCAAAAATAAGGACAGAATGAGTTGAGTCACTATTTTATGCTGTATGAAAAAGAGTAATGAAAAATCACATTTACACCTTAGTTTCTTTGATCAAAAACTTCAAATCTCTCTTTATTTGGTGTCTGTGTGCACTGAGAAGTTCAGCTCGCGCCTCACAGATGTGCCGATAAATCTTCATTTCTCACCCAGTTAAGCAATTCAGTCGCTTCAGACGGAGCCCTACTTCAAGCCAAAGGCACCTTTCAGGATCCAGAGAAACTGCAGAACAAATTGGAGAACAAACAGTCACACTGGGTCATTCTCATCATCCTTTATTCGAAAAAGTCAAGGATCTCAGGAGGAGGGCGGGCTGCACCCAACAATGAACAATAACACACATGTTGTGATACTCATGCTGACACTTTCTAAAATGGCGTTTGTCACATAAATCTTTTATAAGCCCTGCTCACAGTCCTCCATCCGGGGGGCAGCTGAATGGTTTTACAGGGGACGGAGAATTCATCAAAGACCAGTCGAAAGGCTTTGTGTTGAGACTGCAAATATTAGCCCTGCCTCAGTGAAAGTGAAGGACACTAAATGTCTTTGGCTGCACTGCAAGACAGATGTTAAGTGAAAAATATGGTCAAGTTAAGATCCCTCCAGTGGTCGTCAACCTTTTTTTGCCAAAGTCCCCCGTAGCCCTCGGCTAAAATACCACTTTGTCAGCCATTTATAAATAGGAAAGCCTTGATTTTAATGTGACATAATAAAAAGATGGTTACATGAGTCTATGTTAAGGTTTGGTTTTGGGCGGTTTTCATTAAAATGTCATTTTATAGTGCTGCAAAAATAACTGCTTGCAAATGAACGTACCAAGGTTTCTCATTATTAAAAATGAAAAAAAGATCTGTAGGTGTTAAAGTGATCGCTGATTCAAATGAGCAATGCATGTCTATCTATCTGGTGAGCTTTGTGATTTATCTGCATTTTTAAAAGCTTACAGTTGACTAAAATTGTACAAGATTTTATTTCAGTCCTTTTGGCAGCTTCAGGGATAAACAGTAATAATGTCGGGGGAGGTTAAGCACAGGGTTTAGTTATAGTACCATTTACACACAATTCTAGGAGAGAAAGAAAAAAACAGTAGGAGAACCTCAGGCATCATTCACAGGTGAGTTAAAAGAAAGGTCTGTGGCGTTAGCTCTGATTCTTCTCCAGGCTAACCAACAATTTATAGATGATGGAAAAGGCAATATGTGATTTTCTTGGGAAAGTTGTCATCCCCACCTAGGTTGTAAAACTGCAATAGCTCTGCTGAGCACGCCATAGGCTCAATCTCTACTGTGTTATATATTATTCAGAGATGTGCACAGTGTCTTAACACACATTCAATGAAGTAGAAATCTTTGAGATTGTTACTCTAATCCCAATTAGCATTTTAAGCTCACCCTCAATCTTTCTGGTTAACTCTGCAGAAGTACCACAGGCTGTGATTAAGATGGATTAACCACTATAACAGTCCTCAGAGTGTAATTAGCCTGCTATAATTCAGCGTTTTAAAGAGGTTTAAATAAAAAACAGCTTCAAGATAAGATAAAACAGACAAATTTACAGAATGAGGAACCGGTTCTCTTCATAGATGAACACAGTACTTCCATTATATTCATCTATATAATCATTTAAACATATGCACATAGGTAAAAAGTCAAAGCCATAATGATATGAAGTTAGCTCACACTCTCACTGAATTCACCGCCTGTGCAGCTAAAGTCTAGAGATGCATTGACTTCCACATAGTTAGACTAATGGAAGGATTTTAAACTCAGGAGGGAGATGTCTGAATCTCCACACATAATACAGCTAATTATTTCTGTACAAGCGGCTCTTTTTCAGCGGCAAACAAAGGCTGGAATTAAAAAAAAGAGGTGCAGTCCCTCTATTAGGGGGGAAAACACTGAGGATGCTTGAGGGAATTTTTTTCAAAGCCCCTTATGAAGCTTATAACGAGAGGCGAAAAAATTAGAAATTTCTTTCACTGAACCAGTGTCGATTTTCTTTTGGTACCAAACAAGGTCACATATTTTCAGCCAGAGATAATGAGAAACCCACTGAGAGACGCAGACCACAGACGAAGAGGTAAAGCTTCGACATCAGCTGCGGTAGTCTTTTCTGTTTTCTATCCACCGAAGAGCGAAAAAAGGAAAAGAGTAACAATTAGGCTTCAGACAATAACAGACAAAAGTGATGATCCACATCCTCATGGTGCGTGCTCAGAGGTGTGGAGGGGGGGTGGACACAGACACAGAGGGGTGTTGAGGGATTATGGGCCCAAAGGGTGTCTGAACGGCAGACCAACTGACCTTTCTCTACACTGCACTGGCGACTGGTAATCAGGGGCAATTATACCGGCTTCATGGCCGCAAATCACCTAATCCTGTAGTGGGAGTGGGAGCCAAATGTAATTAAAGCACTCTGGTACACTGACCCCGTGCCTAGCGGAACTAAGCCCACTAGCCAACCAGGGCGGTCTAAAACGGCTAACTTTAGCATCAGTCCGGGGGCGGAAGACCAAAGTGAGAGAACCACCTGTTTGCTGCGGCCGCGTCCTCTTTATCCCCCCTGACACCAAGCTAAACAGAGCTTTACATAACGTGTGTACATGTGTCTGTGACCTGGATGACACCTCGTGCTGCTTCCAAGTCAAGATCAAGTGGAATCATTTCATGCATAAAAATAGAAAGTTTGTGTTTCTTTATTGTAATTTTCAATGACATTTGATTTGTTGTGCCTATCCTGCTTCTTTTCCCCCATCAGTAAGACCCAGAAAACAACAGCATCCACAAGAAAAATAACCAATTAATTTTAATGCGATTCAGCCACGAATTAGCTGTTGCAAAATATATATATATATATATCATAGAGTTCCACTATGGAGAACCTTAAAAATACCCGAGAATTAGAGAGTCCAAAACTTGTGAAACCAGCTGTGCTGCATCCCGCAGTTTGGTTCCACAGAAGAGAGGCTGGCAATCAGTTGTGTTTCAGGAAGAAGAAAAAAAAATCCCTGTGAATTTACAGCCATGAGACATGTGGCGGTATGACACGGTTTTGATATTTGAATGAGATTTGTTGACGCTCCCTTACAGCAGTCACTCTTATCGGTCTTATCGATGAACATGAATTGGAGCCAACTTTACCTTTACTAACATCAAAGTTTTTGTTCACCTCTGGACTCAAACCTAAAGTCCTGCATTGTTTGACCAATCCATCACCTCTTGAAGATATACGCACTTATACTCCATAACCTTACTTTCCCCCTCTGGCTTGCTGTAGTCATTGCTCTGAATGAATACTTCAGATGGGTTTACACTCAATTCAGTTTAAAGACCAATGTCTGTCAGACAGACGATAAAGAGTTATGATGATAGAACACCATGAGCCCAAAAAATGACACGTTACATTAAAAAAGGAGAATTTGTACTCAGCAGGACATAATGTAACTTGTTTTGAATATGATGTAATAATTATATTCACATTCAATATGAACTCTGACAACAATGGATTGACTCTCAGTTTACTAATACAAACTTACAAAAGGTTTCAAAAACCAAGACAACAAGTATACTTAGAGTGCAGGCAAGATGATAATTGTTGAGCTCAGTGAGTATATTGATTTATATTGTTAAGGAAAGTTTCAATCAAGAGGAATTTTCCTTTATGTTGTAGAGAGGTGAAGAACTTGAAGTCGGTGCTCATCAATATGTGAGTCAGGCTGCAGAGTCGGACTTAAAGTCAGTCTGCTGACTCCATTACCAGCCTCCCTCCAAACCCAACTCCAACAGCAGATTGATCACTCTGCACAACCAACTCTGACAATTAATAATGACTGCAGTCTTTATTTCCTCGCTGACTTCCTCCCTCAGAGTGCAAGTTTCTGTTCCTCACAAGTAAGTGACACCAGGCTGAAACCTCGCGGCACATATTTACGACTATAGCTTTAGATTTAGTAGATTCATCTATACAACAGAAAGGTGGCACCACGTCAGGATGGATTAGAACGTATTCCCATGTCACTCTTTACGCTATCAAATGCACCTTTTACTTAAAAACATCATGGATTTAACACGTCACGGGGTTTCCCTCACAATATAATCACTTCTTCTTTACAGGTTTCTCTCATATATTATACAGACCGTCGTAGTTCAAACAGCAGGAAAAGGAGCACACTCAAACAGTAACAAATCTTCAGGTGCACGACAGCAAAAAGACTTACAAGAAACCAGAAAAGTTAGCACACTCAATGTCCTTTAAAGCTTTAATATAGAGCAGCAGCGTATAGATCTGCAACAGGTGGGGGGGGGGGGGCACTATTTACAATATATTTATACAAAAGTTTGTCACTATAGACATTTTCCTTGTGTGATACTGTAAATACTGAAAACAGCCAAGGACGAGCCTCCACACATTGAAGCACATCAAAATAAGAAAATTAAAAATGACACAATAATTTGAATAGTACAAGAATTGAGACATCTATTTCAATTTCTTCATTATGGCTTGAAATCAGATGTCAAATGTAACAGATTGAAAGCGGGCTGAGCTCTTTTACTGCCACATACAAATAATCGTTGTCTGTCAGTTAAAATAACACCAGGGTATTAAATGTCAGTCAAACTGTGATAATGTATACACCGTATTCAACAGCCCTCTCAGTGAACGGATGAACCCACCCACAATTCATTTACCTGTTCTGCAGCCTCGACTCCTAAATGAAATAGAAATGGCGATCAATCATAATGTAGTAGAGCGAGCGAGAGCCTCTGGGGACAGACGGGCGGACTGTTTGAAGAGAGGAACAGATCAAGCAGTAAAGTACAGAGAGAAACCATCAGCCGGGCATATTGAGTTTTAGCCGTTAATGGTGCAATCAGACAGACTTCTTTAATCAGAGTTAAGCAAGGCAACTTGTTCTGCGTCCACTATTGACTTAGTTTTTTAGCTTTAGAGGGGACTTTAAATGAATCTGTTTCCATGGAGAGGGAACAACTTTTTTTTTAAAGATCGGGGCAAATAAAAGAATCTCAGGAAGTTCAGAAGAGTATAACAAATTCTCTTCATTAAATATTTGAAGATGTTTGAGAGTGGAAACTTAAACTCAGAATGTAAAGCACACTCTGACCGACTTATGGGTCATAATGGAAGCAGAGGTTGAACTGTATTTGGATGCGTTTGCCTGTTGAAACAATATCTCACATATTTTTTTCACTTTTATTTAACCCATTTTAAACGGTACATGTTGGCAGCGTTAAAGGCAGAGTCAGTAGCATTACAGCGTTCTAACTAGGCCCCTCCTCCTGGGCTCATCGCCAACAGAAACGCACGCCCACTGCAGGGTAAGCGTGTATATTAACTGCTTGTACCTATACTTCATGCTACCAGACACTTTTACATTTGTTGTAATGGAATAGCAATTTTAAAAATAGCATGCTAGCAGAAGCTAACCGCCAATGTTTGGCACCTGCCTATCCAACGGAAAGCAGGCAACTCTGCGTCTGTGGGTAAAAGCCAATTATATTTTAAATTTTTTAGGAAGAACTCTTATCTCTAAGAAACTGTAATACATGGCTAACATCACGTACTGTATTATGTTGATAAGTAAATGTTTTTTTTATCTTTTTGCTAAAATCATCTGCTACTGCACAACTGTAAATAAAGCTGATGATAGATCAAATCTAGGTTGGTTTGATTGAACCAAAATATAGAAACTGCATAAACCAAAATATTGAGCTTAAAGATACTGAAATGCCATTAGAAGAGATATTAGAAGAGATAAACAGCAGAGGCAGCTAATGGTTTTCAGTTTGTTGATCCATCAGAGCAACATCTTCCACATACAAGTAGTGATGTGATCTTTTATTTGTATTTATTGACTGCAGCAGCTTCACTGATCACTTTGATATTGCTTAACAAAAATCTGGGTTAGTATCTTTTTTTATGTTAGATTTGCATTTCATGCAGAATATTTAAGCATAAAGCATGTATTTTCTTTGCTGAGCATCCGGCCGGTTTATCAGAGCACTTCTAGACAGAAAATGAGACAACACAGCTCACAGTGTGACACAACAAAGAGTTAAACCTTTCTTTCAGATTGCAGCATCTCCAGTTTCCAGCAAAGGTCTTTGAGGGGCGAAATAATGAGGGATGAAGATGCAGCGGATGCAGCTAGCGTTACAGAGAAGTGCTCCCCTGTGCAAGGAGGGCGAGAGGAGACGGAGCAGGAACGGGTACAAGTACAGGCAGAGGGCAAAGTGGCCATGAACTGACACTGGTGACTGCAGGAAAAACATGATGAGGAGTGCTACAGATATCAAATCGAAGAATTAAAACATCTGCTTTATGGCCAAAGACGGTTTGTTTGATTTGTTGTATTTTCCATTGACATTGACTTCAAACTAACAAGATTCATCTGCTTCACTGATACTGGAACCATTGTTTGTACCGCACACCTCTTTTGTGTTTAGAGGAGAAGTCGCCCAGATGTCAGAACAAACAACGGTCTTATTGAGCAGCCCGTACTGTTCATAAGAGTGAATTAAGTTTGTGACTTTCTTCAATATTATCAGGTGTACTAATATCATCACACCTCGGGGGAAATCAGAGGCTTTTTTGTTCTCACCGTCTCTGTAAGAGGATTTGGAGTAAACGCCTCTGAAAGGGAATGCTGAGGTTATCAGATGACTGCAGAGATTCTCCCTGCGAGAATTTCCAGTCAACTGACTCCTAATGAGTTTTCTGCAGAAACAATTAGATATCAGCCAAGCAGGACACAAGAAAACTGGGCATCATGCCACGCTGATACAGTGTGACGATTTGGAATTCATCACATTTCGGAAAAGGTGTCATTCTTTTTGTTTTGCCCGGGCAAATCCTGGGGCATGCTTATCGGATGTTGTGTGTGGCACTTTTGTATCCGGGACACGACGCATGTTTAGTTGTTGTCCCTAAAGCCATCAGAGCTCTTATGACCTCAGTGTGGTGCTGGAAGTGAAGGTCAAAGTTCAAACCATGTTTTTCATTTTCTATTACCGACACTAACTTGTTGTTTTGACTTGTTTCTCCGCTTGTTTGTTTGCCTATCGTCTCCTTTTTGAAGCTATATCAGTCAGAAAATGTCCATGTTGTCTGCTGCTTCCCTCGCTTTTTAGAATCAGCCGCGCTAAGAGGCTAAAACGCTCGTAGGGAAATCTTTTTGCTGCCTCAGAAGCTTGTTTTTCAAAAAAGACGCCGTGTTCATCAAAGGAGCAGCATTTATGAGACTTGCCTACAACCTGCCAGCGTTTCGGAGATTAGCGCTCCACTGAGGCGCCTCAGCTGGCAGTGTGATACGCCTGCTGATATCATTTAAGAAAAGGCAAACAGGGAATTTAGCAGGGAATTTACAATTTGAGATGAAATATTGATAATGTCTAACTGTCTGAAGGTCAGGTCTTTTTCCTTTAATGTTGTGGCACAAAAGGCAGATATCTCAGGGAAGACTTTGTGATTCGCTGCCAAATCAATATTCTTTGACATTTGCAGTAAGGTGCAGGTCAGCAGGGGTGAGAGTGGAGCAGAGTGCGTACAAAGGAGAGGGCTGACAGGCCCCGGTGTGACCATTAGCTTTGTGAGAGACCCTGCCGAGCTCCAAGAGGAGGAGGTTTGGTTAGCTGCTGCGGGGCTCTTTATTTAGGAGACATGACAGGAAACCAGAATGAATAACTCAGCCAGGGAACACAGAATAATGCTAGATTTTATTCTTCAATGCAGAATTGAAGCGGCTTTAACAAAACAAGGCTTAGTGATGCATTTGAATAGAGGGGAAATAACCGTATTCTCTGCCTCCCGCTGGCTCTGATATACCCAACCAGATCCAGTGTAGACTGTCAAACCTACATGCTTCCTGCGCTGTAGTGAATGCACACAGAGTTTATGAATGCATGCGACAATTTTGTGTCGTAATTCATCAGGAAACAATGTCTCAGAGTGACATATTGAATGAGGACTTTACAGTCAATGTGTCATTGAGAGAAAAACAAAGCGCATTAGACGAATAGCGAAAAAAATGCTAATCTGTATGTACATTGTCTATAAAGTTTATTGTTTTACTTTTCTGCTAAATAGTGGGTTCCTCCCTTTGTTTGTGTCACAATAGCGACCGCATTTAATGCTTATCTTTTCTCCCAGAAGACTCCCAGAGTATTGACAGGTCCACATTTAAAATTCATGAAAAACAGTGAAGACAGAACTGCTGTTTGCTTCAATAAAAATCTGCATAATTAGAGGGCTCAAGGTAAGTAGATAATTAACCATATTTTTTTTTTTTAGAGAAGGGACATAAAGTGTGAGTTATAATTGAAAAAGGAAAAAAAAGTGTTTAGGGGTCAGTTTCATCAGAGTGACCATGATGATGCAATGACAAGATATTTGGAAAAGTCTTTGTTCTGAGTGCGACTGACTGTGCCTCGGAAAAAAAGACATTTTCTCTGTAACTGCTGTGTCTAATTCAAGCGAGAGAACAGAAGAAGTGACTCATGGATCGGAATATTGATTTTAGCAGAACAGGGTTTCATCATTGTTATCATGCACGGCGCGTTTCAGTGAACAGCAGAGCCATCCACTGGGAAGACTCTGCTGTCACGTCCTCGAGGACTGAATGCAAACAGGTATTATGAAACAACTCGATCCAGATGATCAATACCTGAACAGGTTTTTTTTTTTCTTTTGTGCTTTCACCATCTGTCTGCTAAACATTGCTATAATAACATGAAGTGTGTGTCTCCCTCTGTATATCTGACCACAGGGTAGCAACACATGGCAGGACTATGTTTTTATATAATCCAGTATATACACTCCTTACAAAGACTCCTGGTACTACCTGCTGCTACAGATTTGTCGTTCATTCACAAACACAGATGAAAAGATATCATCCAAACACATATTTTGTATCACTTTGCACAAGTTATTTGTTTTCCAATGGATCCGATTCTTTTGTGTGCAAGACTGTTGAGGCGACAATATTTCACTCCTGTGCAGTGAAACCCAGGAGATAATCAATATGACATGCCAAACAATAGAACACAATGATTTGAGTTTAATACCCTTGGCTCGAGAATCACTAATGTTCCTGTTGCAGAAAAATCGATCCGCTCCACACCGGAGCGCCTCTAACTGAAACGCACAGAACGACCAGGAGTGAAAGTAAATCAAACACATGCAGAGCTAACAGTGTGCACTCGAATAATGTGACACCAGCTTGCAAACAGAACACACATACTAACTTATACGACTGATATTTAGGGTCTTTCTAGTAGTCGTGCTGTTAAAACTGAAAACAATATGCTAAACCAAAAAATCTCCCCTGAAGCAAAAGGTCTTGGTATTTTAATTTGCATGCTGTAGAAAAGATTCACAATTTTGCATCTTAATCTGAAAGATTAGATACTGACTTTTCAGGTGATTTGGATCAAACACACCAGGACACCACTGAATCAGAGCTAAACAACTGAGATATTAACATTTATGAGTTTTAATACATTCACTTGTACGACCACATACCTAGTATGTCTGTTTTTAGTTATTTTAGTGGAATAACTGAATGGTTAAGTTGCTTACTCGATCTTGTACTTCTGTTCTCATACTACAATGATACATATTAAATAACACAATAATATCACATGGACGTTTATGATGACCATGTTGACCCCTGACTTGAGCACTTGTCTAGCTCTACAATTCTACAATTCACTTAGCAGACGCTTTTATCCAAAGCGACGTACATCAGAGAGTAAGTACAACACAAGCAAGGATCTAGAAAAAAGGGAACAATGTCAGTAAGAGCAAACGATCAGCTTTGAGTCCGATTGGACACACAGGTGCTGACAGGAAGTGACCAGAGGCAAAGCACAACATTGAGGGCAGTTCTTGAGAGCTCTAATCAGTATAGAAACCATCTTATAAGTCATCGTTTATCAAACAAAAACCATCGTCATTACCATCATCATCATCAATAATATGGAGACCATCATCATTAAGTTAGTAGGTATTCATGACAATGGCAATATACTTTCATGGCAGTGGAGAACTATGACTTATGTTTATCCAAAGCAACGTACATCAGAAAATAAGTACAACTCAAGCAAGGATCTAGAAAGCAGGACACAATGCATAGAGGCAAATCACAACATCAACAGCTGTTCGTTAGAGTTTTTATCAGCATCAAAACCACCCTAAAATCATCATTATCAAACAAAACCATCGTGATCATCATAATTGTCATCAATAATAGCATTAAGTGCGTAGGTGTTCATGAAAGAGCTGGGTCTTTAGCTTTTTCTTAAAGGTGCAGAGGGACTCTGCAGATCACATGGAGTTTGGAAGTTCATTCCACCACCGGGGGGCGACAGAGGAGAAGAGTCCAGTCAGCGTCTTAGGACCCTGTTGTGAACTACTGTCAGAAAAAAGTTTTGTCTTATTCATGGAAATTTCTCAGCATCTAGTGGATTGATTTGGTACATTCAAGGTTCCAAGATGGTGAACAAATGTGACCTTCCCTTCATGATCTCGCAACCTTTTCCCTTCTGCCACCATGAGGTTCACTTTTTAGTTTAGTTTAGGTCCAGTTTTTTGATTCATCAATAAATATCTGAAAAGGTTCAGTTAGCATTCAACAGGCTAAGCTAAGATGGTAGGCATGCTTAACTGTAAATATAGGTTGATTGTAAATACATAAACAACAAGTAGTATTTTTGCTATTATCAGATGATTTAGGACAGTAAGCAGCTTTTTTGTAAATAAATACACATACAAATAAATATATTAAAATGAGGCAGAAACAAAAATATTTAAGAAATAAGATAGGCTGAAGCTTAAACTTGTATACTTTTGAATCCTTTACCAAAATGACCAAAAAACACTTCCTGCTGCTTAGAGCATGCTGACATGAGCAGATTAGCTCAAAGGACAGCTGCTGGAATGGCCGCCAAATCCTTATCTTGCTACGCTAAATCTGAAACATCCATTTGTTTGGATGTTTTGACCTGGATTGAAAGCCTCATTTAATTCTTCATGGTCTGACTGAAGTCTTTTCATGAATAATGCTATAAAGAGAGACAGTGAGTTGGCTAACAGTCACAGGAAACATCCAGCCTGTCGGTGTGTTATCTTATATTCTCTCAGATGAATACATACAGTATTACTGTACCGCTCTGGCAGAGTCTGGACAAACTTGTGGAATGATGTCGAGAGAGTTAAGTGTAGAGGCCAACGTGTAATTAATTAACCATGTCCCATAGGCAGAAAATGACAGCCACATTTTCAGGCTTCTATTGCAGGGTGTTGAGTTGCAGGGCCTCGGGGGGGGGGGGGGGGGGGGGGAGGGGAGGCTGCCACATCTCAGGAATCGCTCCCCCTCAAATCAGATACATTATAAATATTCAATGACACATGGGCTTATGGGTAACAACCAGCTCCGTTTCCCTGAACTTGATGGAAGAGGGGCTCGACGGAGCAACGTAATACAGATCCTCAAAACCAAAGCACGTAGTCTGCATCAACACCCCCTCGGGATCCACCCTCTGATCTCCAAAACCGGAGACGCCAGTGTCAGTAAACGATCCCTGCAGCACACTGCTCTTCTTACAGGTAAAAGCACGCTGCAGGACCCAGCCCAAGTTCACACACAGGCGGTGTGATGTTCCGAGGGAAAAGGGGAGAATATCTTCTTTGCTTTAATGTTTGGGTGTTTCTGTGGTACCAGGAAAGGGTTAATGTTGTTTGCTTTTGCAGTTACCGAAGTCACTCTCTGACAGCATGATCAATAGAGCAGATTACTTCACGCTGTCAGCTTTCACCTTTCTCTCTGTGCTGCGCAAAATGGGCTCAGCACACAGAGAGGGCAAGCTGCGTAAAATGTTTTCCACCATGTTTGACCAATGCGTCAAACAGAACTCTTTTTTATAATAAACGTGTAATTAACCTAAATCATATGAGACTTCCTTTGTAAACACTTAATCAGAGGCAGTGTTTTTAAGGTGGTGAAGGCAGTTAGGCTGATAAAGTGTAAATCGTTGCCTCCATGTTGAATATAGAGATATGTTAATGAGGATGGGCTAACTTGTCTCTCGGCCTGTGACCTTCATTAAGTCATCAGACTCAGCTGCTTGACCGGCGGTCAGGATGTTCAGTCACACTGTCCTACATCTCTGACAGGACACAAAACCTCTTCTACAGGAGAGGGTCACATGCGATGTGTCTAAAGTGCAGAAGCCTTTATGAATACACAGTCGTTTTGTAGGTTTGTTGTCTTCAGAATTGAGTTTTTATTACTCTAGTTTATTTTTATTTTGTTTGAATAGAAATGAGCAAAAGCATGTTTCGGCCACCGTGACTGAGAAAAAAAAATCACCGATATGGGGAAGGGGATATTTCTCAAAAAACAAAGTCAGAATTTCCAATATTAAAGTTGTGCATTTCTTAGGTAAACACAATATATTTTCTTTGATTCAAATGGTAGAGGGATGTTATTCCTTAACAGGAAATACTCTTTTTTTTTAATTTCTTGAAAATGTATGAGTCTTGTTTCTTAAAAACTCTTATATTATAAATCCTCTTAGTATTTTTTTCCCCTCAAAATGTCAGGAATTCAATCATTTTTTCCCTTTTCTTCATAGATTACGCCCTGTTCTTGGTGCCATAATAATAATTATTTTAACCTACTAGTGTCCAAATATGTGTTTGTAGAAATACTGCTCGATTCTTCAAATTGTGCAGCATTCTGGTACTAAAGATGTTTCTAATAAACCCTTTGAAATACTTTCTTTTATTGATCTGAAATATTTAAATCACTGACTACAAAGTTTGCTCTTTTTTTTACCACAATAAAACGCATTTCTAGAATAAAGCATGTGGACTTACCCAAGTTATATAAATGCCTAAATGTAAACTCATTGTGTATTAATGCGATCAGCTATTGTAGGGAAAGCAAATAAAATATGTTACCGTATTATATTATATGTTTTTTAGATACAGTAAATATGAACAAATTGCAAAGTGGCTCTAAGTATAAAAAACAAAATAAGTGATCTGATGAGTATATCACAGCAGCGTATGCACCATGAATATAATAATCACGTCCCTGCTGCAGCACAGCTTCATTCACAGGTAGTGATTTCCAATCAATGTCGTTCCCTCCCTCACAACAGAATTAGAATTGGCCGACGACTGAGGTGCATTACACACAAACTTAATTCAGTTTTCAATCATCCAGAGACTGATTGCTGAAACACAGCAGATGAAACATGATGAAGAGGAGACTACACTTAGAATAAAATGACTCTGTATAGTGTTGAAAGTTAATTAGCGGCGTATGATTGGATCGGCTGTCTGCCTCCAGTGTGAGAGGCGATCAGAGCTCAGGTAATCATGAGTGGGCAGAACGGGATTTAAAGGTTTCAAACTCAGCGGACACAGAGCTGATGTCACATTTAGAGTCCTGCTACACACACACACACACACACACAACATGCCTTAATCCTATTAAAATGGATCGCTTACATAGTGTATAACACCAAGTCAATACAGATACATGTAATCTCATTGCCTATGAAGAAGAGTGATTGTGCTAAAGATACTTAAAGTGGTGTTCATTTCACTGTATTGATGGGGCCTGCAGAAGGCGGTGATGCTGATACTGAGTCTCTGGTGAGACATTTGACAGAAGGAAACTGTTACATGAATACTTCATGGCTTTGGGTGCATATTCCCACGCATCCACAACCTGTTTGTCCTATTGGAAATTATGTTTTGTTTTTTGAGCGTAGCAAATTAAAGAAATGTGATAGTGAGATAGTGAAATAGTGAAAAAGAAAGTCATACTGCAGTCCACTTTGTTTTCTTTCTTTGATCCCCATCCATTTCACCTGTGACACAAACATAAAAGGAGTCCTAACTGCTCTCACCTGCAGTGACATCGACGAACCCTGAGGCTATCTCTATGGCAACCTGCAGAAAAAAGATGATGCAGGAGTCTGAATGAGCATCAATTACTGAACTGTAGAAATGAAACAAACAAGAAGAAGGGATTTGAATTCATTACACGCTGATAGGTTCTTTTCATATCCACAGTGCGGCCAATCAAAGAGCGAGGGATTTAACAGAGTGTGAGCCGTCACTCGTCTGCTCTCACATCGTTGCGGAGAGGAATAAACTTACTGTGTTTGTCAGCTTAGCGGGGTCCTAATTAACACAACAGAGCAGAGCCTTGGAGAGGAGAGCTGCTCTTATTAACCGTGTTAATGAGTCCTCAGCTGAACATGGCTGCCTTCTATGTGATTCAATTAATGACTGAATCACAGTTTAAAGGAGTCAATGTCTATCTGTTTTGGTAATTTAACCAGGTATCGCTACAGTTCAATAACAACAGAGTGAGACTGGAGCCGAAATTAGAAGTTCTACAGTAGTGAAGAAAGTGACATGAGGTAACTTTCACTCTGTGTGCAGTGAGTCAGGCTGTCATGATGTTGAGCTGCAGCTGACAGCCGGCTGAACAAGGTGATCTGACTTAAAGAAGAGGCTGAGGGATAAGTGCTGCAGCTCCCTTTTCATTATTACAGCACAAGGTAAAACTTTGTTTGGGATTTGTGTGCAGAATTTTCTTCCCACCTAAATGGTGAGAAGAAAATTTCAATGTGTGCAAATAGCTGCTGAGAATTGGACTGTTGTCAGAAATCTGAAATTATGTAGAAAAATGGAAAAGTAATCATCGGCAAGTGAACTCTTCCAGAACAAAGAAATGTATTTGATGAAAACTCATCTAGACAGAGCAGCCATCCTGTGAAGCTATTTAAATAATGTATTAGGAATAACTAGAGAGGAGATTTCTTTTGAGAAGTACGTTTTCAGACTGACTCAGGGTTTACATTTACATATTTCACAAGTGTGATACTTTTAGCATAATGCTCTTTTGACTGTCATTTACTTGTAGCTGTCCTGCTTAACAACTAGTAACAGTAAAGTTAACTTCATTCAATTTACTATTCTAAAATAACAATATGTGCCTTTTCTTTTGTTGTTTCTTTTGTTTGTTTTGCTTGCGATTGAACCCTGGTGCGGTTTGTTTGTTGTGAGAACGCAATGAAACCATCATCTGGAACATATAAGTGGTTGACCCATCACACTTCAGTAGTCTTAGTAGTGGTGTTAGTGGTAATATACAGTTATAGGCAATTTCAATTACAACCAATAATCAGCATTACATTAGCAATAGGCTAACATTACTGACTGTCTCTATCCGATTCAACATCAGCAGAGCATCACAGGACTTGACAACATCCAGGCCACAAGGTCTCATACCTTTATATGTTTCTCTGCCGACACGGCTAACAGGTGTTACGGTTTAAAGAGCGACCATGTTAACTGGTGACCTTCAGCATCATGAAAGCGGAAAGGGTACTTATGAACCCCTCTTTGTTTATTTATTATTAGAAATGAAAAAAAAACCATCAGATATATATATTTGATAAAAACTAAACATAGAAATATTTCGAGAACACTTTTTTCGTTTTCGACAGCTGTTGTTCACAACATCAGAGACATTCAGCTCAAAGTCAGCAGTTATCATGGTCACACGTTAAACGGTAAGCGTTGAAATCCCCCACCCATTCATTGTTGTGTGAAATAACATAACAAAAATAACATTTTATTCTTATTTTAATTCAAAGAAAACTCCAAAACACTTAGTGAGCAAACACTGAATTGAAATAAATAAACATTTGTCGCTAAAAGTAGAGCAAAGTGAAAATGTAGATGATGCTTGCAATGGTGAAAATTCAAAAACTGCCTGGCTGAGATAAAGTTATGATTTCTGAGGGAGCACACACTGTGTGATGAAGTGTAGATGTGCTGCATGTAGCTCAGGTGCCCCAGTGACTGGGGGGGGGGGGGGGGGCTGCCTTTCCCATTACACCCAGTGAAGCATCAAATGGATCTCAGCGAGCGATAAAAACCAACCCTCAGTTGTCGTGAATGTAGATGAACCTAAACATGTGCAGTGTTTTTCATCAGTTCTTTTTTCCCTGCCTGCATAAACAACAAGGCATCTCTTTTAATCTATCTGAAGTGCCCTCCAATCTGCGCTCGGCTTTTAAGAGTCTGTCCGACAGTCAGGAGCACACAGTCGACTATTATGTGCGGCTCTGCACCAGCAGGCAGCCTGAGAGCCACTCGAGTGAAAATAAACAGCCGAATATATATATATATATATATACGTCTGAATCTATACAGCCGCTGCAGTTTGAAATTTACAGTGTGTATCAGACAAAGTGCTGAACAAAATGACTTGTTTTCCTGCCACTTTGAAGCACAGGATGAAAGCAGAGTCATGAGCTTTCATCTACACGACAACAGAAGAGTCTAAAAATATCTGCTAATCAACCCCATAGCACTTTTTCAAGTTTTTCTTTTTCTTTGACAGCATGAGGAAAGCTGCTGCGTCAAAAATAGATGCAGTGATCTAAAGCTCTAAATCATGATTCTTGGATCATTTCCCATAAAATATAGATCTCAGAAACATAATAAAACAGACGAACCATGCTGGAGAAGAAAGTGCTTCTCCAATCTGACACTTATATATAACGTATGTCTGTCATTTCAGGCTACATTTTATGATCATGATAAAAAAAAATACTACCTTCACCTTCGGCAGATTGGCTGTAATTTTAAATTTTCTAATCATCTCCATCATCACTGGAGGTTACAAAGAATAGGCGACACAATCAGAATGGTTCTGTGACTTCTGCTCCTTGGAGTGCTCATTCAGGTAATTGCAATCAGTTGTACAAAATTGCTCAGGTAATTGCTTGCTTCAAGGGTTATTTAGTGACTTTGTAAACTGTTCAGTTCACACAAGCCGACTTACAAAGAGAGTCAATTTACTTTCATCTCCTGAAGGAAAAGAAAGGAGCCACAAAGAGTGGATTATAAGTTTTATACCAGAGACATAGATTGAGTCGTCTAAACAAGGCGAGCTGATAATGATAAGAAATATAAGAAATATATTGGGTATGTAGATTATTATGAATGTAATGACATTTTGACAACCAGTCTTCTTCTGTTCTTGTGAATTTTCCATGAAACAGGATGGATTATTCTGCAATGACACCTGCAGATCTCGGCGTACTCTTCATGAATTTAAAATGCAAATGACGACTGAACACAGTTCTTCCTACTGCGAGAGTTTGTGAGAAGCAAAACACGTCCTTATTTCCATACAGCAGCATTAAAGAAATCCGTGCTGCCTTTCCACATGAAATAGTGCTGACAGACGACTGTCAGGAAATGCTTTCTGCATATTTATGCAGAGCTGAGTCCCGACAACAATCAGAATCAAATCCTGTGATGACACTCAAAAGCATAAAACGTGATCACAGAGGTCCATTCTGCACGCATAACCAGTTTCTGAAAATGATTTGTTGTTATGACGATAAACACTTATAAAGACACAGCTGCAGCCAGACAATCAGAAAACTAACATACAGATATGTTCTTGTATCAGAGATATGACAGAGCTTGACCAAAATACTACACAAGATATCTTCAAAGTTTATATCATCAAAACTAATTCACAGTTTCTTTTAAGCACCGGCATTTGTTTTTGTATTTTAAAATAAATGCAGATTTGTATTGAAACAGGAAGTAAGGTACCCTCAGTACCCTTTCAAAATAAAAGCCTAACAAAAACTGTTTTAAATGCAAAATAATGGAATTTCAAACATGCGATTGAAAATGTGATTAATTGTGATTATCTTATAAATTCAATGCGACAGCCCTAATAAATACCGCATGTAATCATATGTTTGAATATCAAACAGTGTCATTCACTGCCTCTCTTTACCTATTGTTTGATGTTCTCGTCTGTTGTTAATTTCAATACATTTCCAGCTTAAAGTTGAAGATGTTGACAACGTTTCTCCTCTCCTGTAGTCTGAAAGGCATCTTCAGTTCTTAACTAACTGATCATGATTAGATTTAAATTTCTCGCTCTGTCCAGCAGTTAGTTTAGAACTGAAGACGCCTTTTAGAGGAGAGGTGAAACATCTTCAACATCTTCAACCAAGTCCAGTTACCTTTGGATCAAGCTTTTGAATTTACCATGACCTGGATGACCGAGAACCTACACAGACCACCGGCTGAAAGCCAATCATATTTATAGAATGGTTGTGTCAGTGTGCTGATGTTAGCTTTTATCTCAAAGAATTCATTCCCTTCAACATTTAGGCTAAACAACTGCTAGCATGCCTTTACTCGTACAGAGTTTATCTGTGTCTTTTGAACAATATGTCTTATTTGACTTTGTCCTTTTGTGCTTCAGAATCGTGTATGTTAGCACCAATCATGCTCTTTGCACGAGGACAAGGATTATGAGCTGGAGAGAGAGCCTTTTGGTCTCGATAGCCATGGGGAATATTCAAATCCTACTCTGCAAACACACTGTCTGAAAAGGATAGGCAGGATCATCAGCCTGGGTCCTTATCTCTCAGGGTAGATGGAGGTATTTATCTCTGAGAGGATGCCGGCTTTGATACACTTTTGCAATATATATCTGTCTGCAGTCTTCAAAGAGACAATACAGTCTCCGTGGAACACATTGTGTCAGCGTAATGTCTCAAAACCTTCACACAGGCTTTGTCTGACTCTCTTTAATTGATTCTCTAACCTTTGTGTGATAAAGTCTTTTTTTCTCAGCCTAAATATCTTCAAGGTTTTCACTATTATAACATTCAGGCATCATAATGATCAGGTATTTTAGTGATGTCAAGAGCGGCGAGAAAGCAGGTCCCGCAATCAATCATTTCCATTGTCTCTAAACAGAGTCACTTTGCAGAGAACAAAAGCAAAGCAGAGCCAATCGCAGGTTCAGCACGCTCAGTGATAAAGGGCAGATATTCAAGGAACATGCAGTGGCTTTAGGTTAGCTAATTACTTTTTAAATTGACCCATTTGTCTTCATCTGAAAGGCTTCAAGATAAGGAGACTATATTACTGAGCCGTGCTGAACGTCCTTTGTTCTGGATGGACAATGCATGGATCCACCTACGCCTTGACAACACAGAATAAATGTATAAGATTAAAGACATTCTACCTCCACGTGTAGATTTCAACCGACTGGGGATCAGAAGGATTCAGCTAATCTCAAAATTCAGCTTAAATTCTTCTCCGTCATAAAATGCTGAAGATGAATACAATACTCTCCCTTAAGTGCTGAAAAATCTCCTTATTTTTATCAAGACACAATCGAATCTATTTGACAAACTCCATATCTCAACCTGAGCATTCAATGAATCATCTAAGAGGTCGAGCATAAATTGGAGGACTTTGGATGTTGTGCAGAGGCTGAACAAAAGAAGTTGATTCAAAGATGATTCAAAGTCTGAGATCGAAAAAAAAAAGAAAAAAAAAAAGGTTATCAACCTTGACTGAAAAAACAACAAGTATGTTTTCACACATCTTGTTGTATAAGAATCCAGTTGTTTTGTGTTTGAGAAGTAGCGCTGCTTTTAGAAGGTCATGTAGTCCTTTCAATGCTGTTCGGCATCTTTTCCTCCAACTTGAAGAGGCTGGTGGTTTCTCGCTGCTGCCAGTGTGTTCAAAACTGAGCTGAATAAATCAGAACATCTCAGTCTCATGAAGCTATGGAAAGACAACAAATATGTGTTTTTGCAAAATGTTGAGAGTACTGCAGTGATGTATAGTCATTTATGATTTATTAAGAATTAGATGCCTGTGGCTTTAAATGTAAAAGAAAAACACAGATAATTTGCAAAGAGTTTACAAATATAAGCACTGTTCCACTGCACATTGATTTGTTGTAAAACTTGTTCTGAATGTGTTTTGATCTCGGCTGCGCCTCCTCCTCATTCCTAGTGTTTCTGTGTTTTATTACCCCTCCCTTGTGTATGTTGTTTGTTCCCTGTTTGTTTCTGTCTGTGGGTCTGCATCTGGGCGTGGCACTCAATTACACTCCTGCTGCCAATCCTGCTGGTGTGCAGCATCCACTCATCAAACTCCTGCAGTGTGTATATATATATAAAAAGTTTTGGGACTCATGTTTTTTGACCAGCAAACAAACTTTTGCTCTCCCTGTCTGATCTTTAATCCGGAATCTCAAGTCTTGTCCCTCACCCTGCTGTGTTCTCAGCTCCTGCCAGTCACCACCAACTAAACATCTCTACCTTCACCTCTAGTGCCATTCAATAAATAACTTTGAACTATAAACATCTGTTTCCGTTTTTGGGTCCCAGAATGACTCCCCCTGACAGTATGATCACAAAGAGTCTGCCCATTGTTCCACCTGCTGCGCTGTAGAGCCTTTGAGCAAATCAAGCAAACTTTCACGGCTAAATGGATCCTGCTGTGTTAACAATCCCTCGACATTCAGTATTTCCCTTTGGTAATCGTGCATTATTGGGTCACACATCCATAATACTGAGCAGAGGAAAGTCTAAGAAGTGCTAAAGCGCTGTCTGGGCCGTGGAGCTCAACATTGAGCGTGCCACTTGCAAAGACAGGCTCATTAAAGGCTGCTTCCTCCTGTGTGACAGCAGCCATTTGTAAAAGAGCATATCTCCTCTCCAGCCAGGCTGCATGCAATGAGTCAAAGAAGAAGAGTGCTCGCAGAGACATCTAACAAATGAGGACAGATACCTGCCTTAGATCAGAGCAATGTCCAAGAGGAATCAATTTCCTGCAATGAATCTCTGCTGAGACAAAAATCTGCAAGATGCTTTTGAAAATATTTTTGCAAATATGGTCTGGCAGGAATTGCAGCGCAGATGGAGAGCAAATGTAATATGTGCAACAATAGATGTGGGTCAGATTATGTCATTCAATAAAATATATATCTGCAGCAGCATCACTGAACAATGCAAACATTGATATCAGGGTCTTTTTATGCTTTAGCTAACCTCAAAGGATAAAATAGATTTGTTGACTAGGTATTCAGTACACACAAAAAAACCTTCTCATTCAATGTCACCCTAAGGCTCCTTTTAAAAACATATTCACGTGAAGCAAAGACAAAGTAGACCCTCAAGGTCAACATTTTTTTGAAGGGAAATTTCATTTTGAGTATCAAAGCTGAAAAAGAAACGAGTTCCATATTAGAAAAAAACAGAAAAGAGGATTAACACGGATCAGCTTCAAATTAAAATAAATGGGTAATCAAAAATAAAAATGACTTCAGAAGAAGTGGTTTCAATGATATTACCCTATATGATGATTCAGATCTTCAAGAGAGCAACAATTTCAAATGTAACATGAAGAAGAAGTCCAAAAAGGTTGTTGTACCGTTCGTTCATCAACTTGTTTAGGGGGGGGGGGATTGTAATTATTTGACAATTTCTGCAAGTTGAAACAAACGCGGTATGCTTGCTGTTACAGTTTTTTCTCTTTGGTTTGGGCTCAATTCTCAAATGAGAAAAGCATTTTTAAAATTATTTAAACCCACATCACTGAAAAATCTGTTTGTCGTTCTCAACAGATCATAATCTATAATTCATTCAAGCAAAATTCACATGTTTTAGTACTTATGTGCATAAGAGTAAGTACGTTTATGGCTCACTGATCCAAACCGATTCTCAGTGAAACTGTCAAACTGCCGTCACAAGAAAATGGTCAAAATGGGTCTGACATGCATGTCAATGTGGATAATATGGGATGGCTGTGGTGTCTGCTAAATTGGCAAATGAGCTGCAGATTGACAGTAATGAACTAGGAAACACATGGATGTCATTTTGCGGTGCTTTTTCTGTATATAACTCTACATTAAAGAGAATTGTTGAATTTTGTGTATACAGTACACCTTTACCTAATGTTTAAATCTCAATCTAAAAAGCTCAGTATGATACAGAATAAAGTAGCATTCAACAAGCAGTCGACAAAAATGTAGAAAAAAAACATTTTTGTTTGAGATTTTTTACAGGGTTCACTGACATGTTGACAAAAACATCAAAAAGATATAAAAAAGACTGAAACATTCTGACCAGAACGGCTCACAGGATAACTAAACAACTTTTCATTTTGGCGACGTTGACCAATATACTGACACAACGACTCTGTGGGTGAATTATGACTTTTTGCAGACATGCAATAGAGTTTTTATGTCCCATTAATCACTTTCCACAATTGACAGTTTAGAGAACGTTAACACTGTTTTGAAAAATGAGCCAAAACTGTAAATGTTTGGTTTGCAATGCTCTAAATCACTTTGCCTCAATCAGACCGTCGTAAAGAGTTGTGACGAGCTTGTATGACTAAAATTAGCACATTTTCCCGATGATGGTTTTGGTCTGTTTAAGAAGATCATATACAGTAGAAGCATCAGTGTGAAATTTAAACCCACAATGTTTGACAAAAGTTTCAATCCTGAAGTTGTGGATGTAACGTGAGCTTTCCTTTCAAATGTCAACAACCACTACTGGATGGATGCATGGGTGGATGGATGAATGGATGGATGGATGGATGGATGGGTGGACAGATGGATGGATGGATGTGTGGATGCATGGGTGGATGCATGAATGGATGGATGGATGGATGGATAGATGAATGGATGGGTGGATGGATGGATGGATGAATGGATGGGTGGATGGATGTGTGGATGCATGGGTGGATGCATGAATGGATGGATGGATGGATGTGTGGATGCATGCATGGGTGGATGCATGAATGGATGAATGGATGGGTGGATGGATGGGTGGATGCATGGGTGGTGGCATGAATGGATGGATGGATGATGGATGGATGGATGGATGGATAGATGAATGGATGGATGGATGGATGGATATATGGATGGGTGGATGCATGGGTGATGCATGAATGGATGGATGGATGGCTGGATGGGTGGCTGCATGGTTGATGGATGGATGGATGGATGGATGAATGGATGGATGGATGGATGAATGGATGGATGGATGGATGGTGGATGCATGGTTGATGGATGGATGGATGGATGGATGGGTGGATGGATGGATGGATGGATGAATGGATGGATGGATGAATGGATGGATGGATGGATGAATGGATGGATGGATGGGTGGGTGGATGCATGGGTGATGCATGGATGGATGGATGGATGGATGAATGGATGGATGGATGGATGGATGGATGAATGGATGGATGGATGGATGGATGGATGAATGGATGGATGGATGGATGGATGGATGGATGGATAGATGAATGGATGGGTGGATGGATGGATATATGGATGGGTGGATGCATGGGTGATGCATGAATGGATGGATGGATGGCTGGATGGGTGGCTGCATGGTTGATGGATGGATGGATGGGTGGATGGATGGATGGATGAATGGATGGATGGATGGATGAATGGATGGATGGATGGATGGTGGATGCATGGTTGATGGATGGATGGATGGATGGATGGGTGGATGGATGGATGGATGGATGGATGAATGAATGAATGGATGGATGGATGAATGGATGGATGGATGGATGAATGGATGGATGGATGGATGGATGAATGGATGGATGGATGAATGGATGGATGGATGGATGAATGGATGGATGGATGGGTGGGTGGATGCATGGGTGATGCATGGATGGATGGATGGATGGATGAATGGATGGATGGATGGATGAATGGATGGATGGATGGACATCTTTGTAAATACTTAACATTGCTGCATACATCAAAAAATAGAAATGGTTTCTTAAAATTCAGAAACTGTCACGAGTGTCAAAATCCTGAGTATGAATTAACATCACAACAAAATCTTAATGGACTGAACCACTCCTAATGTGGTTTCACTCACCTGAGATGTGTTTATGAAGTGACCTGTTGTACATTTTGAAACCTTAACCTTCTTCACCTGTGATAATATTGGATGCAAAGTCATCATCACAGTATGACAGTGTTTACCATTAAATGGTTTGTGGAAGCTTTTGTTTTCTAACATCACTCTCGTAGAATATCTAATAATACTGCAGCTGTTTTCCATCAGTATTTATGACAAAAAAAACCCTCTCAAACATTTCTTCTCAAACATCACAGTCATCAAACGACTGTGATGTTTGAGAAGAAATGTTTGAGAGGGACGTTTGAGAAGAAAATCCATATTTTTTCGAAACTTCCACACTTGTAGGATGTGTTCAAATTGTTTTTCAGAAAAGGAATTTTGTAGGTGCGACGAAGAATATAGTACCAAAGTCATGATGAAAAAAAGCTGAAAACCAAACCCATTTTAGGAGATATCACATTTGTAAATGACTTTTTCTCATTTCCCACCTCCCCTCATTCAGGGTACACATGTCAAAGGACATGACGTCTTTGAAGAATCCACAACCCAATAAAATAGTTCAAAGGGAAAGTATCTAAAACACTTGTGTCTTACACTCAAAGTTACACATGTTGGATTAATGGAATTAATATAAAAAATGGCAAGGTGCTATTCGTCCTGTCTACTCAAATGTCTCAACATCATGAAAAAAACCCTCAATGATGTTGATCAGAACTGTTATGCTGTGGTTTACATCCACTCAGTATTTGAAAGTTTTGAATGAGAAATGAAACAGGTAGTAGTATCTGAACAGGGTGAAGCTGCTGTATATGTCTGCTGTCTGTATTTCACCTCCATTAGAGCCGCACCGTCTCCCTCTGGCTGTATCGAGTGTCTGCTGCTCAGGATGTGGTGCAACAATTAATCCTCAGATTGATTCACTTCCTATTGAATTGCCTCCAAACTGAAGCTGTAATTCAACCTGTCCTTGTTAATCCTAGACCCTGCCTCACTCGCACCACTTTTTTAAAAAGAAGCGGCGAGACATGCAGCAACTGTTAATCCATCAATTTCAACTCGATTGAAATCCCATTTGTATTACAGACGTAGTGGAGGGTAGTGGCTCTTACTGCAAGTGTGGAGAGTTTGATGAGAGAGTTTTAGGTTGATCACAGTGATTCTTGTTTGGTAGTGACTGTGATACCATGACATTGAGATCTGAAAGATATTGAAATTGGACTTGAAGTTGACGATAGAATATTTGACAATGAAGACATTTGAAAGGGATGGTAAGATATATTTCAACTCGTTTCTGCAATAGAATATTCGTTCAACAATGTTTGAATGATTGGCAAATTGTTGAGTTTTGAGTTAATTCTACAATTCTACTATTGTACAATTAATTTAGCAGCCAAAGCAACGTACATCAGAGAGTAAGTACATCACAAGCAAGGACCCAGAAACACCCAGGAAGTGCAAACAAACAACTTAAAGTCCGATCGAACACTTGTGCTGACAGGCAATACACAGAGGCAAAGCACGACATCGATAGTTGTTCTTGAGAGTTCTAATCAGCAGCAAAATCATCCTAAAATCGTCATTATCAAACAAAACCATCGTCATTATCATCATCAATAATATCATTAAGTGCCTAGGTATTCATGAAAGAGCTGAGTTCGTTCCACCACCATAACCTCTGTTATTAGAAAAATAAATGAAATATATAATAAATCTTGGTTACAGATCTGCGACTAAATGGATCTTGTGCTGAGTTTTCAACATCAAGAATAAACTTTGGTCTATACTTTTTGGAAAACATAGCAAAGAAGTTCTTCGTGGAACAGATTTTGGTGATGCGCAAATTCCCATCCCTGCTGAGAGTAAGATGAGAAGAAGTCTTTGCTTTGCAAAAAGACACGGGGAATAAACCAGCTTTGCTTTTGTCCAAAGGTAGCAGAATCCCACCATGGTGCAAGTAATGTATAGTTTTTTTGCCCTTTTCTTTACTACTGTATATATTCTGTAGCATCCTCACACAAAGGCAGAGTTGTCCATTTGCTGAATTAAATCTGTATTATATGTAGTATTATATTTGTCATAATGATAGGAGAGAGTGATATCTATCTTTTCATAAAAATATATATTTCCAAAAATGTGTTCAAACATGAGAAATACATGCATCCATCCATTACCTGTACCTAAACCTCTTATCCTTTTCGGGGTTGCAGTTGGCTTGATCTGTCATTAGGAAAGAGACGGGGGTACACACTGGGAGGTTTACAGACAATCACAGGGCTGACAACCAGTCACATTCACACCTATGGGTAATTTAGTGTCACCATTTATCCAACGGGAATGTCATTGGGGCGTTAGAAGGAAGCAGGAGTACCCAGAGAAACACATGCCTGCACAGGGAGAACGTGCAAACTCTCAGAATGGCTCCTGTTCTGTAAGGGGTTTCACACCAGAACCATCTTGCTGCGGGTTAACTGTGCCTGTCCATACTTTCATCAAGTCCATCGAAATGATTGCAGTGACCTTGCATCGATATTTTTTCACATCTTAAGATCATTTTTATTTACCCTTTGTTTGCTGCTGTACAAAGACATAGCTGGTGAGATGGAGAAGTAGTTTTCGATCCATAGGCGTCTGACAAAGGGCGAGTTGTCTTTCATCGCTTCCCTTTGTTTGGTTCTGAAAGAAAGAAGCAGAAAAAGCAGCAAAATTTAAAGTGATGACAACACCCAAGTTGAAAAATACATTTTACCATTTCTCAAAAAAAAAAAAACACCCTGAGCTGGTTATTCAGCAGTAGTGTAGCTGCAGGATTTAAAATGTGCTGCAGTCTTAGATTGCCTCCGATCATGTTTCCATTGATAAAGTGTTGGAGCAGCAGTTTCCAAAGTGAGATTTCATATCACTGTGGGGAGATAACATATTTATATTAAAAGCCTCTCAGTGCAATCAATCTGTCCTCTGGGACATGAAAACCAAGCTTAATAAGGTTTTATCAGCAGCAGCTTTTTGGGGCCCATAAAGGTCCTGTTCATTATGATTATAGTGCAGCATTAAAGGGCTCAGGGGGGTGCTTTGAAATTATGAGAACAAATATTTCACAACTGGGAAATTTGTGTGTGGTTGGGTTGTGCAGAGAGTTTTAAAGCAGCAGCTTGTGGGGACAGTACGCTGTGAACATCATTGTGCAACATGAGACAGTGACAATGCTAATGCACTTCAAAGGCAGCGTGGTTGTCACAGGTCCTTTAAAAGCTCGCTCGCCCAGTCAAAAAGTGCCAGAGGGGGAAAAACCGCGAGGCTGCGCTTTGATCTCGCCAGGTCTTTCACTTTTGATAAGAGCTTCTGAAGCAAACGAGGAAAACATTGTCATCGTATGGCACGTTAATTAACCTAAAGTGCTGGAAGCACAAACTAGACCACGAGGATTAAAATTCTGTGTTTTCCTGTTTGTTTTTCAGTCTTTTAGGGCAAAGATTTAATCCTTTGAAAACAAAACTGAAGCTGAACTTAACCAGCACTCTACATTTGTCAAGAGCTGTCAGACGGAGACAGAAATTGGTGTTATTTTAATGTTGGCAATATTTAAAAGCCTAAGATTGGTATATAGTACATGTATTGCAGAATCTATGTCCTGTGCATTGGGGGGGGGGGGGGGGGAGACATATTTAATCACATAAATTATGCTTGTTCTTGTCAGCAGTCCAAGAAAAGCCTCGCATAAGATTGCAATTTGTAGGGATTAATGTATTTTGGGAACAAATTGCAATTCTCCGGTGCCATTGTTCAAGCCATCAAAGCAACTGCTGAGTCATTACTTTTTTAAATTAGTGTAAAACAAAAGTTTGAAACTCATAGCTGCTGATTTTCTGCATCACTGTATTCACGCAGCGTCACATAAATATGTGAAAGTGGATAAGCAGACAATCCTTTTGCATGACGAGAGCCCTGTACTCTTACAGCAGCACCTGTGCTGGGCTCTTCCTGTTAGCTTAGAGAGCAGAGGTTGTATTGATTCCTGCCTGAGCCGAGATGAGAAAACATTACTGTAGAGCTCTTTGATGTGTGAAACCATTCATGGCTTTTCCTTTAGCTCCAAACCTCTTCAGCTCTTCAGCCGTACAGAGCCTGTGACATTATGGAGAGTTATTGTGTCTTACTCTTAGACTGAAAAGACAGAACATAAGAACAGTGTTTACTCTTAAAGCCTTTGAGGTGATAAAAAATGGACAGGGCAGGATATATACTGCAGAGTCACAGCTTTGTAGGGTATGCAAGTGTTCCACTCAGGTACCTGTAAAGAGATGTGAGGATGATTTACATGGGAATGCTAAATAAAGCACAGCGTTACTTTGACTAAAGTGCGAACTGCTTCTCTTAGATATACAAATCTGGCATTTAAGTGACTTTCCCCAACCATGATGTAACCTGAAAAATAAACAGGAGAAGGAGTGGGAACATTTACAGCTCGCTCTCCTCGTGATAATGAGAGCCCGCTGAGTCAATCAGCAGAAAACTAACACGCCGCTGGGCGTCTCCTGTGGAGGCGTCCCGCATCCACTGAGCCCCCCCCCCCCCCCCCCCCCCCGTGCAAAATACTTGTTGTTGACTTATTTAAATGAGATGAATGTTCCTTTCATGCTACACAGCGGTCCTCAGACATTTCCAGGATCTTTTCAGACACTCGAACTTAGCTCACACACTCACATTTCTGGATACAATTTAGAGTCATTTCCTGCTGCTGTTTTCACAGTGGAGCGCTCGAGGCTGCATTTAAAAGGTTTTGTTGGAAATTGTACCGCACACCCGTCTTATGGAGCGAAGCTGGGAAACCATTACTTCCACAATGTTAACTTTGAATATTAAACTTACAATCATGTCTAATGGACAGTCTGAAGGGCTATAGGACATCATTTTATTAATGCTATGAAGACATCTAACCTCTCTGGTGGTCTTTCTGTCTGCTTCTTTAGTTGTTTTGCACCTTTTTTGTTTTGAATTCATGTCTTTAAAATCATTTTTTAGATCTTTAATGTCGATTTGCATCTCATTGCGGTCGTGTTGCACCTTTTGTTGTTGCTCCTTTGTGATGTTATTTAGCGCCTCTTTTTGTTTATTTTTTTTTTACCTTTTATAGACGTTTTTAACTGTTTGTGAATGTGTTGCACCATCTTAGTCTTAAATTCTCTTTGGTGATGTTTTGTAACTATTTGTTGTGGTTGTTAAAAATCCTTTGTTACTTCTTTGTGTTCTTTCTAGTTGGTTTGCTTCTCTTCGATGTTGTTTGAGGTTGATGATTTATTTTTCAACCATACATTACAATAGTTACCTCAAACGAATGTCCTTGTCCGGGGCTCTATATGCTATACCCGCTTAACATGCAAACTAATCCATTTATGATACTAACAAGTCAACTGCATGTCGCCATTTGACTCTGGAAGGCTGGCATCAGATGGAGGTCTGTGCCACTCCTCTGACCATTGTCTCTTTTTTTAAATTACAAACGAGTTATTATTATGAATTAACTCAATTTAAAAATCCCTACGCCTTCTTACATTTGATCGTCACAGTGCTGTCAATAGAACAGTTCTCATGTTGTTATTGTTACAGGAAATCACTCTTAAAGATCCTGTTTTATTTTACAGTTCTGATGCCTCATGAATCACTGTGCAGAGCTCACACAGCAAACTGTGAACATGAGACGCATCAGTCTCTGATCAATAATGAGCATATGACAGTGATGGACTGCAGGAATTGCGGAGAAATCGGAGAGAGAAATAGTCCGGAGCTCAGAATACAGAGCACCTCAGTGTTTCAAGGTCACCGCTCTGACGGACAAAAAAAAAAGGCATTGTTGTCAGGCATGATTGGGCTAGAAAACACTCACAGAAGTTACCTTTACTCTTTTAAGAGTATCGTTACTTTTATTCATCAATAATACCATGAATCATATTTATCATATTGATTTCTGTCAACTGTCCAGGAAGGCTTCAGAAATGTTCAAACATTTACCGGCAGTTCTGGATCCTATGTTTGAAATCATCTTTACATACAACACGTTGTTAGTGCATGTAAGGTCACAGTTAGATATTCACACATTCAAAACAAACTGAAGACAGCATGAACGTAACTGTAAGTGTAACAGAGGTTGCAGTAACCATTTCCATGTCCCCTATAGGACACCAGCCATTTAAAGAGCCCATATTCTGCCCTTTTTGGGGTTCATATATTTAATCTATGTACCTACTTTTCTACATTCACAATAGATAAAGCCTGAAAAAAGTGTCTGTTTTCATGTACTGCTCCTCCTTGCTCCCTCTACGCTCTGAGTCCGTCAGCTGCACTCTGTTGAGCCCTCACTGTTAGACCCCACGTGGGCCAAGTCTGCTCTGATTGGTCTGCCGATCCGCTCTGTCGTTATTTGGTCAGTTGCTCAGCACGCGTCTCGGAAATTTCAACATGAGCTGCAGGGCTTGCCACAACGAGCCAATGGGCTTAGATCAGTGATCTCACACTGACAATGACGTCGCACTAACAAGTTTTTATCGAGGGGGGCTAGAACCGAGCGTTACATGCGGCTAATGCTACAGCTAACAGGAGGAGGTAGGAGAAGCTGCGTTTCCGCAGACTTTGAATTTTTGCACATAGATGTGCCTAAACATGCACAGGACACTTGGAAAACACACTAAAGAGCATATAAAACCAGAAAAAGCATAGTATGGGACCTTTAAAAAAATATCTGAATTAACATCCTCGTTGTGTTTGATGTTTAGAACAGATTTCTTAAACGATCAACCAGCTTGCACATCAAGTAAAATACTTGCAGGAGGTTGACCCTCGTGTCTCGGGCCGCAGGTCGGCAGAGGCCCCTGAGAGCTGACTGACTTTAAAGCATAACAGTGGCTTAAAATGTGCAAAGTTTACAATGACAGTATAGAAAACCTCCCTAAGGGGGCCCCATCTGACAGCACTCACTCTTAATATGCTGCTAAGCGGTGTGTTCATTGTTGCTGTGAAAACCTAGTCAATGAAATGAAAGAAAGGGAAATGAAGGTTTAATGTTCTTTATATTTATATTTTGAAAATAATACTGTCAACCGGGAAATTAACAGAAAATTATATTTCGCATTTTTTTGTTGGTGTGAAATTAATTATGACAACGGTGATGAATGCTAGCTGGAGGGGCCCCGTGTTCATTTTTTGCCGAGGGCCCCAACAGACAAGAATCGTCACTGTGTCAGAGTTTGATGTACTGATGCTTAAAATACTAATAAAGACATATTTAAGCACTGAGAAAAGCCATGATGCTTATTAATAATGAGACAGATTCACTGTAGAAGTAAAGGGCTTTAATGCATACGTTATGTTACATGACGAGGGGATACGTCTAGTTGGTAGTCCCTGTAGCTCAGCTGTTTGTTTTTTACTAGGTGTCCCAGTCTCATTTCACTTTCTAGCCCCTCGACGGATTAAGGCAGCCTCCCACTGACACTGTGTAGTTGTTCCCTAGCAGAGGCAGAAGCACAGAAAAACACAATGATTTAGCTTCAGCCGAGCAGGGCTGGAAACAACCACAGCCAGCAACACAAAGCTGAAAATCAATACCTAACCATGGTACCGTCACACCGCCAATTGCTATCTGGTGCTCATGCTGAGTTGATCCTGAAGCGGACTAAAGCTTGAATTACAGAAGGGAAAACATGATTGATGTCTTGCTCACAAATGAGGGATGCGGGCAATAATGCTTCAAAACAAGGTGTGTGCTTCTTGATCAGAATGGAGCTGATACTTATGTTGGAGGCAAAGTGTGGCTGCAATCTCACTGCATGCCTGAAACCAATAAATATATTAATCACATTCAGGAAGCAAAGCACACCTACAGTTTAAGAGACACACACACACACACACACACACACACACACACACACACACAAACGGAGGCTTTCATCCCACTGTTCCATGACATGCTTCTCATAAAAGATTTTTTTCTCTCTAGAAGAAAGAGCAGTTAGTGTACAGCATGTGACAAAGAAAAATAGCAGGCTCCTAAAATAGCATGTCGTCTGCTGGATGGGAAGGAGAGGACTGATGATGGGTTTTTTATACTTCTGGGTCTTTTTTGTGTGATTTGAACTATAGGGTTAATCAACAGGGATGAGACTGTTTCCAGTCCAATCAAGAGAAGAAGTTGCAACCAAACTGTTCTCCGGGAGAGGATTTCATCACACACACACACACACACACACACAAAAACAGATTTAGGTGACGAGATCATTTCATTCTGCGCCGTATCCAGCGTCTCCGCACAGCTCGCTGGGTGATCTAATGCATCGAGGATCTCATCTAGTTTGTGGGTGATACTAAAGGGCGTCAACCGTACTCCAGTGAGACATTAATTCACATCGCACAAATTAATCCAAGTGTAGGCTTCTGCCACACACAGGCAGCCCCTCAGACGTGATACATCCCAGCACTGCTGCACACAACCACATGTTTGCACCAAGTCATAACAGTGTGAAAGACAAAGGGGGGGGAAAGAGAAAAAAACATTTTAAAAAAGATATCCTCACTGTAAGGGTTATTAATAATGCATTGGGCAAGTCGGTGTAGACCGTCTAGCCCGGAAAAAAAAAGTAATAAATACAACACACATGTCAAACCTACGCAGTGTCTGCCACATCTGAACTGCAGACAGACACTCTGAATCAGATGTCATTGCTTACAACCCACACGCACTGCACAAAAACACAACAGTTTCCACAGTTTCAAGCCATTATGTTCAGCTATTACATTAAGTGTTGATCATTATTTGATAAGGAGATGCATGGGAGAAAACGTGTACTTGTCTTCTTGTCGAGAACATGATGAAAATACTATAACCACTCTCTACAATTCTACAATTCACTTATCAGACGTTTTTATCCAAAGCGACGTACATCAGAGAGTAAGAACAACACAAGCAAGGATCCAGAAAAAAAAGGGAACAATGTCAGTAAGAGCAAACGATCAGCTTTGAGTCTGATTGGACACACAGGTGCTGACAGGAAGTGACCAGAGGCAAAGCACAACATTGAGGGCAGTTCTTGAGAGCTCTAATCAGTATAGAAACCATCTTATAAGTTATCGTTTATCAAACAAAAACCATCGTCACAACCATCATCATCATCATCAATAATATGGAGACCATCATCATTAAGTTAGTAGGTATTCATGAAAGAGCTGGGTCTTTAGCTTTTTCTTAAAGGTGCAGAGGGACTCTGCAGATCACATGGAGTTTGGAAGTTCATTCCACCACCGGGGGGCGACAGAGGAGAAGAGTCTAGTCAGCGTTTTAGGACCCTGTTGTGAAGGTTGGATCAGACGCCTTTCATTGGCAGAGCGTAGTGGGGCGGGAGGGAGTGTAGACCTGGATCAGAGAGTTAAAGTAAGGAGGAGACGTTTTTTTGTCGCTGTTTTGTAAGCGAGCAGCAGAGTTCTAAATTTGATGCGCGCACTCTCATGTATGTAGGGTTAATATAATATAATATATGTGGTAGCTGTGCTGACCACAAAGACTTTAAATGAGGGGAAACAACTTGCTGGATTTGTCTAAAGGGACAAAAAAAACGACCTCAAACAATCACTTATTTAAATGCATGTCATGTCTTGTTGTGAACAAGGCTAGAGGTGTAAAAACAGTTAAAACTGACTCCTTGCTACAGCTTCAAATTTAGCGTCTAAGTGAGAACTACTGTTCTTCATTTGCATAAAAAAATACTTTTTGTTTTCCATGTTGCTGTATGAATGAACTTGGAATAGTTCCCTCTTTATGGGTTAACTTTATCCTGCAGAATCTTTGATGATAATGATGTATTTGTTTCCGGGCTCTTCGTGTAGAGGTGAATCAAGCGGACTCTCTGCTGACTGCATAATGACACCGTCACCATCAGAAAAGTGCATGTCCTCAGTGCAGCTCGTTTCCTTGGAGGCATGCCTGCTCTCTCTCTCTCTGCTTTAATCTTCTCAGGTACTTATCCTGTGTGGAGCCGCTGATGCTTTGCTACACAATAATCTGACTGGGAAAACTGATCTGTTTTTTTTTTTTTTACTTCTTATTTTTCTTTATTGCTCCTTTCTTCACTGACCACAGTTGACAGGATTCGCTAAACAAAAAAAGAATATAAGCCATCACATAACACTTTCTGCTCTAACAGCTTTATATTCTCCTCATGTTTCGGTCTGGAGTCTCTGTACGTGAGTAATGTCCACAGAAATGAGAGTAAAATGTCACACCGCCCTTCAAGGAGAGCTAAAACTACTTCCAAAGCACCTTAATGTAAGACGATTAATCATATCCATCACACTGTGAAAAGAAGATTTCATCATAATGAGAGGATAACGCTTAACTTTGGCTCTGGCTCTCTGAACAACTGAGATTTCATGTTGAACTGCAGGTTAGGTAAGGTCAGACGTAAAGGCATGTTGGCCATATCATCTTCTTTGTTTTAATTTGTTCTTGACGCTTCAGCTCATAAAATGTGTTGGATAAAAATCATTTCTTCTGCTACACCAGGCCGTAGTTTCATAATGTTATCTCCACTGACCTTAGTAACAACCAAAGATTTCGGTGAAAATCGGTATGAAATCAGTGAAATCCTGAGGCTGGACGTAAGGATCAATCGTCTTGCTTTGATTCTCAACCATCTGTCCAGTGAGTTCAGATGTTTTAACATTTTCGCCTACAAGAAAATGACAAATTATGCAACAAATCTTATCACGAAATGAAATTTAAGACACTTAAGACAACCAAAACTGTATTATCTTGAGATAGCTTAAACTGGAGCTGAGTAAATCCATTCTGTACACATTGAGCATTTACAGTTTATTATGAATATTCTATTTCTACATATGCATATATGTCGATCTCATCATTTAGAAAAAAAAAAATCCAATGTTTCTGTTTCTCTAGATAAAAATATGATTGGTTTTGTATTTTGTCTAATGTTGTATAACAATAGTAAGCATTTCTTTTTTAGCAGCTCCCGTAATGTCACAATGCTGGTTAGTCAAAGTAGCATGAACTACTGACTACAAGACTGATTATTCTTTGTAGTGTATTCTTATGGGCTACAGCAATATAAAACAGATATCACGCAGATATTTCAATTTAAATTCCCAAGTAGATAGATACTTTTAGATAGATAGATACTTTATTGATCCAGAGGGAAATTCAAATTATATATATTTTTTATTTTCTTATTAGTATTCATTTTATGTGTTAAAGTTGCTTTAATTCTTCAAACCAGGTCTCTTCAATCATTGTCAAAAAGGATTACTCAAGTTTACACTTTCAAATTGTGTAGATGCATTAGTACAAAATGTTGCAGCACATGCATCTCATTGACAGATACTGGTGGCTGCATGTGATCAACAACTGCTTTAGTTTGGAACCTTGCTTCTGTTTAGGACTTCAGGTCACATTAGTGTCGCAGCTTCTTTCGATTGTATTTCATGCAGATTTGAGAATGAAGGCAAAACAATTCTGCTTGTACTGATGAAATGAAAACACTTGACTGACAACATTTAGATTGTTATTCATTCATACTACAAACACAGCACACCCTGCTCTCCCTGATCCCCGCCTGCATGCCCCCCACACTCACCTGGCAAAGATCTGCCCTCTTTTTCACTGCTATAATGTTACGAGCTGTTATTTTAGGCCACAGCCAATATTTAACTGTCATAAAGAGCATAAATTATTCTCATGGTTTAGAGAGACCATATTTGAAGTGGAGAAATGCAGTTTCATGCTTTGTAATGTCCCCAGAAAGTCCTTCACAACTTTTGTTAATCTCTTAGAAAAGAAAAGTTAGAACTTGAATTATAAAGTTTCCAATTCAAATACTCTTTTTTTTTTCTTTCTGAGATATAATCTATGACCCCTGAATGACACACATTTTTTCCCTCAAATCGACTAGACAGACTTTCAAATCAGAAATGAGCACGCTGTGGTTTTTTTTCAACAAGGTCAAACTCAGTTCTGAGCTCCACAGAGAGACTCTGACAGCTCCAGATTATTTTTTCTCACCAAACAGGCTGTCGACTTGGACAAAAATAAGCAGCCTAAGTCTGTTCTGACCTTAACAACGCACACTGACACACGAGCTATAGCACCACCAGACTCACAATGAGAGGAAAGCACACAAATGCACAATGTTAACACACACCTACAGGCACACATTATTCACAACACCAACCAAAATAAAGAGGCATTAAGAGACACACAGAAATGACAGCAATGTTACTGCAGGAAAAGCATGCTGGGTAAAAATGTCGGTGTGTTTATTTTCCTTAAGTTTTTTTTTTGTTTTCTTCATCACCAGTTATCTCAACAAGCCATCTGTTTTACAAAAAGAAAAACCGTTTGAATAAAATACCATAGTGAATCAAGGACACCTTCAAAGAAAATTCTATAAAACTGGGTTTTATTGTGAGTTATGTAGATGTCTGGCTGTTGCTGGTAGAAAAGCAGAGGACTTGAACAGAATTTATAAAAATGAAAACAGGTAGAGCTTCTTCCTTTTTTACTAGATCTATACTGTTTTAAATATTTCAGAGAAAACCTCAAAAGGTATTCAGTGACTCAACGGAAAATGCAGTATTAGAGAAATTCCAAGGGGGGGGGTTTGGCTTTTAAAATGTACTTTTTTCTTTATTCAAGTAGAAAACTTTTTAAAAGAAAACTTTACCAGACACAAACTAACGATTGAGACAGAGAGAGGGAGCGATAGAGAGGAAGACTGCTATCGATTTGAGCGCCAGTTAATTCAAGTCTTTTGTTACTTGATACGACCTGATCTATCGCTGATCACATCCTACAGCAGGGCACTAAATGCAATTTGCCTCCAGCATGTTGATCCTCTTTCAATAAGACTCCAGGGAAAAGAAGAAGGCAAAAAAAATAAAGAGATTTCTGCAAACAGGGAAGCTTAACAAGACAAGTGATGCACTCAGGTTGGATGATATGAACTTCAATCTCCATATGTTATAATAGCAAGCATTGAAACCTACCTACTAGCATGAACTGGTATCGACCATTAGAATGGTTGGTAACTGTACTTCAACACAGCTGAGTACATGTTCAGAGATCATTTCTTACCAAAGTTGTATTTATTCATGGAATCTGTGTCAAGTTAAAATAAAGCTATTAAAACGATATTTTTCTTTAGCTAATACAGTTGTGATGTTAGTGTTTTAAAGCTGCTGGGACATCTACAGGTTATCCATCAAGTGATCAATGTGACAGTACTGGATGAAGACAGTGAGCTGCGTTAACAGGGATTATTGTACAAACATTAGCCAACAAAATCTACTGTTTGTACACTAACAGTGAAGATTAGAAACTGTTATTCCAACCGGAATAGGACAGCAATGTAAGAGAAGTTAACAGTGCCGTACCATCCATTAAAGGCTTTATATGTGATTTTTCACACTTAAATATAATATAAATCAAGTATATCCTCTGAAAATAACTCTGTGAGTCATGACTGTCTACAATGGGTGTAACACCCGAGTCCCACTGCCTGTGATGCTTTCAGAGTTTTCAGAGTCCTATCTTCAGTTTGTTTACATCGCCCTGACGGCCGGCTGACTCCTCCCCTCGTGTATAAAAGTTGTTTAATTGAGGGACTAGAGAAAAGAAGAATAACATACTGTACTCACTGCTTAACTGTGTTTCTAGATCACGCTCATTTCAGGTAAATTTACATGCAGTGTGAAGATACGAGCATAATAAAGATCGCTAGCATTAGCATGCTAACACAACAATGCAGCGCAAGTTGTTTTGGTTTCATGCTGGTGCTCAAGGGCGACATCTGCTGGATCAAAAAAATATCGCATATAAAGCCTTTAAGCGACCGATTCCCTAACTATGAAGAGTCAGACAATGTTGCTCAAGTTAATGTAAAAAAAAAAAACATGTGCTAAGTAGATATATATATAGAACTACAAATGCTATAAGCTAACACTGACTTACAATGAATCTAAACATACACAAAATCAGCTAAGTACGATGAGAGACGTCTTTAGCTAACTTGACATCACTGCTGTTTTTATCATCGAGGGGGCAAATTGACATTCACTTTTTCTGCTAGCCTGCAAGTTTGTCATAGCAAAAATTCACAACTATTTATATTACACAGAACAGAGCGCATCTCGCAAATTAATACATATATATAGAAGTGAAATGTTACTTGTTTCCAGGTTAGCAATGTTAGCCACTGAAACAGAACTGAAGATAAATATTGTGTTTGTTCACTGCAGAAGAAGAGTTTCTGTAAACACGAGCTGGTGTGTTAGGGTATGACTATACTATGACTATTTCTTTTCAAGCTAACTCCTGGTTTTTAAAGCTCCAGTTAATCCTGTGTAGCTGATTCATGGATTCTTTCTTCAGTGTGCATTCATTTTGAAGTATACAGAACGCAATCACACATTAATTAAACACACTTGTTTACTTTCTCTTTTAAACAGACCTCTCGAGGGATTAGAGGATTTTTAAAGTAATGTTTAAAGGCTTCCACCCCGCTGTGAACATTTTGAAGATAATCAGTTTGAAGCAGAACAGACGGAGGTATAACCTTATTGTTTTCTCTATTACATTAAAAATAAACAATTGATAAAACAGTTGTAGGCCGACTTATAACATTTAACTTTCAATGATTTTTCAAAGCATCACTTGATGTATTTAAGGCATAACACACTTTCTTCATTCACACTTAAATGCTCGTTTGATGCGGCAGGCGATAGCAATCCAGTCAAAACCGAATCAGCCGATAAGCCGGCGCTGCCTATCTGATGTTTTCTCTGTGCAGCCAGTTGAGCGTAAACTTGGCTCTGTGATTCAAATGAGTGTTTTCTGCTGCCTTATTCTAAACAGATGGTAGATAAAGGCTGAAACCTGTTGCTCTGCAGTCTCTCCATGCGACAGCACAACTGCATTGTAAGACATTTACCTCGTTTTTTAATTGTGTCCAAATCTTTGAATTTGTTGGTTGTCAAATTCTTTAGAATTGTTTTCAAATTAATCCTAAAGACTAAAACAGAAGAAATTTGGCAATGAAACATTTTTTTGTAAAAGTTATTTGTTGGCATTTTTAATGCACCAGCAGGTTTTGTTCTGTGGCAATCTGCTAAAAAACAGTTTTTATTCACAACTACTGGCCTTGACATGTTTTACTTACTGAGAATTCACAGCGCCCTCAGGATGGTTACTGATCACTTCACCTTACAGCTTGCACACCCTAAAGATGAATATTCAAATGAGGCGTGTGTTAAATGTACTAACGCTATTCGTGACCCCAGGGTGATGAACCCATTTCAACCCGGGCGCTGAATGAGCTTTGGTCTAACCCCAAATCAGTACGCAAGCTTTTCCAGTGTCTAATCGGACGATTGCCTGATGTGCCACTTTTTCACAGTATGACGGGGATAGACCCTAATGGATTAAAATGCCCCCCTTGTCCTTCCTACTAGGGTCCCTGATACTCTGGATAAATATCGTTTTTTTCATTAACATTGTTTTAAACTATTGCCACTGTGTTTGTTTATTCATTACTTTGTACTGTCGGGTTTTAAGGAACAACCTTTACGGGGGCATCCAGTCTGAAAACCTCTGTGTGAAACACCTGCTGTTTTAATTAAATAAGATCTGTTCAAAAGTTATCATCTATTAACCAATAAACCAGCCTGGAGTCTGTGCTATTAAGAGTTCTCTCTCATTTACTGCACGTCTCTTCAAAATATGAATGTAAACAAGAAAATTATACCTCCCCTTGTCCACGTACTTTATGTATTAACATGATCGTGTTTACATTGTAATGAACGTAAGTGAAATCCTCTTAGAAATGAAAGACAACTGGGGAGCCCCGGTAGCCTAGCGGGTAGTCGCTCATGTACAGAGGCTAGAGTCCTCATCGCAGGGACCATGGGTTCTTATCCGACCTCTCCCCTTTGCTGTATGTCATCCCCTATATGCTCTCCTCCCAACATTTCCTGTCTCTCTTCAGCTGCCCTGTCTAAAGGCAAAATATCCCCCAAAAAATAATGTGTAAAAACAAAACAAAAGAAAGACTTCAGAGCTCAATGGAAGAAAAAAATCAGAAAATCTTTGTACACTAAACCGAGCAAAAGAAGAAGAGAGCCAGCGCAGTGATTTTACACAGATTCACTTCAGTAAACAGACTGGAGTTATTGTGAAATCTGCATGTCTTGAATATGTGCAATAAACTACACGTTGGTGTTATTCTGTATTGGTAGTTAATCAGAAACATGCGTACAGCGAATGCTTCCAGTTCTTGAAATCTGTAAACTGCTTCAGTTTCATACAAGCTGCATCTTAGAGCAGTGTTGTCATAACATGAACCAGATGTGTGTTTGGGCTGACAGACAAACACCTCGATGGCAGTCAGAATGTAAGTTCACTCTGAGGTAAAGAGGGAGTTTGTTTAATAACGGCAGAGGCCCTCTTTAAAACTAAACAAGAGAGAAAAACAAGCGAGTGAATATCGGCTAAATAAATACTTACACGCTGAATCAGGAAATAACATACCAGTGGCTTTGCTCTGTCTGTAACCTATGCAGAGTGTGTGTCTGGATGGCAGGAGAATCACTTACACCCTGTTGTGGTGCTTCCCCTGGCTGTTTGGGTTTTGGATGTGTCCCAGACAAAAGCCTGTCCAAATAAGATCAATGTGTTTGTGCTCCTCTCCTCTGAGTGGGTACTCTCCCACAGCTGCAGAGAGAGAGGGGATACAAAAAAATATATATATATAAAAAAAAAGATTTGGCACATATGAAGCCGGTGCTGAAGACAGAAAATAGTGCAAGGAAATTACAATTTTCACAGTTTCAGGGCACAGGTGCATTGCTACATTTCTTCACATACAAAGACAAATAGGAGGTTGAATTCTTCATACATTATGAGAGTCATTTAACATAACAGAGGAAAAACAGAAGCACCACAAAGACCGTAAAAATAGTAGAAATTAAGTGAAAATATTTACAAATATACAATAAGTATTTAGCAGGAAGTCTCATTCCTTCACAGATCTTCATACCTCCACATTAATGTTTCAATTTCACATCAGTAAAAAGCCGTACCTCATGGAGATGAACTTTCCTTTTGAGGGTTTCCTCCCTTTAATCTTGTCAAAGTGACATATTCAGGCCATCAGGCTGATACCTCAGCAGCTCGGTTAAGATATAGTGTGCCTTAATTGTATCACGGCTAATTACAGCGGGGCAAAAGCTGTGTAATAAGAAACCAGCGTAATGATCCATTACAATGCAGGAGGATCATCAGGACTTCCAGCACCTCGTGGGCCCGCTCGGTGATGTGGTTGTAAACGTATAATAGCTTAATGGCGGGACAATTTGGAAGCAGCTGGAGGCGAAGCAGCCGAGGCAGCTGTTTCAGTTCAAACCAGTGGAGGGGGGGGTCGGGCGCTGCTTTACCACAATACTGCTTTAGCATGGGAGCTCATCACAGATGCCCACGCACACACACACAAACACACACACACACACACACACACAAACACACACACACATCACCACACTCAATGAGGCGGTAAAATAGTCAACTACAGCTTCAAATAAAAAGAAAACAACACAAGAGACAGTCTTAAATGAAGGTCTGTGTTTAATTTGAAGGCTAATGCAGAGAAGATGACGCTCAACAGAAGACATTGTTTATCACGCAGTCATAACAAGAAAACACCATTAATGTTGGAGCAGGACCACCGCATTGTTTCGAGTTTAGGTCATTGTCTGTTGAAACCGTAGTCACTCATCCCTGCGTTAAAAAAGCGTTGAGAGGGGATGCTAAACAGAGAACAGTGCACGTATTTGATATGACACAGATATAACTGTTTCCACAATTCAAGCTGGGTGTCACTGGATTTGTAGGCACAAGAACCCAGAATGTGTCCAAAGTGTAGGAGCTACATCACCCTCTGCTGGCAGCAGATACAGTTTAGGTCTGTGGTTCTTGAAAAACATACCCAGAGTCCACAAGAAAAACCGTCACTCTCATTCCCTCACCCACAAGCTTAAAAACTGTAATTTCGCGGCTTGGGCAGAATGATCTAGTTGGACGAGATGACTGAGGTTTTCTGCCTCGGCTGATGTCAGATCCTTAACATGCATCTGACGTGTTTAGTGTTGTGGCGTTTTAAAACAATAGACATTACAAAAACATATAATTCAGCCCCCCATGTGTAAAACAAAGAAGACACATTGTTAGTTTTTTTTTTTTTTTTTTAGCAACTCTGGAAAAAAAGGAGTCTCGGCTGATTTAAAGAACAACAGATACTGTACACAAGCGATCATCCTGCTGTCTGTGTGATCCTTGCTTTGTTAGAAACACTAAGGCAGACTGCTGCCGCTCTGCTCTCAAGTGGAGAACCGCTCGCATGAATGAGCACATTTTTTTGGGGCACCTGTGCAAACACACATGCACACTTTTGCACACATACACACACACACACACACACACACAATTATAACACCTATTTTTTAAAAGCCTGGGACTGGTGTAGCTCAAACAGGGAGAGGACTGTGACCGGTGAAGACAGCTTAAGTCAACCATTTTTCTTTTTTTTTAAGTGTTTATATGTAAAAATGATTAACATTTCAATCCTGAAATACAACTACTACTCTGGATTAAGTAAAATAAGGAAAGAAAACTGAATTGTTTGGACACATGTTAGTGATGTGTGATAATTAAAGGAGTTAAATATGCACATCTATTTAAAACAAAATGCAACCCCAGATGTTCCAAGACTTAAATGCAAAAGGTATGAGGAGAGCCACGTTTAGCACAGTGACAACCCTTAATGCTGAGACGTGAAAGTAAAGTTCTACAGAACCACTCGACAAGCTGTTATTGTCAATCCATTGCTCACAGAGATTAATGCTGGGTTCATCATCACAACAACAAATTGCAGGAGATGAACAACTAGCAGAGGTGCAGAGAGGCTAACAGCTGCAGCGCCTCACCTACAGCACTAAGTTTATACAAACACTCTTTTCCTCCTGGAGCTTTACATCTATTTTTCAAGTGATTATGAAAAATATGGTAACGCTTGACCCCGCCAATGTGACAAATAAGAAGCAGACTCTGCTTACAGCTGGGAACGATTACAAACAGAGGATGGAATGCTTCTCCACGGCTGCTGTCAGGAATGTGCATCATTGCCCTTTGTCCTCTCTACAAATTGGGGATGGGGGAGCTATACAAGCGGGTATAATGCATGCTTTCAGCGTATCTTAAAGTGCAAATACTGAACTTTTTTAGTTTGCTTTTACAGCTTGAGATCTGTATCATAAGTGCAATTAAAATGCTGTAATCACCCTGAGATAAGGCAAGTTCATTTATACAGCACATTACAGCAACAAGGAGATTCAGAGTGATTCACACAAGACGACAAAAGCATCATGACAAAGAGAAAAAGAAACATTAAAATAGAAAATTTAAAATCACTAAAACAACAATTAACAACAACAGAGAAGATTCAATTTGAAGATATGTTTTAAAAAAACAAAACAAGATAAAACCTTAAAGTAATACTGGAACAGGCTCAACTTTAGGAAAAAGAAGTCGGTGAATTACTCAAAAACTGAAACATTCCATATTTGGTGGTGGTCCAAATTTAAAAAAAAAAAAAAGAACAAAATGGAAATTTCTGGTAAAGCTGAAGTGCTGAAATATGAGAATGTGAAAGTATTGAGTGAATTTGAAGTATGAGCTGAAAGTGATGTGCTAAAATGATGGTTGAAGCACGAGAGACTTAAGTAGAGAGGAGTGTCAGCTGAACTGTAAGCACAGCGTCGAGTTGAAGTACATCAAGTAGTGTGAGTTAGAGGAGCTGAAACATCTCTTTTGTTACGGTATAAAGGTGAAGTAAGGGTTTGAAGAGTCTGTCACAGCGCGAGCGGTAAAGCAGTCAAAATGTCCATTAGAATGAAATGAATGCAGATGAAAATGTCAGAAGAGGTGACAAAGCTAAGATGTAAAGTTTTGAAAAATAATTGTAAGAGGGACTAAAAACATTTTACATAATGAGCATGGATGTATCTTATTGGTAATTTGAAAATAGCAAATGAAAGGTCTCATGAACACCATCAACACCATGTTGCGACACAATGTTTTGACAGTCTGAGCTTAACAGTCCGAATGTTGTATAAATGCTCCAAACTCTGAGGAAGACCGGCTCTTTGAGACGTTGAAAACATTTAAGATATCCTCAAACATTAATGCGATGTACTCCAGTTTCCACTTTGCATTTCCCTTCACATCCCACTTCTAACAGCTCCTTTCAATCACTGTAACTCAGGGGACAAAACAGAAGTAAACATCAATACATGGAACAGCGGAAGGTTATCTAAAGGACAGTTTTAATTATTGACAGCTCGGCTGAAAAAGAAGGTTATCAGCTCATCAAATTTCACACTCTCAAAACGTTTCTTTTCCTTTAAAAAAAAAAACAGTTGGAGGGGTAACAGATCTCAGCAGAGTTTGCACAGCGCCTCAGTCGTGCAAATGAGGACAGATCCTTCTGAAAAAAAAAAAAAAAAATCTCCATTCCAACCTGACAAGTTTAAACAAAGCAATTTCAGGCCCAACTGCACCTGCACTATTGACATGCCCCGTCAGGGCTGTCTAACAGGAGGACAATAATTTGTCTAGTAATACAATGAAATGAGCTCTGAGTCTGCACACTGTTGGCTGGGGGGGATTAGTGAGTGACAGCTATTAACTGGAGCCCTTTAGAGAAGGACATCTCACATTAAGAGGTCATTTAGTGCTACCATACAACATGCACACCACAACATTCATTTAGTTTCCAAAATACACATTTTCACTAATTTAATTTGTAATATATTAACAAAAAGCTTCACACATTTCCTTTGTTAACTGTTTTTGCACCAATACACCAAGACAAATTCCTTGTATGTGTAAATGTACTTGACAATAAAACAAAACAAAATTCCGATTCTGACATAAAATGTGTAAAAAAAATACATAATAAATATTCAATTAATGAATCAGTACTGCCAGATTCTGTATTGTTGTCATTGTCCAAAAAACACCGTCGAGCTAAAAGCAGAATAAACCGTCTCCTACGTCTCCATCCTCTCTGTGGCACTCAGTCGAAGGCCATTCAAACCTTCTGAATATGTACTGAACAAATACATCCGTATTGAAGAAAAGGCTCAGTATCATCTAATGGCAGATGGGCACTGTAGTTTGTTAAGGTAAATATTTAGTGCAGAATTTGTGGCAGAAACATGTCAGTGGCAGATTTGCAAGCATGAATGTATAGCAGCAGGACGTGTATATTCGGTTGACTTGATATAAATCAGACTGCCTGCGTTAGTCATGAGAATGAGTCATGTGACTTATTGATTATGATTATTATTTCTTTAAAAGAAGACTGTCAAACAGAGAAAATAGCCCTGCCAGGCTGTGGCCATGCGGGTTAAAGACTACTTAACTGCATCAATTTATTCTGGGCTTTGATCATTTATGATATTTATGACAATAGAAACAAATTAAACAATATTATCCAGACTTTTCCTTTAAAGACCCAAAACGAACACAAAATGTTTCTTACATGTTTTTCTTTTTGTCAGTTTGAAAAAGATCCATTATTAGCACATATTTTAAAAAGGATCAGCTTTCACTTGTTCTTCCTTCAGTGGGCCTGAGGGCTGAGGTTGCTAGGCAATGGTGGCTATCTCCGTGGTGACGTGATCCCCCTCGGGCCTGATTCTCACTCATCAGCCTGACAGACAGATACGAGGGCATGTGCATACACACATATACATGCACAATGGCCACACATACACAGACACACACACACACACACACAGACACATGCACACACACACAGACACACACACACTCTGGCTCTGCTCTTATCAGTGGGAGGCTGTTGACGCTCGCTCATTGCCGTGCTGAGTGGGGCTTCAGTGCTCTGACCTGATGAGGCTCAGAAAACACCTCTGAAATCTCTCGGTTGTCGAGGAGAAGCAGATGGTGACAAAGAAGAGAGCCGTGGGAGCAGGAGCCTCTCAGCACCTCCTCTGTCCACCTCTCAAACACAGCCAGAATTCAAAGCTCTGGATGAGTGTGGAGATTTATCGTGAACACAAAACTTTTCAGGTGTTTGGTTGGATTTCATTTTTGATTACACGCTGGAATTTGACAGAGCCTTAATCTCAATTTGTCACATCTATTGTCGGTATTTTAGTTTGACAGTTTGGATAATTTTCCATTATTCCGCTTTGTACTCATCAAATCTGAAAGGCCGGCACGAACACTTAAACCCATAAAATTTGATAAACTACACCTCTCAAGTGTCCTTAAAAGAGCATTCAGGAGCCAATACATGCCACCTTCAACTTCAACCAGGTGAAAAAAAACATATAGAAAACACGACACGTAGACTCAGACATTAGAAACAGAACAAAAACATTAAAAACAAAATACTGGAGTCCATCAAGTAACAACAGGAAAGCGGGAATATATAAAAGCGCCTATGATCGCATCATTAAAACCGAAATAAAACCCATCATAAGTCGTCAGGGTCATCACGAGAGTTTCGTAGTTTGATGGCCTGAGTTATAAAAGAGTGAAAATTAACTTTTCAACAACGTATTCTGATCACTTTGAGCATTAAAAGGGCTGGAATTCTAAAAATGTTTAAATATTTAATATTAATGGATCAAACACTGAAGCTGGTGAAAAGATTTGATTTAGGGAAAGTGGAAAAAAAACATCATTTTAGGGCAGTATTTTTCCAAAGGAATTGTTTTTCAGCATGAGTTTTATGAATATTTTTGGCACAAGTGTTCTGTGGAAGGACTAACAAGTATTACCATCTTTTGACAGATGTCAGTAGTGAGGTTAAAAACCGGAAACAACCTTGGGAAACTAACACGGCCTCTTAAAAGCATTTTTCTTGATTTTCGCATCAACAATGTCTGAGGTTAAAGTCCAAGAAGCAATCCAAGGTAACGCTTTTCAAATTCAAAAGTCAAACTGAATATGAAGTAAAGGTAGGCAGTTTTATCAAAAAAACTAATCATTTAGATTTTATTTTAATTTTTAAAAAGTGATTTGAAAAGAACACAAAAGAAACATATTGTTTGATAATTGAACACGGGCTTACCGCTGTCATTTTCCTTCCTATGTTTATCACTCATACTTTCAGTTTTCAGCTGCACAACCTTCATTTTTATTTGTCAGAAAAGACAGCCACAAACTCCCTGGATTACTTCTTGTCTCACTCACTGTCAGTCACAATGACGGGCTCACTGACACAGATTGTAAAAGCACAACAAACGTAGACGTACAAAACAAAATCTGACCTTTTGCGTCAGGTTACAGCGTGTGTAGGGAGGCTACGTTGTCATCTCTTTGACGCACACATACAGTGTGTGTGCACGGCGTACCTCGAGAACAGAAAGGAATCATGTTTTCCACACCCTACTCTTCCCTCTGCAGCTGTATCCAAGGGAGCACAAATCAGGTCAGAAAAACAAATCAACGCAGAGAAAACAGATCAATAACAGAGTGTGGGGAAAGTGAGTAAGTGTGATTTTACAGATGATTTCATAAAGCAAAGAGGTCATTGCAATTATGACTAAACATAGACTTCAGTACAGCATGGAGAGTAACAATAAATAATAAAACTGGACTCAGCTGTTTCATCAAACTTAATGTAATTCTTCATATTTAAAATCACATCTTTATTTTTATGCTAGTGAAGCATGATGCGTTTAACCATAGATATGAGTATATGTGTCTGCAAGCATATATTGGATGTATCAGATGTTTTTTTTTTCAGACAAAAAAAGCAGTTTTGACAAATTCTTGCCAGAAAATCAAGACTGCATAATTTTTCATCTTGGGTAAAAACCAACAACTCGACTCTCCCATGAAAAATTTGTGCAAGTCTCCATTCGCATTCAAAAAGGCAGCGCGAACTAGCCTCCACATTAATATTTAGCAGTACAGTAATAAGACAGACCGCAGCAAGCCTGCAGCTGAGCGGTCTATGATGTTTGTGTGAGCACAAGTCTGGGGCTGCTTGTATGTTTATCACAGTCAGAGCTGCAAGGCAAAGACAGAAAACTGTGCTCACATTTCTCCGGGGACATGTTCCAATAATCCTGATAACTATCTCGGTACTATTGAAGTGGTGAGGGTAAACTCGCACTATTGAAAAGTGTTGATTGGTTGTTTTATGGCTAGGTCTATGATGCAGAAGTTGTATGAGACAGCCTTCATCAGAGCAGACACATTTTATTTTTATTACTCTAAATAATGCTGAGAAAAGTGCTTCACTAAATCTTTTTTCCTTGGTTATTATTTCAGAAGGATTGTGTGTTAACATCCAATAATAAGAGCTCCAAAATGACTGTGCCACAAATTTGTGACATTTGGTGACACTGATTTTTTTCTCCTTCTTTTCTTCACACAGATAGTCTCCTCCGTTTGTCCTTGTTGTATAAGCTTTGCAAGCGCCATGGCCAAAGATAATGTAAAAGGGCTGGACTTAGTAAGGTAACAGCAAACATTGTTTAAAGGCTGTTTGAGGCATCACGTTTTGCATTTTGACTCTTATCATCTAGTTTTTCTATTTCTTTTCTTTATGGAGCCAGAGGGTTTTCAGCTACCCCTAGCTAGCATGGTGCACAAGGTGAATCTGTAATCCACATCCTGTGATAATAACTGTGATACCAGTAAGTGCATAACAACCAAAAAACACAAAAAGGATAACACAGACAGCTCCTAAGTGTCTTTTTGGACATCCAGATGCAGGCTGGCATGTTGACCAACATCATGTTGGCTAACAAAATGCACTGGATACAAAATAATTATAGCCAACTCCAAATGCTGTGTTTTTAAAAAAAAATACAACCAACGAGTGGACAAACGGTTCAATTTGACCAAATTTCTACTTTTGTGTCTCTTTCCAAGTGTCAAAGTTCTCCAATGTTTGTTGACAGGTCACCGTGGCTGTCATTCACGAGGCAGCCGGTCCCAAAGAATACCCTGCTTTATCATCTGTTTGACTCCAAAACGGAACATGATTTACAAAAAAAAGGACTTTATTCTGTATAGAAGAAGACTCGAAACTAGTGATTGAGACCATACAATTATAAACAAATGTTTCATGGAGTAAAGTAAATCACATGGGAAGCTGGACCATGCTCATCCATGATTTGAATTTCTCATATCACTATTATGATTATTGTCCGTGAGTAAAGTCCATCTGTTTCAAATGACAGAGTAATGAAGTCCGACGAATAACAATCAATAAGAAAAACAAAGCCACTATTCCTGCTGCACCTTCCTCCAATTGAAGTCTCCGAGAAATCAATACTGAGAGCAACATGAGACTGATGTGGTGCTTTGATCTGTACAGTTTTGGTAAAAACAACAAAGGGCTATGTTAGATTTGTACAGCTGTAGTGAACAAGACTTTGCATCTGTTGTTGGACCTCGCTTGACTCCTGATTTTCCCGTCGTTGTCGTTCACTTTTGTTTTCTATCGCATGTGCAGCAGGACAAACTAAATCAAACCCGCTGGCCTCTCTGACTTTGATTGTTGTAATCTGCTGAAACATCTGCTTGCGTCCGGAGTCTGCAGGCACTGTTAATGACCAATCAGCCTCACCGTGTACACACAGATCAGTTTACAAGTCTGCATATTCTGGCATCAGTACAGCGTTTCAGAGAACCAGCAGGGATTCAGGGTCAGGCCTCACATCGGTCCCTCCGCAGTCAGTGTTTGTGTCTCCCTGATGCCAAATAAGCGTCAAGGCCACAACTCAGTCTGGAGGTATAAAGGGTCTGTGGCTGTGTCTTTATCTGGCCTTGGATCAGGAGCCACTCGCCAAAAGGGAACGCAGCTGACAAGAACTCCCCCGATGTAAGACAGCTTTTGTGAGGCCTGCGATGAGAGATAGACACTTGTTCCTTGTGTCCGCTCTCTTTGTTGACCGAGTCCTCTATCATGTTTTCATCAACTTTCTCTGACCTCAACATTCAGGGGTGCTTCGTCTGACGGTCTGCTACTTGGTTAAGTCAAGGGTGAAACGTGAATAGAATAAGTAAAGGCAGTTTTAAGTCATCTTTCTAGTATGTACTGTATGTTTATGCAAAATTTAATTGAATAATTACCTGTTCTTTATTGTTTACTCTATCCGTGTCTATTTATAGTATGCACGGCTTCATTTGCCTCTTTTCACGTTATATGGTGTCTTGTGTGTTTAAAGGCTTTATATGTGATTTTTTTCTGATCCAGCAGATGTCGCCCTTGAGCACCAGCATGAAACAAAAACAACTTGTGGTGCATTGTTGTGTTAGCATGCTAATGCTAGCGATCTTTATTATGCTCGTATCTTCACACTGCATGTAAATTTACCTGAAATGAGCGTGATCTAGAAACACAGTTAAGCAGTGAGTACAGTATGTTATTCTTCTTTTCTCTAGTCCCTCAATTAAAGAACTTTTATACACGAGGGGAGGAGTCAGCCGGCCGTCCCGGCGATGTAAACAAAGTGAAGATAGGACTCTGAAAACTCTGAAAACATCACAGACAGTGGGACTCGGGTGTTACACCCATTGTAGACAGTCATGACTCACAGAGTTATTTTCAGAGGATATACTTGATTTATATTATATTTAAGTGTGAAAAATCGCATATTAAGCCTTTAACGGTCGTGTTTCAAACAGGACTTTACAAACGCCATCTTTTGTGTGGACGTGTGAGCAAACGTCAAAACTTGAGCGCAACTTTCGCAAGCAAATAACTCTCCCTTTGAAAGTTCTCCTCTGAGAACATCTGCACGGGACCATCTGGGAATGGCAGGAAACTCGGCATCTCTCAGCGTGACGTGCGATGAATGTTTTTTTCGAGCACTTCAGAGGGATGAGCATGGTATTGAGCGCCGCAACCTCCAAACCCCCGACAGAATTTATGGAGTCCAGCGGCAAGTGGTTCTCATTACACGTCCTCTTCCAGACAAATTGCAGTATTGAAGTCCCAGCTGGGGTTCTTGGGGTTGATGTTTGTCTCCCGTTATAATTACTGTTATATTGTGTTTTTGCAATATGTCCACAATATTGTTCCAGTTGTTAATAATACACTTGGTGTGACGTGACTTGAATACAGGCGACCGAGGAGGATTTCCATATCATTAACGCTCACCATAGTGTGCAAACAAAAATCCCAAATGTCCTCGTGCAGCATAAAAACCACAGAAGAAGAAATGTCTGTTAATAAAAGGAATCCCCCACCAGAGTGAGAGGGCATTCCAGTTCCAGTTAAAAAAAAATAAAAAGCCTCCAGTTTTAATGGTGTTCATCTGGCAGAGCAGAGCTGCGCATTATCAGCCAGGAATTACGGTATAAATTCTGCCTGAGAGTGGAGGACTGAACCGACTGCATCTGGTCCGACACAGCTGTTTCACACGCAGTTCTGCTGCTCGGATTAGGAGACCAGATTTTGTGTTAGGGCCTTTAAAATGTGTTGAAGGCAGAAAATAGAATGGACACATTGTTTCTCTAGCTGTTTTGTTTTTTAAAATGTTTTATTTGGCATCTCATGCTAGTAACAGAGAAAAATACAAGGAAATGTATTCATCCACAAGTAGAGAAATTTAATTTAAACGAATGCAAGACGGCCAACCAATTAACTGATTACCTATTGTCATAACCTCATGAATAATTGAAATGTTTGTTGTGTATTCATCTTGTTAATGTTTGTCGTTATTACCCAAGGGACTTAATTGTGTTGAAAGTCACGTGACTGGTTCCAAACAAAACGTAAATTCTTTGTTTTCCAAATACTGCGAGTGAAGTTGGGACAAGGTCTAAATTTGGAGGTTGCAGATAAGGGGTTAATTTCATCAGCACTGCAGGTGTAATATACAATCAGCGAGTACTGAGGGACCACATTGGGCCTCGTGTTAATGTCTTGTTGTGCTCTTGTTGAGCCAAGCAGGTGCTCAGTTGAGTTGCATCCAGTGATTTTGAGAAGCATGCCAACCCATTATCCTCTCCTCATCCATGCCTGTCTCAGTGGATTCTGTCCTCCTGCCAGAATTTTACATTGTCCTGCACAGCTAACGAGGACACAATGGAGTGCCAGTGCTTATGAGAGAGTATACATGATCTCAGCAGTAACACTTTGAATACAGTACGACTATTCTTTTATCTTAATCCTTGACAGGAGAATATATTCTGAATTTTCCAACAGATACAAGTTATTTTACTGCATCTCTCACATGGTACTCAAATCATTAATCTAGTTTTTTTTTTAAAGGGAAAAGCCAAAAATAGTCAAATCTATCAATGTTTACACAGCCATTTGTAACTATGATATATATTTTATATAGCATAGAAATCATTCCTCTGTAATTCTGTTCATCTAAGAAACAGCTTCAACAAAACTGCAGCACTCTTAAGGGATGGAGTTGCTATCAGTAGTATAAGTGTGATCACGTCAATTAGAAAAGGTAAGTACAGGCAGAGAAAACAAAATGTAAGAACAATAGCAGAAGAATATATTCAAAACAACACAAACTGAGTATGATCCGGTACAGTCGAAGAATAAAAACAAGACGGTGGCCATTTAAAAAAAATAACACAAACCTGATGCCATTAAGTGTTTGCATGCATGTAAATACTCTAACACAGACAATTAGTTAAAATGATGTTAGAAACCTGCTTTGTCTTTCAGCAACACTCCTCTATAAGATAAACTTTTCTTAAATGAATATGAAGGATAAGATTGCTTTAAGATTAGCATCTCGTTACAGCCGTTACTAGTCTGGAAAAACTGAACTTTGAATCTTTCTGTTGGGGAGGACAATCTTGGTATGTTGTAGGGTAAACCAGCAGAAATCTACAATATCTGCCACATGAGATCTGATTTAAGTCAGTTGCAATTTTTGAACACAAGAAGATCAATTTTATCCTTTTTTCAGTCTGTCCTATATTATAATCCCACCCCCCATTTATTTCCTTGTGATTTAAAAGACATGTTGACATTTAGCGATGATGATAGTTTGAGTAGGTTACATTTTATCTTTCTCATTTTTTGCTCCTTTTCATTGAAATTTACATTTTGGCTGCTAAAGATTTGTCTCCTGGAGGTTTGAGTGTAGTTAGAGTAAAATACTACAACTGGTGTTGCTTATTATGGTCACAACGTATTCTTTGTGACTCTAATATTTAATGTGTTTAAATACTGGTACGTATAGCTCATACATGCTTCACCAAGAGGTGTCAGAAAGGTTTTACGAGACAACGTGAAATCCTTTAAAATTTTGAGCTCTTCAAAAAAAGAAAATCCATCAGTCTAGTTTGACAAGCATGATCCCCCGAGTGAAGACCCCTCAAACCTCGGCCGGAATGTAAAACAGGTGCTGCGCAATTGGTTCCTCCACAGCGAGGGGTGAAAGAAAAACAGCCGCTCCTGACTGACAGAAAATCACATTCTCCAGCCAACTGTGCCTCCAGATGATCCCTTATTTACACAGACAGACTTAAAGGATAACATACAGCAAGCATGCAATATTTCTGCACGACCCTTTTGCATTTAAAGATGTATCCCTCTCCGGTGATTGAATATACCTACACAGCACATTCTCTGTTTGTTTTCTGGACGATTCATCTTGATGTCACACATGTATGTTTCTCATAAAAGGGAAAATATGCTGATACAAACCCGAAACAATCTGAGCTCTTGCTTTGACACCTTGTGTGTTCTTCAAGTGGTGGCGCTGGAACATCTGGCATGGATTTATACACTGAAAGTCTGGCAGGGGATTCAAAGAGAAGAGTTCTTTTAATTGAATCCACTCCGAGGCCTGTGAGACCCGAATGTCTTCTGGCAACAACCTTTGGATACGTGCTCATGTTGCTTTGTCATGTGACTTCTTTCGCAGATCAAAAATAGTTTTCCTCTCGTTATTTGACTCCTGTCTCAAATTGACAGTCTTTTTCAACTTCTATCTGTCCACACAAGCATGGTTCAATTCAGTAATCTAACACTGCTGTGGAAAAGTGGCCAAAAAAAGATTTAAAAAAAGGTCATACACTGACACCATGCACACCAGTTGAGGTTTGGTTTGTCAATTGTCTCTCTGCTGCCTCCCTTCCAGCACTCCAGCCCTGACCATAGCACATACCAGCTCAACACTGAACCGACTGCTGTGCAACAATACACACATTCACAGCCCACAGACAGCAAATTGCTTCTCTCATTCCCCACCACGCCCTGCCTTCGTTCTTAGCCACCTGCAAAACAAACTGTGCTGGAAATTTCACTACAAATTACCCTGTGTCTGCCAAATCCCCCCGGGAGCGGAGGAAATCAAAACCCTGGATCTCCCTGCCCCCACAGACACAGAGCTGAGGCTTACCCACAAGGAAAGCTCGGGTTGCTTATAACTCGAACAATTATGGTTTTTAAATTAAAAAATATGTATTAAATATACTTTGATATTTTTATTGGCTGGACTTAAGTTGTAACTCTTACCTGCGATGATTTTTTTTATTAATAAGCATTGAAAGTGAAGCTGTGTTTTTAAAAGATTTAAACTTTCAGCTTATCAGAATGAAAGTGCCTTGAGGGGAAGAAGAAAAAAAGCCCTGAGACAGTTCCAGGTTTACTTTCTTCAACACAAATCTCCCACCATACTTCTGTGGGCTTCAGGTCAACATGACATTGTGAACTAAGCCTCCTTTCACACTAAGAAAGGGTGAAAACTGAGACCTGTTTCGCTTCAGGGGAAAATCAAAGAAAGGCACATACCTTAGCAGTGAATAATGATCAACAGCAAGAAGCCAAAAGCTTCTACATTTCAAGGGCCACATCGCCCCCTGGTGACGACTCTGCTGACCTGCGTACAAACAGGAATGTTAGAGAGAGAAAGAGTGAGTCAGTGGCCGATGTGCCAGAGAGATGAGTGTTGAAAGCTCCTTGGAAAAAGGATTAGGGCTGTTTATGTTGGCCAAGTGGCGCGCTGCCAGCTGCTCAAGTGTGCAAACTTCTTAAAGCTGCAGAGCTTTGGGTTGCTTGTGAGTCTTTTTGCTCTATATACCCTCCACCCAAACTGCATGGCTGCGTTGTGCTTTGTTAAGAGGGAAAGCCCCTTCAACTTCAGCCCCCACCCCCATTAAAGCACACTCTGCCCCTAGAAAATGTGTTGGATTCAAACTTAGCCTTCCTGACACCAAAACCCCCCAAAATACAGAGTGTGAACTTAAATAAACTTGAAGAAATGTACTTATTTCAACTTCAAATACAAGCAAAAGTGAAGTATTTGAATTGAATTAAAACAATAATCCTGATCACGGTCGATTCACACTGTGAAGTTTGATTCTGATGTCTTTTGTTCACATTCTTAAGTATTAGAGCAATCCGCCAGAGAATGTTTGGATTGCTGAAGGTTTGAATCCGATATATTAAGACTCTCTTTCTGTCCTCTACAGGAGCAGACTTGATTTGAACTCATCAAATAAAGAAAGGCAGGGAGCAGCAGAGTCCAGGTTGGAGGTAAAGGGGAAAAAAAGGGGGAGGCCCGTGTATCAGCATTAGGAGAAGACTCAGCCTGGCCGCTGGCAGCGTGCCAGAGCTCTGCGGCCTGGAGCTACATCAGAGCAGGGTTCGTAAGCTGCAGTTATGAGAATAATAAAAGGCATAGAGCCAGCTTCAGCAATAGAGTCAGACTTAAACTTGTGTTTTTATGACTCAGAAACGACTAATATTGCTTGTTTTCCTCTCACTTTCAAACTGCACAGTTGTCTTTTTGGCTTTGAACATAGGGTACAAATAGCTTGGGCAGCAATGTTACAGTGTAGTGTCAACCAGAAAATCAAGGTTCCAACACCATCACAACAACCGTCCATTGGCCAGACGCTGCATTCCTAATAGTTTCAGCAGTGCTGCTCTGGTGCTAACCTGGAGCTTTGACTTCTGCACTGAGAGGGGAAAGAAAAGCAATAACTCTTGCCTTTGGGCCTTTAAAAAATCTCTGCTGGTTTTGTGACTCTGTGCAAGCATATTTCATTTACTTTTTATTTGGTTTTCTGTGCTCATTGTTGACATAGAAATGAATCTGTTCAGGTCTAAAAACCTTGGCTGTGTGTGTCCAAAGTTATGCACCTATTTTTTTTATTCACTCAGTATGTCAAAAACCTTTAAGTTGAACCTTTCAGCTGATTGAACAGAGAAGGTTGAGACTAGAAAAATATGAAAACTGATTTTCCCAAACTGCAGTGCTCAGTTTGGAAAAACGACAGCAATCTATTTACGTATGGTATTTTTGTTATGCAACTTTTTTGGCAAATGTTTCAAAATCCTGTCGCTTACAAGTCTGCTCACACAATTTGTCCTTTGGTTTTACTGTTATAACAAAGACAAAGTGTGTACACATTGGCAAACAAATTCCGACAAAAATACTTTGGGACTAATGACAGTCTGCAAAATATACTGGCCAAACAGCATGTTCAAGTTTATTACAAGGTGCTATTACTTATGTTTAGTGCCTTAGATATACTTTATATCACAGGGTGAGAGTGAAACAACATGCTGCTCGTCTTGTTAAAATCTTATTTCAATGATCAATTATATTCCAAAATAAATGTATCATGTATCAAATCATGCAGTCATCCTTCATACAGTCTAATTTATTCTGAAGGTATAGTAATTTTGTCTTCATCCATTCCTCCAAAATCAAGCAAAACAAGCAGTGTGCATGCTGCCACCTGTTGGTATCTGTAAATACTGCAAGAGATCAATCGCTGCTAGAATAAAGACTTTAATTCCACAAAATATGTACTGGTGTTTCAAGTAGATTTACTTTCAGTAGTGAATGTTCTGCATGTATCCCAGTCTTCATGTAGTATGTTAAGTGGGCTCCACATACCAATTTACAAATTGGCTTGGATCATCTTTGAACACCAAAAGAACACATGCAAACTCTCCAGAGAAAAAGGACAGTGACACTTTCACAAAGTTTGTATTCAAATAGGACCATGCTGAGAAAATATTTTAGCACATTCATTGTGTCCAACATCCCACCAACAACTGTTACACTGAAGTAAAGGTTTGAAAATATGTCAGTAAAATATCTGTTCCAGTTTCACAAGTTCAAAACTCTTCAGACTTTAAAACTGCATAGGTGAAGTCACACAAGCTCACAATGTAAGACAAAGTGTGCGATACTATAAAAAGTTGAAGGCACTTTGCTTCACCTCACAGTTCATTTTAAAGAACCTAGAGATGATCACGTCATTTTCCAAAAATGCTAATCTTTGTATTCTTAAGATCGCAAGTTGTCTAATAATGAGCACATAAAAATCTAACACGACTAAGTGTATTGCACCACTTTGATTATGTAAACACAGTTTTCACATTAAGCAGCATTGTATCAAATACCTAGAGAAAAGGCAATGAGGTGAATGACAATAACTTAACAATGAACACACAGACACACAAAAATAAGTTAACAAAGCACATGAGTATACTGCTCAAACCCATGGCAAAAACACTTGAGAGTCACATTAAGATGAAGTTTAAAAATATATTACTTTACCAAGAGAGGTGATAGAGATTGTACCTGTGGTATAAAACGTATATGATGACACTTGATGGTGTGTTAATACTGAAAACAGGCACTGCTGTACAGACAGGTCATGATTAAAGCCTCCACAGAAATGAGACTAGAGCAGACGTCTGCAAAACCATCGAATACTAGAGACTGACCGATCTATTGGTTGGCTAATGTAGGCCTAGTAGAGATATATCAGTATTGAAGAATATGTTTTATCACACATAGTTCAACAATTTTATATATTATTTAATACGTTATACATCCCTCCAATTACCTTGGCATAAGCGCAAATTCAGGGCACAATCCATGTGGGGTAAAAAAAAGCGACCTCTCATTCCAGGGTCAAAAGTAAAAAGGTAAGTCATACTGGCAACACATGAACCAAGAGGACAAATCAAACTATTGAAGTATTAGTCCTCTCTGAATCAATTACTTTAGAAGTATTAGATCAGTATAGAAATATTTCATTGATACACGACCATGGAGGAATTTGCCTCAACTATCAAAGTTCTTATACACAAGGTTTCATTTGCTGGTGGAGGGTAGAGACATGGTGGTATTGCACTTGAGTTTAATGTTTAGGATTTGGCTTCATCTTGGCTAAAAGTCTCAGAAAATATTCTAGATTTCTGAGCTGTACTATCCAGCTCCTCTTGTAACAAGGCCTAGAGCTGAGGTGTGTGAAGAGTTGGCAGAGGTCGGTGTCGCTGCACCGTCATCTGTTGGTGAAACTACTCCATTATCTTTTGTTTTGAAATAAATGACGTAAAATAAGGGCAGGACGATGCCTATGAGGAGCATGGCCACCACAGCGTTCCACCACTGGATTCCCCAGTCGGAGCCGTGACCGGTCAGGCTCTGTCCTTTGGGATCAAACTTCAGCCTGTTCCCGGAGTTTGCCAAAATATCTTCGTCTTGATCATCCGTGGTCTGAATCAGTCTCTCAATATCCTGGTCCACCTCCATTAGAAAGTCTGTGACCTCCTGTAGATGTGGTTGGGCTCTGGCTCTATCCTGAGGCTTCACTAAAGTGCTGGATGTATGTGGCATCTCGACTTGAGCGTAACTAAGGTCTGTGGAAGCCTCAGTTAAAAAGCTATGTTTTTGAACTGGTATTTTGATAGATTTGAGTCCAAATAAATCTTGTTCCTGCATAAGGTTGTTCACCCGTTTTATATCTGCTACCTGTTGACAAAAACAAGAGAACATTTATTATGGCTAAAGAGATTAACGACAGAAATAATTCACAAACTTCAGTGACCAAAACTCTTGACCTTGCAGCCGTATTGTAATGCGAGCTTGTTGAGATTGTCATCGTCCAACACCTCCCGCTCGAGCAGCTCCATGTTCCTCAGTCTGTCCGGCTCGTGTTCTCGCAAAACTCGGGGCCTCATCTCCATCACCGTGAGCTCCTCCTCATCATCCGAGGACACAGAAGACTCATTCGGCATCCTCCTGAACATGTAAACCTGGCCGTCTGCACTGGCATGGACATCCACCGGGGCCTGGAAAGCCTGTGGAACATGCTCACCTCGCCGCATAATGACAGCCTGTAAAGGATGTCCCAAATTTCAATTAGACCATCACAGTTGGGTGTGTATCAATTAAGAAGCTGATAAAACATAGATATACAAGATGGCTCTACATGCCTCATTTCCCAGCTAGAATTTTACATTAACTTTGAACTAATCTCTCCTCCATTGAAATCAAGAAGGATTTATGGTGGAAAGTGTCGTTCATCTGTCTTTTAAAGATTTATTCTTTGGCTTTTTCTGCCTGAAAACCTAATTTCCATGGGAATTTTTTTCCTCCTATGGGAAATCAATTCCTGCAACTCAAGGCAAAACAATAATGAACAGAATAGGAAGTCTCTTGACATGGAAATCCTATTATTACTCATCTAACTGCTGGCTACAATAGAAGAGCCCAAAAATAAGCATCATTCCCAGATTGTTGTTAGACAAAAGTTGATGGGCGCTGTGATTTACTTTTTCAGGACAGCCTTAAAATTAAAATTACCCTTCAATTAAAAAGTCATTTCTAAAATTGTTTAGCTATTTGGGCTCCACCATGGCCTCATGGTAAATCCAGCTTTGAATTACTGGACGCAATGCAAATGCGGAAGCAAGTAAACATTATACATTTTAGTTTGCACTTCAGAAGATGTCCTAACCTGCAACATCCATCAGAACATGTGTCTTGCCTTTTCTAGGACATCCTCGTCTTTGTCAAGTTTTGTAAACGTTTCATTTGCAGGAAGAGAAATCCCAAAAGGGACACCGATAACCTTGTGTGAGTTATACATTTTCACTTTCACTGTGCTGTAAAAGTCCAGTGACTGCAAAACAAATAGTTAGTCCAATGGTTAGGCCACTGAAGGAAACCATATCATTTTAAAGTTGTTTGATTTTCCTATCGTGGACCTGGTGGACGTTGTACCGCTACAAAAGAACCCGGACAGTTTAGTTTCAATCAAACGAACCTTGAGGTCAGCAGAGAGTTAGAAAGTGGCAGTTCTGTTTATCCACATGCAGTACCAGGGAAGACAAGAGGTTTATTAACCAAGATGTCTGCACTCTTTGCTTGATTTTATGACCTCAGTGATGATGTATTTGACTGACTAACATAACCAAATGATTGATGTGCAAATCAACTCTGATGATCCCTTTATTAGGAGAGTGCCGCGTATTGCGAGACAGAAATTGCACACTGAGTTGGGCTAAAATATTGAGCTTAAACTATGTGATATTAAATTAAAACATGCTGGAGTAATCTAAATGTCTAACAGTCTAGAGCAGGGGTTCCCAAACTTTTCATCCCTCGACCCCCAAAATAACGATGCGAGAGACCGGGGGCCCCCTTCTGTCCCTGGAAGTGGTTAAAGCATAACGGTGCACACAGCAGCGCGCACTAATGGGCCGATCCAAACACTGACATTAGAACAACAATAAGCCTTAAACTAATTGAACAACATTTGTGTGTAATTTCACAATAAAAGGTCAAATATGTCATTTCCAGTTTGCATTTGTTTTTGGAAGGCAACTTGCGACCCCCCCTCCCAGTGTCTTCCGAACCCACAGGGGGGTCCCGACCCCCACTTTGGGAACCACTGGTCTAGAGTACAAAACCCAATAATAAAGGTATGCCATAAACTTCAAGTAATTTGGACAATAAATAAGTGTGATCACAATGTTTTGATTACTTTAAAAAGGAATCGCATAAATAACACAAGGCATGGAATATCAACAATATTTTCTTTCTGATGGTTGAAGTGTTACCATGGTTACCCCAGGTGGAGCTAATCAAAAACGGTTTTTGATTAGGAAACTCATCTCTAATCAAAACCATTGAATTTGAAATTGAATTGAGTTTGTGTAAAGTAAACACTTTTTTAAATTTGGAAAAACACAGCATTGTCTGATAAATGGCTTTATGTGTAGAACAAATAAAACGCTCGTTTGCGGGCTGACAGTTTCCTCTACGAAACCAAAGAAAACAGACCAAAACGGTCAGGAGAGGAGACAGCGTTGTTGTCCATCACAGACTTGCAGATAAGACGAATAAAACATCTAGATAAAAGTGAATTTTATCCCAAACATCTTAAACCTGTCGAAAATCATTTGTACGGTTCAAAGTACAAATCCTGCAGAGGTCACTGGACCGAGCTCACAAAGAAGCACCTGAAGGCAGCATAAGAAGCACCTGAAGGCAGCATGGACAGTCTGCGGAAAGTAGTAGGAACTATTGCTTACAGGTTAGCCTTAGCTTTTGACATTTAGCATGTGTTCAGCTCACTGTCTTCAGCAGACCTCACACACACAGTTAGCCAGCTCGTCTGCTCGACATCGTGGTTAAAAACATGTTATTCAGTACAGTTTTTAAAACTCGGATTTCTATTTTTGACTTTAGTTACCTTATCAAAATGCTTTGACAACAGTGCTCCAAGCCACCGCCTTCACCAGCTGCACTTGCTTACATTACAGCAACTAATGGCTCTAACTGGCTACTGGCCTTCTTCTTCGTGTTATTTCTAAAACGAGTTGTGAGATATGCAACACTGACACCTACTGGTCTGGAATGTAATACACCTTGTTTTTTTTATTTCTAAAATAAGTTCACCAAAATAGAAGACTTGATAAAAATGCTTGATACTACTGCTAATAGGCATACTACTACTAATAATAATAATACTGAATATTAGGCTATATTATAATAACTTTTAATAATAATAACCTTTATTTATATAGCACCTTTTAAAAACTCAGGTTTACAAAGTGCTTTGACAAACAGCAAAAACAAGAACAAACTAAACCAAACACAGAAGAACATAAACAACAGCAAGAACATAACAAATGCAAAATACTAAAAATAATTAAATACAATTCAACAGAAAAGAACCCAAAGTGCACGATACCCAACAGACATATATAACCATCACAAGAACCATCATAAGAACCATCATAAGAACCCAGGCAACACAAGAACCCAACAACACGAGCTGAGACCAAGAGGAACCAAAGATTTAAAAAGATGTAAGAAACTAAAAGAGCTAAAAGCAAATAAAAAGATAACAGCAATAAGAAGGTAAGAGCAGTAAAAGAAAATAGAAACAAGTGGTTAAAGGATAAAAATAAAACTATAATATTAATAAAAATAAAAAGTAAATATAAATATAAAACATAAATAGACAAAGTAAGTAAGATAAGAAATTACCAAGATAAAACATAAGAGGAGTTAAGATAAGAGCATAAATAAAGAACATAAATAAAAGGACAGTAAGAAGTAAAAGAAGATAAAAATAGTAAAACCAGTAAGAAAAGACATCACATAAAAGCAAGTATGTAAAAGTACGTTTTAAGAAGGGATTTAAAAGAATTTAAGAAGAAGGTATACCAGTTAAGACCAAATTTAATGAAACTTAACAGCAACGTTTAAGAAGCTCACCGAGTTACATTTCAGCGACTTATGCTGAGTTTGCATTATGTTTGTATTTTATGATTGAGCTAGGGACTCAATGTGGCCTCACACATGAAAATGTTCGAGACAGGTTATTTAGGCTGGTGCACAATCCAGACCACAGGTAAAACATGAACATGAACCAAAACAGATTTCTTTTAACAAGATCCTTTTGGTGGTGTCTGCATATTGCTATACTATATAAATACACTCGACTTCTTAAACTGTATTTTATGAAAAATAACACATGAAAACTCATTTATAAGGTATTTTCTCTTGAAAATTATTAATTAGTAAATTGAAGCTCTGATACAAAACATTTGGAGTTTAGAATAGCAGCAACGCAGCCTTGGATTAGGAGGATGTTAGAAAGTGAATGCTGGTTCTTGAGTCCCGAGGGAAAAGGCCAAAGAGGTTTTAAAAAGGTCCGAGTAGTGGTAGTGCTCACTGCGGGCACTAGGTGGGGCTAATGATCTTTCACATCTCTCTGGCTTGAAGCTGTTCATCTGTTCATCAGATTTAACTGATGCAGAGGGTTTCTGACATGGAGTCCAGTATTATGATAATATAATTCTGTTATTGATTTATATAGTTAAGAGGTATTTAATATTCATATAGTTATTTTAACTTATATTAAAGGAGCGATGGAAAACTGCTAGGAGAGTGATGGCACAAATAGTATCATCCCATTATATCAAATTATATATGAGTCTCAATATATACATGGTTGTTACTTCTAAGTAAAACATATATGATGCCTACAGCATACACAAAGTAAAATAATAATAATTGAAAAAAGCTCAATTACAGCACTTAATAAAGGGATTAGCTGATAGTAAATATACAGTACTGTCCATGTTTTGTCTTAAGTTATGGCCACATTATACAGCATAATGTTTCTTCATGTCTCCCTAAAACACTTTATAGGGCATCACTGATAAAAACAAAAAAAACGTGAACCTGTTTACAATGAACGTGATTTGTCAGCCGAGAACCGTGCATTCTTAAGGGGCGTGTCTTCAGCTGGCGGCTTTCCTCGTCGCCCACATCGTTCATACAGAGGATTAAACTGCCAAGAAAATTACTAGTTTAGGTTCTTCCAGTACGCAATGTTTTATTTATTGAAGAAAATGTTACACCCATATTAACAAAAGCTAGCTCAAACCAGATACCTGCCTCACATTATTAGGACTGCTAGCTTAAAAAACAAAACAAAAAACGGGACAACTAAAATTGGTACCAAAATGGTACGCTACTGTAAACTTGAGTTGTCCATAATACGGACATTATTAATTTAAGTCAGACAAACACAATGTATTCGTAGTCCAAGCATTTATTTTATTTATTTTATTTTATTTTATTTTTATTGATTTTTATTTTTTTAAATTTTTTAGTCCAAGCATTTATTTTATTGATTTTATTTTATTTTATTTATTTAATTTAATTTAATTTAATTTAATTTAATTTTTTATTTTTTTATTTATTATTTTTTTTAGTCCAAGCATTTATGAAACAAGTAAAGCAGTACTCGACAGCTTGCTAATGGCAGTTAGCTTAATAGCTCTGTATGTAATTATAAATAACCTGTATGAGCTGCCAATGGTAAATACTGTTTGTGAAGTACTGCAGTATTATACAGGTGCTCTACTTTTCACTTTTGACTCATTATAATACGGCGCTCCTGAAGTCCCAAAAAGTAAAGAATCTTGTGTGCACAAGATAATTATAATTATCTCAAAAGTTAATTTGGAATTAATTTGCTTCGGCAAATAGTTCAGTTCAGCCTTATAGAGATAACTCAACATAACTGAAATGTTATAACAACATTCATCTTAGAATATTATAAAAAAGAAGCTGCTGCTTTAACACTGCAGGTTAACAAAAAGTACTGTTTTAACAATGTTACAATTCACTTAGCAGACGCTTTTATCCAAAGCGACGTACATCAGAGAGTAAGTACTAATCCATTCATACACCGCCACAGAAGCAGCGGGACCAATGCGGGGTTAAGTGTCTTGCCCAAGGACACATCGGACATGTTGCTCAGCTGGGGATCGAACCTTTGACCTTCCGGTTGAGAGGCGACGACTCTACCAACTGTGGCTGACAGTTATTTTTAAACATTACCTGACATCAATATGTAGGCTACGTACATAATTATCTTGTGCGCACAAGTTAATTAGTTTGTGCAACTTGTGCTCCCAAGATATATACATATATATGTTTTTACTTTTCGGGACTTCAGGGGTTCCTTATTATAATATATTTTTTGTTTCAATTCTTGACCTCATGTTGGAAGCTTACCTTTTCGTCATTTTTGTTTGTTAGTTACCCAAAGTTAAAAAAATTATTTGAGTTAAGACTCAAACCCAGGTAACCCCCGTGCTGGGGGACTACCTGGCAGACTCTCAGTCTCTTCTTCTAGATGGGTACTACGACAGTGTAAACGGCTGTATTTAGAAAGTTCAAAGATGTGCTGCATTAGTGATTTAAGACTAGCCCCTCTGTAGAGTTAAGCCCAAATTAAATTATACAAAAGTTGACTTCAGAATATTTATGACTGTGTATGTGAACTTGTGTTTTTTGATCTAGGTGCATATCAGATCATGATATTAATTTTAATTCTCACTTGTGGTCATTACAGATGAATTAACTGAAGAAAAGTGATGCAGAGCTACGTCAAGCCAAACTGGGAGAGAATGCAAAACGTGTGGTGAGAATTTAAACAGAAGCGTAATGTTTTTTAATACATGTCATTTGAACAGTCACTTAATTTGAATAAAGTTAAAATAGAAGATTAATGTCAATGTTTTTTTTGTTGTCAAAACAGACGTATGAGTTTCTGATGGTGAAAGAGCATTTAAGGCAGGAAGCAAGAAGTGACGAGGTAAGCTGTATTTTGACATTGGTATAGTGATAGCATTTTGTCCATGGCTAATTGTATTGTGACATATCCACTCTACAAACATTCAAGAATGCACTTTTTTTTCTGGAAACTTTTCAAGTGCTTGTAGTAGTTGCTGGTACATGAAATGAAGACACTGAGAGTGACACAGAGGCTCCTGGAAGTGAGACTGGATTTTGAATTTAATATTAAAAGAGGGACCAGATGTTCTGTTGAAATTGTAGTTGTCCGTATTGTAAACAGAGTATTTCATTTTTAGTCGTGCCAATTGGAGGAAACTTTTGATATCATGAACTCAAAGGCTTTGAGGTGAAATGTGAAAGGATATCATGGACAAAACAGAAACCAGTTTGAAGGTGTACGTTTCATTGCACTTGTATTGTAACTCTGTGCGTTTCTGATGGCTGTGCTTCGTCTTGAGAAATAACAAGTGGCGATTGTAGAAACGCTGAAGGTCTCTGCAACAGATTCTTGAGAGTCCTGACAACATCTCAATGGCTTTCTGCATTCACTTAACACACATACTGACTGCCTGGGTAAATGAGACAATGTAAACATTTTAGATGAGATAATTATAACACAGGTATTTTATATTCAATGCAGACAATTCATGTTGCTCTGTATCAGAAAGTGAACGAATGCCTGTTAACACACTTAATTTGTATAATTACAGCACAACATAGACTCATAATGCACACATATTCATGTTGGAAGCAGCTAGGTCAACAGAGGAATGTTGCTGATTGTCAGCCTTGACAAAGTTGATCAAAATGAATTTAGAACCTTATAAGGCCATTCCTGTGTAACATTTGAAAATGATTTTACTCCTCCCAAGTGTAACTGTCAGGAAGCCATATGTAAGAAAGGTAAGTACACGGTCTATCCCGGTAGAAATGATACTGAAGTAAAGTTGACCTGAGATAACACAGAAATTAACTGCTGTTTTTACTGTTGTTTAAGACTGACAGACACGAGGTTTTAGTAAGATCAACAGATAAATCATAGAAATTGCTCCCTGAGATGTTGTAGTGGTTTTGACCTGATCTCTGATCTGTTCGACCATTGAATGATCTGTTAGGTTGGGGAATTGTCATGAATCAATCAATTCAATCAACTTTTATTTGTATAGCGTCAACTCATAACAAGTGTTATCTCGAGACACTTTACAAGAAGCAGGTAAAAGACCTTACTCGAATCAGAAGTAAAGGAGACAGCAAAACTTGTCTTGTTTATTGTTCATATCCATACTTGTGTTTGGGTTACTTTACTTTGTGTAGTTCACTAGCTGTCTGATAAAGGCAAATTTGGCTAAATTTATTGACTTTTCTGGAAGTTATTAAACAACCTCATGTGCAACACAATGACCGTCTGGAACGGAATACAGCTTTACCTAATTCGAATCTAGCTCTCGAAAACCAATAGGTATAAAATCAGATTTGTGGACATCGAAGAAAAATGCTAAACTGCATTGCCAAGTATACTTTGGCTGTCGTTATTATGGCTGGGTGGTCGGCCCAAGTCAAGTCAGTTCGTGGGTAACATTGAGTCTGGTGTTGTTGTCAATGACAACTGCTGGAGAAAAAATATTTTTAACTTTTCTGCGTTTATGGGAAAAATCTTTGGAATTTTTGCTTTTTATGTCGCATGCTTGCCCCAAAAATGTAACAGTCATTGATAATATGGCAGCAGCTAAAGGAGTTGTTGCAAGTGTATTTACTTGTGCAAGCACATGATTTATTTTTGCTAACAAAACAAAATAACTCTCCCTATTACCGTAATTTGTTTTTTAGTTAAAGTTCATAAAAATCGTGGATTCAAGTGTAGAACTGTATTTTCATACATCAGAAACATTTGAACTTGAAAAATACTAAATTTGTTTTACTCAGCAGTCACATACTTGCGTTTTATGAAGTGCATCTTGTGTACATTATTTTTAATTCACATTTCATATACAGGGCTGAGCTACAAGCAAGACTGGTTAAACATGAAGTTAATAGCAGTCATGCATATTCTAGTGTTTCTTTCCACATATGCATACCCAGTCAGCTGGAAACCACACATGACCTCCAGTTGACTCCTTTAACTAGACAGCATAGTGTAATCACTGTAAATCTGTATTTGGTGTGAAATGATAAAGAACAGTATTATGATATAAATAATAATTCAACATGCATGAATCTTCTGAATAAACACCTCTCTGTGTCTCACCAGGATTGTTTTAAAATTGCTGTTGTTATTGTAAGTTCATGCACCATCGTCACTGCGTTAAACTGAAGTGAACCTTTCTTTTCACTTCGTTGTCTCATCAAGACAGCCTTTGCACTTGAAAATGCTGAACGATAGTTAAGTTAATGTTGCCTTAGAGGGTTTCATCATATCATTTACATTGCATTCAGATTCAGGGTGTAACGCTGAACGATGATCAGCAGAGCGGCATAATGTGCCATATTTCAGGGCCACTGAGCAGCTTGTCCATCTGACAGAGAGATAGAGAGAGAGAGGGAGTAAGAGACTATGCAATGAGAGGGAGAGATAAAAAAGAGAGAGAGAGGAAGAGGGGAAGGAGGGAGGAAGAGACCGAGAAGTGGGGATAAAACCCTGCACTGCATGCACATGTTGCCCGAAGAACAACAGAAAGGGCTTTGCTTTAAATGATTCAGAGCAAAGATTAAATATTTATTGAGGTGAAAGATTCATGTATGCCACATCTATGAACTCATTGCTGTACGGCCACATAATATCATGTACTAGTATCTTTGTGAGAGGTTTTTAATTGACAGAAAAACACATGTTGGTGGTGTTAGAGTATGCACAAAAGCAGCTTTGTTAAAAGCTACATTTTCATCTTAATGCAGTTTCTGTGGATCAGGGGAAAGGCTCAGCTATAAATATCCTTTAATATACTTTCTGAGGGAAATATTGTTTTGGCAATTTCCCCCAAAACTTGGGGAGCCTCCATTTTTATCTTAAGCCTTGATCACACTTGCACAAAAGTCCTGGAAAACTGATCATGTGTGAGTGTAAACAGCCACATTTTCTCCTGCCAGACCTCTAGTATTTTTCCTGCAGAAAGTTTGAGTGAGCTAATATGAGAATGCAGCAGGATATAATCTGAAGAACTGACCTCAAGAGAGTGGGAGAGGCTGATGACGTGTGTCACTTGTGATTGGTGCATGACCATAGATTTAGGCATGCGACCGTTGCGATCTCCATTCTCATAATTTAAACTGTTGCATTACGTTGTATTGTAATTCTGTTGAACTACTCATAGCATTGATACAAAGGTAAATATTCTCATCATAGTGTCATATAGCAGACTCTGTTACGTCATTTCTTGCCTGAGGAGACCCCCTGCCCCCCTTCCATCAATTCATAGCTTTTCACATGATGTCACAGTCTTATGGAACCGCCCACTCGGCTGGCATGAAAGGTTCTCCACCGCTGTACGCTACTGAGAAGTTACTGGTCTCAGTTGCACCCTACGTTTTTTTTTTATCAGTTATAATTCTAAATTTTTCAAATGAAAGATAGTTTTTGTTTAATGTGATGCACTGATTGACGAGGAGACGAGTTCAGGTTCTGCTTCTAGTGTACAGAATTAACTCTGAGAAAGAAAACACAGAGAGGAGGAACTTTGTGGATTAATGCAGTTAGACCCTCCACTGTGAGGGAAAAAAGAACTGATTTCTCCTCATCCTGACATCAAAGATTGTGTTGACTAAATCTAAATCTTCCTGCTGGTAACTCACATTACTGCCCCAGAACACTGAAATTGACAGCTGACAGTCCCGATACTATCGTTAGCGAACATTAACTAGCTAATGTTAGCTTATGCTTGAATGATAAGCATTACTGCCCCTTCACTTCCCAAACAGCAGCATTATCGACCCGGACACATCCGAAATACATAAAGCTGCCTGTATGTTTGTAGACTTTCATCCTACATCGATGTAAAGAGAGGGAGTCTCCTCTAAATATCACTGAAGGGACGTTCTGGTGTTACAGTGAGCATGTTAAGTGACAACTTTCAGACAATTGCGTTTTGTATTATCATAGTGTCAAAATGACTTATTCGATGTGTTTTAATGAAAGCTAAACAAATAGGCGTTTGTTGGGACACATAACGTCCGACAACCAGATTCACTCGGCTGACAGTCACCAGTTAACATGGTCACTTTTTTAACTGTAACACCGGCACAGACTTTGCCGTTTCTAGCGATATAAATAGCGTCCCGTGTGCAAGTGCCCCAAACGCACTGTTTATCTTAATAACTCAGTTTTACTTTGGTTGTCAGGTGATTTAAACACATGTCGTTTATAGGAAGAGTTCAATCAAAAGCCTGTGCTGCAGTGTTTTCAACGCCTAGCCGTTACTTTCCAGAGCGTCTTCTGCCCTCCGCGCTGGTCACATGACTGAAAACTATGAATAGGCATAGTCTTTCCTAGCTGTTAGGTCCATGTGTGAACAACCACATCAGGAGAATTTCAGGGGCAGTCCTCCTGAAATTATAAGAGTATGCAAAAACACCTTTAATGACATTTCTTAAGTAGTGATCTTGTATTTTTTGAAGGTGGCATTTTGCAGTTATTATTTGATTGTTATTGAAGTGTTGACACATGCCTGATTACACCCTATTGACGTCACCGTGAGAAGCATTTGATTATGTGTCTTGCAAAAATTAGAGCATAAGAATTTTGTTTTCGTCTGCTGGGTGGATGTCGAAAAAGGAACCGCAGGTGATGGGAGGTTTGTCTGGGAAATTCATGGGGGTCCTGCTTCAGTTGGTGCGGGAAAACAAAATTAAATCCTTATGGCTCAGGGTCATGGCAACAGTTCAGATGTTTATTGATTAAATGTCAACTGCCCAGGTGAATGTGATTCACAACTCAGAGGGGCCTACTTCAACAATCCATCACCCGTAGAGGAACATTCAAACCAACACAACATCACTGCTTGTTTGGATCTTTTGTATAACTCAAATAGGACTCAGTAACCAGAAATGCAGGTTTCTGAGCTGTCATGTTCTGGGTTAGTAATAATACCATATTTTTAAAAAAACATTTCTTATTCTTGAAGTAATAGAAAGACCTATTAAAATAATTACAAATATAACTTCAGCAGTTGTAATAAGCCCATGGGAGCCTTATAACAGCTTCAGTGTATGTTTTCTGATATGCACTGATAGGAAACAGGACATAAGAAAATGTATTTACAATTGTAGGTCGATTAAGAAATGGTGCCATCAGTTGTTCGTCCAGCAGGGTGTGGTCCGATTCCATAGTTCAGAATCCTCTCAGAGGGTCACAGCTGTCTGATCTGCTCTACAATTGTTTAAAAATGTGCTATACTGTTGGATATTCTGAGATAGTAATTTGTCTGAGAAAACGGCAACAACACTCTTTGTCATGTTCTACATCATTGTAATCATAATAAAATGCTTTATTAGATTCTTAGTTCAACTTACGATGCTGATAATAATGTCACAGGCAATCTCTAAGAACTTGCATTGAAAATGTTGAATAATTTACTTCATTATCAAGTAATTGATATATTAATTTTAAAAAATTGCAAATTCATTTGAAATTAAATAATGGTCAGTTTCAGTCATATTGTGAAGATTAGATGAAAAAAATTAAGGAATTTGACGCTACTTTTTTTGTTCATTTCTGTGAATTTTTTTTAGCACGTCATTAGATTTGGCCAGGTCACTCTTGCAAATGAGATTCTTAATCTCAACGACGTTCTCCTGGTTAAATAAATAGAAAAAAATAAAAAGATAACGGCAAACCATGAATCTATGAGGATAGCTATGCCTATGTGGGGACAACTTTTGAGAGCCAACATCATGGCTCAAACAGAAAATGTCATGCGTATATTTTATGATAGCGTGCCAATGATGGTGTGTTTTGTGCTATGGGTAGAATTTCAGGCAAGGAATGCCTTCAGTAGGGAGATGGGTCTTGAGTGGAGGGGGGCATTTTGCTGATAGGTGCTGTGTGACTGTAGTGGGGTATATTAATTTGGATCCCAAACCCTAAGGGTGACCCCTCACATGAGATAGAGGTCTGGCAGTCCTGGTCTTCATGCAGGCCATGAGCGTACAGTGACACATAACCTTGCCCTGTCACCACCCTCACCAATGTGTCAGCTAACATTACCGTGATTGACGTTGAGCCAGCGCTTCAGCCCTATGAGATCCGAGGCTCTGTATAACCTCGCCCTAACTGCGTACCAGGGCTAGGACATTTGGGGCATGGTACTGGATCATGATGTTTGTAGCCTGTACCTCTGTTAAACAAGGGCATAAGCCTTTGTGACCTTGTTTAAATGGGTGCTTTTCCAAAGTGTTATCGCAGCCAAAAACTGAATGTTTTTTGGAAGTATTACTCTATTACTATTATAGTTCCGCTGGTGCTAGCGTTCAGGACACCAACAAGCAGTATATAATCACCGGCCTGCTGTCCCCCTGCCAATTTTTGTGTGGAGAACTTCAGACATCTGCGTCAACTTCACTCTTGGCTTAAGGGATACTTTAGGAACAGGGGTGTCCCATTTGTGGATATCTTAACATCTTTTCTGCATTGAGCTGAATTATGCCCAGACCTGTATCCCGCACCTGTATCCTCCACTGCCAGCCAAGATAATTTGATTACTATGTAACCAAGTATTTTAAAACACGGCATGTTTCCCTTTGTCTTGATGCTTTTCATGTGCTGTATAAAGCACTGTGAATGCCTTGTGGCTGAAATGTGCTATAAATAAACTTGCCTTGCATGTGCAATTTTAGTTAACTAAAGGTTTAAATGTCATCAGCCTCACTATTCAGCACCCAAATTACTATCAATACTACCATTATTTGTATTTATTGGCACTTGATGCCAGTTATATTTTATGCTCAAATGAAGACATCCACCAATACAAAGCACAGTGAAGAGCATTTCCTGAGAGCAGTGCATCTGGCAGTACTATGAGCTAGAAAATTCAGATAAAATAATGTACAGTATGTAGGCTGTGTCGGGTTAAACTGATTTATCGACCGGAGCAATGCGTATTGACATTTAGCATGGGCACTGCCTATGAACAGCCATATTTAGAAGTGCTATATAAAGACACCTTACTTACTACTTTAGCTCAGGTTCTCAATTCCCACACCTATTTGAGGTTTCTTAAAAAAATAGCAGGGGAGAGTTGATGTTGCACCTATGTCAAATAATTTTTATCTGCCCAATTAACCAATTCTATAAACAGTAGAATAATGCAATTGTGAGACTGTTCAACACAGTCTTAAAAATAATTTGAGTCCATAAAAGATAACACATTCACATAAATCTGGCAAAGACGTGCAATAGTATTATGCTCACCTACAAAAAGGAAGAACATTAATTGAATAATACTTAGCTCATGCCTGTCAAAGTTATTTCTCTTTTACCTCTGGCATGCAAATACCCCCAAAAACACATTGAGTTGAAAGGCTTCATGTAATGGACTATGTTGGAAAAACACTCTGCCTCTGAGAGGAGAGTGACTTGTAATGCTTGGTATCCTCAGTGCGAGTTCAAACTGCAGTCACAGGCTTCACTACCTTTGCTGGTTTGAGAGAATGTCAGTTTCCCTGTGACCATGGGATTTCAATAATGTATGCCAGTTGTGTTCAGGCACTGCACTGTATATTTATGCTTTAGTTGGACCACTGCATGACCTCAGCGTTAGTGCAGTGAAATCCACACTGTTGATGGGGAAAATGAGATGCATTGAAATATTGATTATTTTATAGACTTTGCTCTTTAGCCAGTTGTGGTACAACTGTATAGAGTGAATTCCAGTAAAAATACCATCTTCAAACTGGTGGAGACTCCTGAGGTTGAGCAATGACAAAAGATGGGCGTTAAGAAAAACCCATTCACTGTACACGGTCAAATCAGTTATGGAGTGGAAACTAGTCAATAGATACTCTTTGACTCTCTCTTAAAGAAACAGCAAAACAATGTTGATCTAGAATAGCTGCAAGAAAATAATGAGCATTAAATATTAGGACCGGGAATCTTTGGTTGTCTCATGATTCGATTTTGATTCTTGGGGTCACGATTGGATCCAGAACCAATTTTCGATTAAAAACGATTCTGTATTCATGGATCCATGGATTCAAAGTCTATTATTGAATTAGTATACACTGCAGGATCTACTCAAGTCGTCTGTGAGACCGGCAAAATTTCGTACTGCTCCAGTTGGCAATCGACTGAGTTAAAGAGCTAGCCTTTGCTAAAACCCCCCGATCAAAATCGATTTTGGGAAGTTATGAATTAATAAAAAAATCTCAGAAGATAACAATCTTGATTTTTTATTTAAATCGACTTTTTTCCCACCCCTATTAAATATCTGTTTCTTATAGATCTGACAAGCATAAAACTTGACTTTCATTGACTTAATTATAGTCATAGTCACAAGATGTTGATGCTCAATTAACCCTTTGGATACATTTGTTTTTATAAAAATGGACAGGCATTCATCATTGTAATATACTATACTATATATAAAAGACATCTCACATGTTTTGATAATAGGGATGTAAAGATAAACAACTTTTTATTTGTTACCCTGGATCAATAAAAACATACTAAGAACAGGTCATTAGGACTGTCAAAGAATATTCCAAATTCAAATATATAATCGAATTAAAAAAAATAAAGAACATTTAGATGTGGAAATTAATATTCGGGGGAAAATATAACACTTGGACAAATGCAATCCTATCCTCATAATTACGCATAGGTACAGGTACATGAGATTCTTTAACCTTTGACCACAGAAGCGTTGTACTGCCTTTAAAACACGTTCTGTTCTCTAACAAACGCCAAACGAACCACCTGCGGTGCCACTCATCTAAAATATTCCCCACAATATAGTCAACTTTTTTTTTGTGGGTTGATAAAGTTTATCCTCATACGATTATGATTTATTCATTCTAGATAAGAAGCCTGAGTCTTTATTCAGTTGATGGGGCTTGTCGATGTGTAATGCCCTGGTATAATCTTTTAAACCAATCTGCGCCTTCTTTTTATTTTTTTAAATAAACCCTACAAAGAATTTTCTCTCTCTCTCTCTCTCTGTCTTTCTCTTCTCTACTCGTGTAGAAGATAATGCAATGTGCACATTTACAAACAGCTTTAACATGAGGAAAACCTCTTAACACAATCTGAGTTTGACCTCTGAATGAACCACTATATGGATGGAGAGCTAAATACACATGATTATAAAGTAACTGTTATCCACAGGCAAACACTAATGACTGACCCTTGAGACCGCATCCTGTATAGCTTTAGATAAAATAGATTTCGGATTGATCTATTGGGATAACATTGAACTCGATTTTTTTAAGGGTGAAAAGAAAAAAAAGAAGACTCAAGAAAAAAATGGTGGCACTTATCTTTTTTTTTTTTTTTATCTCAAATGATATCTGTTCTAAAATTCAATAAGATGAGAACTTTATTAACCTTCTGTGGAGAATGCCATGGCTTCCTGATGAAGTACATCAACTCTTCATTTAGTTGTCATCCACAGGGAAAGAGAACAATTAGGCCAAAAAAGGATATGGTCAACATCAGGAAACCAATGCCTCTATTTCCAACTGTGCTGCCCCTTTGCAACTGTTCCAAGAAGACAATAAAAGAAGACAGGCAAAACCGAGAGTCAAATCGAAGGTTAATTGGAGCCAGGAATATGTCAACCAATTTTACCGATCACCCACAAGGGATATGCAGCCCTTGGTAAAAAAGACGCTGGTATCAACGGAGTGCATTAGCTTCGTATCCATAATGGCCTCCTGAAGAGAGTGATGATGACATCTTTTCAGCACTCTGTTTGCCCTCAAAGCATTTGTGTGTGCACAAAAGACAAAATGAGTGTGTGTGTGTGTGTGTTTGAGTATGTGTATATCTATGGATGTGTTATATGCTTCATGCCAAAATGAGTATTGCTATTGGAGATGCAAGCTCCTTTGGACGACAGGTGTTGGCACCAGATCTCTGACACCTCTGTGGTCATGACATATCCATCCCCTCTAGTTAGTTTTACCACCACAAAAGGTGCTTTGACAACAAAAACCACATCTCTGCTGAGGAATATAAATGGCATTTTTGGTCCTGGTATGCCATGTATTGTATGCCAAATATAATAGTGAAAATAAAGTGTACTTGATTGTGTGATTGTGCCTCGGAAAGCTTTCATTAAGGCAGCTTTTGAAATGTCCCAGGTGTGAAGCTAGCTGCTTGTGCCATTGTTTGTGAAAGATTATTACAGCCTCTTTCCCTGAAATTGAATTCTCAAGAAAAATATTGATAAGGAACTTTAAAGCTATAAAGGAAAGGAAGTACAGCATGAACTATTTTAAGGTTAACCTGAGTGAAAAAGAGAGAGGAAATTGGCCTGGCCTTTGGTCAAACAAAAAAAAGGAATTGCCTCAAAGGTTCTTTTTTTTTTTTTTTTTTTTTGAAACACTGACACACATGCAGACATACAGACTCATGTACACATAGACTTTAGAGTTAACATATTTTGTGACATTCAAACAAATTTGCTAAATAAATGAAAAAGGGGTGGTGGGATAATGCCAAACATGAGCTATTGAGCCACCCTGAATCACAACAGGGGGAAATCCTTCACCGCAACAGCCCTAATTATCAATGTTATATAAGAATAAAGTGGAACTTTGTTATTTATATAATCCCTTTTCCCATACAAATGACATAGCCGTTCAACAAATAAGGTTGAATGGTAACAATAATTTGGAAGTAGGCTACATTTAGTCTCGAAATTGTGTGATCCGCTGGTGGACATGCGTGGAGTATGGATAAAAAGGGAGATTGTCCACTAGTTTATCAATTAGGAATGGTGATGTTATGTAGATAAAGAAAATAAAAATGCTGGACTGCAACTATATCTGGACGAGCTGCCCAGAGGAACACTCACCATCCCAAATGCATTTGTGTATTTACGCATGTTTAGTAGAGGGTTAAAAAATGAACAAAAGTGTTTAAGACTCTGATGCAGCGTTTGTGGCCAGTCAACCCTGTAATCAACCCAGCAACTGTATGACATATGGGGGTATTGTTAACATAATTGTAAATGTATGACTTCACGCAGAATTTTCCAGCATTATGGGAGCCAGACTTGCGGGAGTTCAATATATTGTAAGCGGTAATCCTGTGCCAAAATTCAGGCCCTAATAACTGTTTTGTTTTCTTCTTCTTTGTTATTATAAATATAGTTGGGGAAAGTAGTGGAACAAATAACCTATTGAAGTGACATTAACAAGTGATTTTGGGAACATCCACGTCAGTGTTGTTCATTAAATAGATCAGCAAATGCACACACATGTTTATTTCACCCTTATGAAGCAGTGCTCTCCTCTACTTGGAGTGACCCCTGCCATCACTAGCATTAAATCATACTGTCACATCCTATAGTCTTTTTTGTGCCTCGACAAAGGGCAACTTAGCCTTGATCTTCCTCACAGGACTATAGAGACTAATGATAATAAAAAGGATTACTCTTGGTGTAAGAAAAGGTGCTGTAGATCAGTCTTAATTGGTGAGCTCCCTTGCGAAGTTGATCTAGTCTTGAGGCTGCCAGTTAGAGAACTGGTCAATTAATCTTCCCTCTCCCATAATGAGGTGGGGGATTTCAGATGGCTGGTCCTTCACACAAAGACAGACAATGTGCCCAAAGGATCTTCTGTCCCTGTACCAAGTGACCTGACAATTAAAAAATGTACCTCCCTACTTCCCCCTCCTCACCAGGTGGCAAATTGGTCTGACCCAGCCTCATATCAAAAGGACTAACCATCACTTCAATTGACTTCACAGGCACAAAAAGAGGGGAAAGGGCAGCATCCTCCATGAAATGAGATTGTTGTATTAAGACTTTTGCCCCACATCATTCTGCCTTCCTCTTTTTGTGGTAAATGAAAAGAGACTGGCTGGGTCCTCCCTGCTGTGTGTCACAAAGGTTTACCCTCTCACAGGAAAAAAGTGTGTTGTCGCTTGACATTAATTTGATGATGCAGATGTGACAGTGGAATAAGCTTAATATTTAGGGTTAAATGTGCTTGACCTTTCATTGTCTCAGTCTTTAAATCTATTAAGTTAGAGAGGGAAAACAAGCGGAGCCAGTCACAATCAAAAGCAAACTTGAAACCAGTTTAAAATCCTTGACCTTAAGAGTCTTTTTTTTATGACCACCTCTTTTTATTAAGGCTTAAGAAAGCCTTCTAAGACAAATCTTACTTGTAATTGATAGCTCTGGGATGGGCAACGAGCGTCTTTGGTTTGCTAAACAAAACAGTTTACTAATGTTTTTGTCTCAAACATTAAATAAACTAAGGACGAGGAAGAAAGTGTTAGTTGAAATATGTCACAGCTGTAAAGCAAGTGACCTGCAGTGGATAAACTAGCTCACATGATAGGGCATCAGTGATGTGCTGAAACTCTTTGCTGTTTAAAGTTCAGTTTGGCAAACTTGCTTGCTTTAGACAGTCCCAAGTTGGGCTATTGGCTAAATGCCAACAGGGAACACGTTGGCTTCGTATATTGTTGTGCCAACAAAATACTGTTGACTCTGTTAATGAGTAATTTGAATTTTGGGAGTCAAATGTTATTCCAATAGTTAAAGGAGCAATATGTAAGATATCTACTGAATTAAATAGTGAAATGACATTACTACATTATTAGACATTGTGGAAACATGTTGAAATGCTGGTTGAATGACGACAATGCAGCAGCCAGTATGTCCTCCTTCTAGGATTCGATTCTGTTCTGGAATGGTCTGTATTTGTTTTGACCAGAGAAGATAGGCACCCCCACATGACTGTTTTGGACACCCCTCGGTTTGCCCGATATGAGACCAGTTATCACTGGAAATCAACAGGCGGAGGGGGGCAAGGGAACTGGTTCAGATATAACTGAGTCTCCCCGACCTTAACAGCTTTGGCATTTTTCTAAAAGCTCCACGGCCAGATACGTGATAAAACTAGGATAAATATTGGAGATGCTTTTTAAAGAGATGAGAGAGAAGTTAGAATGCAGAAAAGTTTCAAGGCCGAGGCAGAGCTGGCTAAACACTGAAGCTTCAGTGCCAACAAAATATTTTCATAATTTAAAAGTTAAAAATAACATGGAATAAAATTCTCATTGGCTGCGTAGGGGGAAGATGACATTTCTACCATTCATTGAAGCACATATTGTAATGTTTGAAAAAATAAACAATAAGCTTTCAAAAAGTTGGAGTAAGCAAAAATGCCCCTTAACAAAGACTATATCCAAAGGAGAATTTAAATGTTTAAATGACTTCTATATCTTAGATATCAAAACTTTGGTACTGGCAGTTAGAGGAACCATTCCTGCAGCTGAAATACCATATGATAAACTAGCATTTAAAAAAAAAAACCCAACCTAAAATAATGTACATTGTGTGACATTACCTATGTTAAGCAGCTCAAAAACTCTTCTAGTAGTTGGTCATTCTGTAAATGAAGTTGAAAACAGTGATTGCCTGCAGAAGCCTAGCAAAAATTCATGGTTCTGTACATAGTCAGTCTCTATGGGCCCCTTCCAGCATGTATTATTACTATATAGATGTCATAGAAATAGAAATCATAGCCTAAATTTGACATTTTTTGAACATAGAAGGAGAATCAGCCTTGCTCTGCTGAATGATAAGAGATACTTTCCAATTCCTGGTGAGTTACAGTCACCTGATTACACTTCAGTGGCCAACCATTAAGGTTACTGATGACATTGCTTAAGTTTACTGTTGAGTGTCAGTAGTTACAATCTCCATTGATCCATGACTTTATCAGGTGCTGCCATGCAGAATGGTTGAACACACCATGAATTAGTCCACTCACTGCCTCAACCTGGTTGTTTGACCCCTGACATTTTGACATTGTCTGCTAGATACTACAAAATCTGACTGAAATATCTGTTAAGATATCCCCTTAAAGAAAAAAAAAAAAAACATACTTATATACATTTCAAGGAGCCTTTGCGTGAGTAATGGATTGGTTGTTTATTGTGTACTGATGTTACATTGCCATCATTGTTTAGTTGCCACCACAATCAAAATGGCATTGTCACCTTCAACAGAACCAGGCTTTGTTGATGTGAGCTCCATGTAGTGACAACGCCGATACTACCTACACATCACATGGCCACTTCTGGCCTCCACAACTCAACCATGTAGGACAGGACATCACCAGGGTTGTCAAATGGGAACCTCCCTTCACCGCTGTTACCAGTAGGCCAGACAGTGAGCTTCAGCGTCCCAGAGTCACCCCCCTCCATGCCGGTTCTTACCGCCCACCACACCCACATGCAAAACTTCTATATCTTACCTACCCCACCACATGGTCATCACAGCCCAAACTGTATTGCCACCTTCAACAGACCCAGGTTCCTTACATGCAAGCTGCAGGTAGTGAAAACACTGATACTACTTAACCCATCACATGGCCCCTGGATGATGAAAAAAGGTTGGAGGCCCCTTTCATATACCATCCATAGTATTTTTGCTCTATCCTTTATAATAATAATTATAATTTATAATTTTTTATATAATTTATCCTTTATTAATCCCACGAGGGGAAATTCAATTTTACACTCTGTCTGATGAACATGAACACATTGCTGAAGGGCACCTCGGCAGTGCTCAGGAAGTGGACCTCTCCAGCTACCAGGCCAATTTCTGGACTTGGTCCGTGCCGGGACTTGAGCCGGCGGCCCTCCGATTCCCAACCCAAGTCCATACAGACTGAGCTACTGCCGCCCCATTTAAGATGAGCCTGCTTTACAATACTCGCGTGTGTCAGATAAAGTATAGAAAGTTGGCGGTGAACAAAAGCAATTTTGGTATTGAAAATGTTCCAGAGAAATATCTGCGTGTGCATCGGCTTAAACATAAGGAACAACTAAGCACGAGTAACATGTACACAAAATAAATGCAAAAATTGTACAATAACATTGATACTAATTATACAAACATTTGGATAAACCTGAACTCCCTTTCATTTAGAAAGTGTTTTTTAAGATCTGAGTTCAACTGACTGTAATGTGAAAAGCTGAATCATTTTAAAGCAGTATTTGTTACCAAACCAAGAGCGAAGCCCGTCAGAGGGCTAAGCACGTTCTCAGAACTGGAGTTACATCCAGTAATCGAGCACAACGCTCTATAACAGTTTGTCTACATTTGGAGCTACATACTACAGCAGGCTGTTACGTAAAAAAAATGTAGACCAAAGAACACTTGAAACATTTACCACACATGAAACCAAAACGAGCTCAACATGGCATGCAGTAATCATTTGATCTTGATTATTTTGTTTTCATGATCGTTGGCAGCCAATATCGTAATTGAAATTAAAACTCAATTAATTTCCCCTACGATTTATTTGTTACACTAGGTGTCTAAACATGATCCCGACCTCTACTCATTTTCACTTTACGGTGACTGAATTGTTCAAATACTAAAGGCCCTGTGAGGAATGATTTAATAGTGAGTGTACCCTAAGTATGGGTCAAGATCAGAGTCAAGTTTTTTTGGCTCTTTCTTCTGGAGTACAGACTCCACTGAGAGTAATTATTTGTGGAGGGTTTAGGGCCCTGGGGGTGACAGAGTGGGCGGGAGGGGCACAGGGTGCGCTGAAACGGAAAGCACGCCAGTCCCACTCACGGTTGATGCTCAGTGAATCTGAAAGGTCATGTCATGTTTTCTGGCAATTGACTCGATTGGTTTGGATTCTGCAACATAAGGCCGGGACAGTGTTGTGTGTGTGTGTGTGTGTGTGTGTGTGTGTGTGTTTGTGTGTTTGTGTGTTTCTGCACGTTTGCTGGGAAATGTGCCCCTGGGTTATTTTTTGCATTGACCTTATTACCCTGCGCAGTGACGAGCTTGCCACACAACTTGCTCCCTCTGACTCTGACACAAACACATCTAGATGCAGATATTGTTATTTACATCATTAAACAAGCTTTTAAATATTTGTGAAAAATACAAGGAACATTTACAATAAAACAATGCTGCTGTAATACATGACATACAGTCCTTAATGCTCCATTAAACCTGAATAGAATGTTTTCATGAAATGTCTATTCAGTGTGTGTGTGTGTGTGTGGTGTGGGGGGTGGGTGGCAGTGGTGGCCATTTCCCCCAAATGACAGACAGTGACAATATTTGCACATTTCATTTAGGTTGATCCCAATAATGAAACATACAGCTTAAACACAAGATAAGTCCTGTGCTGCAGTCTTTAAAGATGTTTCCACGGATCCACTGATGTAGCTCTGCCTTGCAGCCATTCTGTGCAAGTAATTTACCAGAACAATGTAATCTTAACCTCTCCCCTTTATTCATCATCTGGGAGGCTCAACCGCCCAGCTATAAATATAGAAACACCGGGAGCATCAGAATGATTTCTATATATGGTCTGACATTTAGCAGTTGCTTTAAAAGCTTTACAGCACAATTTAAAAGAAAATGTTAGTTTAAGTGTTTAGTGTTACCCATTTGTTTTTCTAAATTATATATTTTAGGTATTGCTTGACAAAATAACGTCAATTTTTATATATATGTTCTGGTTATGGGAAAAAAAATGCAATGAAAGCATCAACAATGGAATGAGTCTGTCCTCTAGGCAATAGCACACTACATGCTGTTTTACCAGTAAATCCTTTGCCAGCCATCACTCTACCATGCCTACGCGGTTGACTCCTGCACTCCAGCGGATCGGTGGCAGAGGTCCAGAGTCACTTAGATCATTTTACCCGGGGCACAAAGGGGGCAGAGAGGAGCCACTGACCCTGCACTCGTCAGGCAGGGCTTTACGCCTCGCTGACTTCCCTGGTGTGACATTTCTCCTGTATTTGCCCCCTCCCAACGCCTCCCTATGTAACCACCACTGCAGTGCAAAAAAGGGATCATTGTCTCTAGCGATATCAATCAAATGAACAGCATCTGGGGTCAATCTGCTGTCAGTGCTCCCTCTTTGCTGTCCCAGCTCTCATGTAAAGTGACAATTATGACAGAATGTCAGAAATGTTACCAAATGTAGCCAGTTAACACAAGACGACACTGAATCCCATTCTTCTTAAACAGAATCATAGTACCTGTATCCCTCCCACTGCCCATCAACAGACCTTAACATGTGTGTGCACATACAAGCCACCTCCCCCTCCAACAAGCACACCCCCTGCTAAGGGTCATACAATGGTCATGACATTATAAAAGGATCAATTGTGCCTTAAAACACTGCCTCTCCTCCATGGGGATATGTAGTAGAACAGATGGGACTTATGCAGAGCAGCTTTAATATCTATTTAAAGAGCTTTAGAGACAATGATCTAATGAGACATTTACATTTTGTTCAGCTGGGTTGAGAAAGCTCTGACCAAAGAGGCTGTCATCTGATATTATGGGCATACACACATTCACAGTATGCTAAAGTTCAGATACAGGTCATTTTTTTCTGTGTTAAACACATTTTCACCCAAGCTGAAATAATTTTGACCTAAACTGTATGTTCCCACACAGCCAAGATTAAATGCTTGTCATTATTGAAAAAATTACAAGGAAACGTGTTCAAAATATGATTGTAATAAAATCAAACTGGGCAGAATAAGCAGATAAGCAGCCGATTGTCGTAAAACTCACAATTTGTGAACAGTAACAGTGGTGTATTTTCAGTGCTATTTATTTTCACTTCTTTTTAATTTTGCTCAAACAGCAGCAACAGATGAAACGTTTTCTTTAAAACAAGCAAACGTAAAAAAAACATCAAAGCTCTCTGCCAAGTGTTAGAAACTGATTAAAAGGATGTCCATCATACTTGAGACATTGATAGGGATGTTCAGTTCATGTGATGTAAATTGAAACGCCTGGACTTTGCGCCTATCCATAAGCTGCTTCCAAGGGAGTTGTGAAGAAAGGGCTGGGAAGGTAAAAGCTGTGCTAAGATCAACACGTGTCAGCAAAAGCCTGGAGGTTCCTCGACAATCTGTTCCAGTTGGTTCACTCTTGTGCTGTGACCTCAATTTTTGACTGCTGTTGGAGCTTCCTCACACTCCGGTTTGACACAAGAACTATACAGGCAGGTTTGCACCCGCCCAGCAGAGCATAGGTCGGCAGAGTGGAAGAGCCTTTCCGATATCAAACAATGAAAGTGAGGACGAACATTGAATTAATGTCCGCTCATCCTGTACTGCAAGTGCATCTCCAACTTTGCATTCCTGTGAAATGACACTTTCAATTGGGGTCAATTGGACCCTTGCCTCTAGATTTCAGGGAGCTTCTCTGCCTAGAGGTAATCAAGAGGCGGCCATAGATAAAATTAGAGTAACAGGCTTTCCCGCTGCCGTTCAAGTGGTGCAACTAAATGTCTGAGCAACACTAGGGGTCAGTGGCAGTCCATGAAATCATGCAGTTAAGAAACCCTTTCTGACATGTTTAGATCACTTATAGGTGGGATGAGAGGACATAGTCTTTTAGATGATGAATTAAGGTGATTATTGATTCATTTAAAAACTTGAAAAAAATGTGTTTTTAATACAAAAGCAATTGCTGCAGAAGCTTGATTATTAGACAACATTTCAAAGCATAACCAAGAAATGTGATATTTTTAAAAGCCTTATTATTGATTTGTTTTTATTCCTCTCTACTTTCTCATTTGATGCCAAAATGTTTTTGTATGTTCTAAGTGCCGGTCGTTCAATTTCTCCATCGCTTCTCAGCGGCACGGCAAAACATCTCAGCAGCCGTGACATGGTGGTCTAGTAATTATCTAATTGTTCGAGCTATGTCTTTCTTTGATTTATGGTCTTGTATCAGTGGCTGACCTGATTTATAATGAGGTCCCCCCACTTGTGAAAATATGAACCTGAATTATGTGGCACCAGTCCAATTATTTCTTTGTTCGGCTGAGCCTCCTGTCGACATTGACGGTGTGCATCACAAATAGCTGCCATTGAGGCTTTCACCTAATAACAATAATATGATCCATCATTTTAGTTTGGCCCAATCACACCTCACACTATGTTACCCTCTTCATCTATCATTGTGTAGATGCATCCTTATCCTTAAAATATGTAATCAGATATTTTCCTCTAATTAATTATTGGTAGTTTGTCAGATAGGCGCTTTTATCCCAAGATTAATCCATTTCACATGAGCCAGGCAGATACAGCATATGATATGATGGTAATTACCTCAATACTGTCTGGGTCTTTGAATGACCAAGAGCATCATGACAGCACCTTTCATTAATCCAGAAGGCCTCCCATTATCAAGTTCAGGCCACAAAGTCAAAAAACTGGACATTAAAGTGCAGCAAGTTGCTTGCCACAAGGACAAAGTTGACAGAAAACATAAGGCCCCCCACACACTGTCTGGACAGCAGGCAGCAGTGAGCACATGGGTTGAAGAATAGATCCAACCACAAACACATCCACTATACACATGAGCTGCCCCCTTCAAATTAGCACCAAGCACCGAGACTGCTGCCGGTGTGTCTGATGAAAAGATGCATGGCTGCCACTATTTGTGCCGCTAAGGCATTCATCAAATTAATTACTGGTGGATCCAAGCACCTCTCTGATACCTCTTTATTTTGAGTCCGGTAAATGGGGGACTCAGACTAGTGCTGACAAGAGAGGCCTAATACACCCAGTCTCTCGCAGCACATAATTAATTGAAATCTTTGCTAGCATGACAAATTGGAATGATGAATCTATCTTCTATGAATAGCTTAAGAAAAAAATGCATAATCAGTCAAAACCATACAGTAGAAGCAACATCTTGCTCTCTCTGTCTCACTCACTCGGTCTCTGTCTCTCTCCTTTGCTCTCGGCTGCGTAGCATGATCCATTAGGCTGAGAAAGCATGGCTTGTTGAGAAGACTTCCCTTCCTCTCACCCCCTCAATTGATAACTTTGGCTTCTTGCTTTAATAGAGCGGTCAAGGTGGAGTGTTCCTTTTGTTCAATAGAATAGGGGAGAACAATAAAATCAAATGAACGCTGCCACAGGAAACAGATTAACAGTAGTCTCTTATTTGTCAATCATTTATTACCATAAGGTCAGTATAAAGGAATAAAGCAAATCTGTAATAATGCAACTATTACTGTAGGGGTCTTTAGATGCTGGTTATGATGAGGAAAGGACAATGGGGAAGTCAGTGTAATGTTTTCATTATATTCAAGTAGAGGTGGGCGATATGGGAAAAATATCATATCACAATTTTTTTTTGCAAAATCACGATCACGATTTTATCACAATTTTTTTCATACTGATCTTTAGACAAATTTGTAAGTTACTGACCAGTTCAACCAAACTTATTTCCCTGTATAATGTTTTTGAATGCACAAAAACTGTGCAGACAAGTTTAATCTATTTGAAAAACATCTTTGTAGGAGGTCTCTCCTTCTTTAGCAGAAACAGAAACGTCTTTCCCTCAATTTGATCAATTTTTATGCACAATTTGAAGGTTTTCCTCACCACTTTGAAATGATGATTTAGTTATGTGTCCTATTTTTGTGTTACTTTTAAGTTTCGTTTTCGTTTTCACTGCTGCGGAGCAAAAAGGAGGGAGGGAGACGCGTCTGTGTCGGAGCATAAACTGCAGCATGATAGAATAAACACATTAGCCCGGTTCTACAATCTCCCTGCTTTGGCAGATCGTTAAAATCCTTCACGATCTAAGATCGTTATATCGTCCACCACTATATCCAAGATGATAGACAAAGCAACAGTCGGCAAGCTACGTGTGTTGAACGTATTTACAGTAGACTTCCTCACATGCATTTTCCTCATTGTTAACATCTGTGTTCACACTTTTGTTCAACCCAACTTCTTGCCAAATATTTATTAAGGTGCTGGCTGTAAAAAGTTTAGAAAAATCAGGGTGCAGCTGTTTGTGTTCACAGCTCAACGTGAAATTTTCAGAAAATATATTTAAAAAGGATTGTGCATGTGTAAAAAGGCTATAATAGGCTATATCTATCGATATATATATATATATATATATATATATATATATATATATATATATGTATATATATAAATTCAGCCAATGCAGGCAGCACCTGCTAGTGAACAAGTTCTTTAAATTTCAAATGAGCCACCTATAAGGCAACAACTAACTGGAAAGCATAGTTGAGCTTTTGACAGCCAAAGAGCCAGTTATCTCTGCAAAGAAGGTGGAAAATAATGGGATAACTGAAAGGGGAGTGATACTTGGCTCTTAATTCAACCAATGGACTCAGATGAACGCTGATGTTGCCCCATATGTTATGGACCTGTAAGCAACTTTTTTTGCTGGCAAGTTTTCCCTTTTTTATCTTTAAAGTGATAAGGAATGTTTACAGACCAGAACAATTTAACTTTCACAACTTGGATTTGAGTATGAAAGCCTAAATACTAATGTGTTTGCACATATAACTTCTGATGCTTAAATTGATACGTACAGATTAGTTATTCATGAGAACACTTTAGTGAATTGACAATCTACTAGGTACCTTCATTTTTAGAGCTACTCTGAGGAACTTTCAGGTGTAGTGTCGATTTCGGCACCCCTTGTGGACAAAATGTGAAATGAATTACCAAGCACCTCTCTGATACCTCTTTATGTTATCTCTTTGCCAATCTTGTCCTGTATGTGTAAGCAGTGTTTCCTGGTGAAAACTTTCATCCTTTATTTTGACAGTCGAATGTTTCACTTATTGTGAATTGTTGCTATGGAATACAAAGGCTGTGTCTGCAACGTACTGTCAATCACTTGGTCTGACACCTACCCTGAAGCAGTGATTTCAGACATTAAAAAAATGATATATGGAAATAATCAATTGTGTCAAATCTGCTTTGCTTTTGTAGGTCATATAGAGGCAATGGTATCAGTCTCTCTAGTAGTCAGCTAAAAACTAAGTACAGGAGCTCTCATATTATTGATTTGAAAGGAGTCAACAGTACTTTGAACTAGGCCTGGGCGATGAGAAAAAATGTTATCACGATAAAAAAAAAAAAATTGTTGGACTGTAAAGAGCCAAAATGTCTCTAAACTCAGGAAGTTAAGCGGCCTTTCTTGTCGTCTTGTCGATGATAATCCCCCCTCTTTGAGCCGGTAGGTTTAACGTTTTGTTCAGAGTAGCTATCGCTTATTTCGGCTATTCGTAGTCTTTTTCTTCTTCTCTTTAATGTCGGGTGGCAACTAGCATGGCAACTCCCTGTGGTTGGATGGTGTAATTACTGGTTTAAATCTATCGAACTTTTATCAAATGTTTTTAATATTTATATTGACAAAAATTATACCGCGATAATTATCGTTATCATTTTATCGCCCAGGCCTACTTTGAACAGATATTCCAGTTGAAAAAAATACAGTCCCTTTAATGAGAATAAAGCTTTGATGCATTTTCTTTGATTATGTAGATATAATTAAGTGTTATGAGTGTACAAAGAGAAAATGATTTCAACATTATTTAGGCCACTGTAGCTTTACAATTTTAGCCTAAATTTACATTCTGACTTAGATTTCTTCCAGTTCCACACTGCTATCTGAAAATACTGGCTCATGAACAGCACTGTATGTGATGCTAAAGATTTCAAGGGTATGATAAGGGGAGAAAGGACAAGACCATCATATCTGGCAGTACATGAAATATAACACAAAAAAACATATGCACAGCAGTCTCTGTGTTTATGTGCCCGTCTGTACATGTATGTGACTGTGTGTGTGTGGGGATAGAAAAAAACATTGAATGTGAAGGTTGCTGTGTGAAGGACATATCTTGTCTATGGTAAGTAGTCATCCTTAATAGGTTCGGTTTGGATGTGAAATATTAGTGTGCCAAGTCAGTATGTGACATTAGTGTTGTCTCTGGGGAAAACTGCAGACTGATCTCAGTTCAGGAAGTACCCAGACAGGATAGGGGGCTAAATAAAGGCTTAGATAGATGAACCTGTACCTAAACCTTCCAACCCTAATACAATCATGTCCTTCCACCTTCTATGAATCCAAGTTCAACATATGTACACAACTTTTATTTAAAGATGCTACCTTCAATAGGTAGATATGTTTATTTATTTTTCTTAAATTCATTGTAGACTTGTTTAGAGTGTATATGCTATTTTTAAAGTTTAGTACCAGTATTGAATAAGGCTGGGAGTCCCGGGTTAACTCACGATACTATGGATATTTGATATGCGCCTCATGAGAACCGTTATTTTGCAATACTGTTATTTTTGCGATTTTACAATTTTAGACAGACAATCCTATTATCATACCTCACAATATCTGAAGTACTGAGAAGTTTATAATAAACGGCTAAGTGCTGGATTAATGTTCACGTTTTATCATACTTCATCCTTTCACTTCTTTTCACTGCTATCTGACATTATCCAGCTGTCTTTTTCTTCTGTTATCCTGCTGTCAACCTCTTCTTTGGCCATTTAACTTCTGTTAACATTTCTTTACGTGTTTACACAACAGACATTGTTAAGTTGTTTTGGCAAATCATTAAGCAATTTAACTGTATTTTCTATTCAAGTCAGAAGTCTAATACATTTTGGGGCGCTGGTGGACCAGTGGCTAGTGTGCACGCCCCATGTATGGAGAATGTAGTCCTCCAAGTGGGCGGCCCAGGTTTGAATCTGACCTGTGGCTGCTTTCCCACATGTCATTCCCCACCTTCTCTCTCCATGTTTTCTGACTCTATCCACTGTCTTGTCTCTCAAATAAAAAATAATAAACTCTTCTTGCTCTAAATGTTTTCAGGATTGGACAGACACGGTTGTTTTTTATTAACGTATCAAAAGAACCACAAAATCAACTTCACTACTTGATCACTCTGATGAGTACGTAGTAGAGAGATGAGGGCACCATCTTGTCAACTGAACAATATAAATGTTCCTCATTGTAGCTTTGAGCTATGTACATTTATGTGCAATTATGTATAATTACTATTTACTTTTAAAAAAACATTCCCAGACATTTCAGAACCCAGGCCCATCAAACGTTTCCATAGTGATTGTTGTCATGGTAAAGACTGGAGGAAAAAAAACAACATTCCGTCCTTTGATTCCTTTGTTCCCTTTGATGACCAACATTTCTAGAATCTCTAGACTTACCAAATAGAGCTCCTTTACCTGACATACTACACACTTATTCAGGGCAGCCGGATACAAGTACACGCAGAGATGAACGGAGCAAAGATAACAGAAGTTTTCACGATGGAAAACAAAGACATACAAGACAAGAAAGGACGTAAAAAAAACAAGAACGTAAAGAAACCCATGGAGTCGCACTCCCTGAACTTACGGGTTCTTGGTCCTTGGGATTCAAAAATGTCCAATGTCCACTCGCAGAAGGAGAGAGCTACCTCTCTACAGGAGGTTAAACCTGCCCATAAGCAGGCTATGGACGCCTCAACCCTGGAGACACCGAGCCAGAAGAGAGAACATTGGGCTAAGAAGAGCAAGAAAGAGGAAAGAGACTCAAAGATGAAGATGGCAGAGACTCAGCCCCAACATCTCATCCTCAAAAAGAAACCAGATGCTGCACAGCAGACTGCTGCATCTACAGGTGCTTCACTGCAGGCTTGTGGAGACAACAGTATGTCAAGAAGACTTGTAGGTAAAGAGCTCTGGGCACCACATTTACCATTACCCCAACCAAAAGGAACAAATCAAGGTAGGGTAAATAACATGCACCAGCATAGCCATAACCCAGTAGCAGCCAAACAAGCACCCTTACCATTACCCCCACTGAAAGGAACAAATCAAGGTAGGGTAAATAACATGCACCAGCATAGCCATAACCCAGTAGCAGCCAAACAAGCGCAGCAAACAATGGTTCTTGTTTCTGAGCTTGAGCTTAAGGAGCTCAAAAACGGAAAGGCGGAGAAGATCATACGGCTCATGAAGCACAATATGGCTTTAGAGGCACAGGTGACACAGCTCAAAGAAGAGCTCCAAAAGATGGATGAGCAGCTAGAAGAAGGAAAGCTGATGAACGACATAGAGCTCAAAGACTTGGAGGGTCAGCTGTCGGGGAAAAATGTTTTTTATTCTGGGCCTCGTAAAAATGTAGAGCAGTTGGAACAAGAACTATGGAACCAAAAGCAGAGTTACTTTAAACTGGAAGAGCGGCTGCAGCTTGAAAGGAAAAAAAATCACAAACTGCAGGCGAAACTGTCCAACACAATTACAAATATGGAGAATCAGCAGCTGCAGTGGGAGGAGGAGAGGTACAACCTCCTCCAGTCCCTCAGCAGTCCCGAACAAACTGAACAGAAGAGAGACCCAGAAATAACAGCAAATCAAGGTAGGGTATATAACGTTCAACAGCATAACCATACCTTACCCGCCAAACCAGCGCAGGCTGATAGAGTAAAGACTTTGTCACAGCATGACACAAGTGAAACCCCAGCTTTAAAGAAGCTAGATCTTAGTGATAACAAGCCAACTTCATTGATCACGAAAAAGCAGAGCAAAAAGCAAAAGCCGGACCAAAAGACTGTGGAAGCTCTGTTGGTGCAGGTGAAGGAAACACCGGCTGAGGCTTGTGCTAAGGAAAGGGCTCAGTCCATGCCAAACATGAATTTTGTTTCTGAGCTTGAGCCTGAGCAAGTCACAAACAAAAGTGTTAAGAAGACCACAAGGCTCAAGAAGCACAATAAAGCTTCAACGACCGGGGGGAAACAGCTCAAAAAAGTGATCAAAAGTATCGATGAGCAGCATGATCAAGAGAAGATGATGAGGGACATAGAGGTCACAGTCCGGGAGCCTCAGTTGTTAGGGAAGAATACTTTTGAATCTGAGACTCTTAAAAATTTCCAGAAGTTGGAAAAATATCTAGGGAACCAACTGCCGGGTCAACTTGAAGTGGAAGTGCAGCTGGGGCAGCAAAAAGAAGAAAACAATAAACTGAAGGCATCACTGTCCCACACAATGGCAGAGATGGAGAATCAGCAGCTGCAATGGGAGGAGGAGAGGTCCAATCTCCGCCAGCACTTCAGCAGTCTCAAACAAACTGTGAAGAAGAGAGACAAAGCTCTGGACAAGTGTAGAAACGAGCTTGCTGAGCTGGAGGATAAGATCTACAAGCTGGAGACTCGACCAAAAAGTACATCTCTGAAGACAAGATTCATCCAGTTTTTCAGGAACACTGGAGAAATCTTTTCCTCATTCTTTGGTCGTCTCCCGACCTTCTTCTAATGTGTTCCCTTCTCCAAAGTCATCTCCCCCTCCCTTATTCATTAATAATAAGAACAGGCATGCATGCTAGTTCAATGATAAGCACTGTCCCCTCACAGCAAAAAGGTTCCTAGTTTGCATGTTCCCTATGTGCATTTGTGGTTTTTCTCCGGGTGCTCCGGTTTTCACCCACAGTCAAAGACATGCACTTTACGTTAATTAAATACTCTGAACCACCCCAAGGTATTAGTCTGACTATTTTTCTGACTTCAGTCCTAAATAACTACGACTCGCAAGCTAGCTAGTCTGTGCTTTACAACTTTCACTGCGGGCTGAAAGTCAAAGAGAGCACAGTTCAATGAAGAAAAATGAATTGTGTGTAAGCATACATGGACAATAAAGCTGATTCTGATTGAACTTAAAAAATCTCATCCGATCTCATTCATAAACTCCTCATCTTTCTCTTCGAGTCACACTTGATTTCCATGCGCTTCATCCTCTGTTTTATTTCATCCTACACATGAACAATTCACTCTCATATGAAGCAATTTCACTGCAGGTACCATAGTAACGTTCGGCAAAATCTCACAGGCCTTACAGCCCCCTGATTTCTTTATCCGTTATTATGTCACATGAAGTCTCTGGCCTATGTGCGTCTGCTGTGCGCAATTACACATGTGGCACATCAGCTTATTTATCATTTAAATCTCGGGACATACTGATTATTTATGATCTAATGTTGATGTTGAATTTTAGACAGACAATCCTATTATCATACCTCACAATATCTGAAGTACTGAGAAGTTTATAATAAACGGCTAAGTGCTGGATTAATGTTCACGTTTTATCATACTTCATCCTTTCACTTCTTTTCACTGCTATCTGACATTATCCAGCTGTCTTTTTCTTCTGTTATCCTGCTGTCAACCTCTTCTTTGGCCATTTAACTTCTGTTAACATTTCTTTACGTGTTTACACAACAGACATTGTTAAGTTGTTTTGGCAAATCATTAAGCAATTTAACTGTATTTTCTATTCAAGTCAGAAGTCTAATACATTTTGGGGCGCTGGTGGACCAGTGGCTAGTGTGCACGCCCCATGTATGGAGAATGTAGTCCTCCAAGTGGGCGGCCCAGGTTTGAATCTGACCTGTGGCTGCTTTCCCACATGTCATTCCCCACCTTCTCTCTCCATGTTTTCTGACTCTATCCACTGTCTTGTCTCTCAAATAAAAAATAATAAACTCTTCTTGCTCTAAATGTTTTCAGGATTGGACAGACACGGTTGTTTTTTATTAACGTATCAAAAGAACCACAAAATCAACTTCACTACTTGATCACTCTGATGAGTACGTAGTAGAGCGATGAGGGCACCATCTTGTCAACTGAACAATATAAATGTTCCTCATTGTAGCTTTGAGCTATGTACATTTATGTGCAATTATGTATAATTACTATTTACTTTTAAAAAAACATTCCCAGACATTTCAGAACCCAGGCCCATCAAACGTTTCCATAGTGATTGTTGTCATGGTAAAGACTGGAGGAAAAAAAACAACATTCCGTCCTTTGATTCCTTTGTTCCCTTTGATGACCAACATTTCTAGAATCTCTAGACTTACCAAATAGAGCTCCTTTACCTGACATACTACACACTTATTCAGGGCAGCCGGATACAAGTACACGCAGAGATGAACGGAGCAAAGATAACAGAAGTTTTCACGATGGAAAACAAAGACATACAAGACAAGAAAGGACGTAAAAAAAACAAGAACGTAAAGAAACCCATGGAGTCGCACTCCCTGAACTTACGGGTTCTTGGTCCTTGGGATTCAAAAATGTCCAATGTCCACTCGCAGAAGGAGAGAGCTACCTCTCTACAGGAGGTTAAACCTGCCCATAAGCAGGCTATGGACGCCTCAACCCTGGAGACACCGAGCCAGAAGAGAGAACATTGGGCTAAGAAGAGCAAGAAAGAGGAAAGAGACTCAAAGATGAAGATGGCAGAGACTCAGCCCCAACATCTCATCCTCAAAAAGAAACCAGATGCTGCACAGCAGACTGCTGCATCTACAGGTGCTTCACTGCAGGCTTGTGGAGACAACAGTATGTCAAGAAGACTTGTAGGTAAAGAGCTCTGGGCACCACATTTACCATTACCCCAACCAAAAGGAACAAATCAAGGTAGGGTAAATAACATGCACCAGCATAGCCATAACCCAGTAGCAGCCAAACAAGCACCCTTACCATTACCCCCACTGAAAGGAACAAATCAAGGTAGGGTAAATAACATGCACCAGCATAGCCATAACCCAGTAGCAGCCAAACAAGCGCAGCAAACAATGGTTCTTGTTTCTGAGCTTGAGCTTAAGGAGCTCAAAAACGGAAAGGCGGAGAAGATCATACGGCTCATGAAGCACAATATGGCTTTAGAGGCACAGGTGACACAGCTCAAAGAAGAGCTCCAAAAGATGGATGAGCAGCTAGAAGAAGGAAAGCTGATGAACGACATAGAGCTCAAAGACTTGGAGGGTCAGCTGTCGGGGAAAAATGTTTTTTATTCTGGGCCTCGTAAAAATGTAGAGCAGTTGGAACAAGAACTATGGAACCAAAAGCAGAGTTACTTTAAACTGGAAGAGCGGCTGCAGCTTGAAAGGAAAAAAAATCACAAACTGCAGGCGAAACTGTCCAACACAATTACAAATATGGAGAATCAGCAGCTGCAGTGGGAGGAGGAGAGGTACAACCTCCTCCAGTCCCTCAGCAGTCCCGAACAAACTGAACAGAAGAGAGACCCAGAAATAACAGCAAATCAAGGTAGGGTATATAACGTTCAACAGCATAACCATACCTTACCCGCCAAACCAGCGCAGGCTGATAGAGTAAAGACTTTGTCACAGCATGACACAAGTGAAACCCCAGCTTTAAAGAAGCTAGATCTTAGTGATAACAAGCCAACTTCATTGATCACGAAAAAGCAGAGCAAAAAGCAAAAGCCGGACCAAAAGACTGTGGAAGCTCTGTTGGTGCAGGTGAAGGAAACACCGGCTGAGGCTTGTGCTAAGGAAAGGGCTCAGTCCATGCCAAACATGAATTTTGTTTCTGAGCTTGAGCCTGAGCAAGTCACAAACAAAAGTGTTAAGAAGACCACAAGGCTCAAGAAGCACAATAAAGCTTCAACGACCGGGGGGAAACAGCTCAAAAAAGTGATCAAAAGTATCGATGAGCAGCATGATCAAGAGAAGATGATGAGGGACATAGAGGTCACAGTCCGGGAGCCTCAGTTGTTAGGGAAGAATACTTTTGAATCTGAGACTCTTAAAAATTTCCAGAAGTTGGAAAAATATCTAGGGAACCAACTGCCGGGTCAACTTGAAGTGGAAGTGCAGCTGGGGCAGCAAAAAGAAGAAAACAATAAACTGAAGGCATCACTGTCCCACACAATGGCAGAGATGGAGAATCAGCAGCTGCAATGGGAGGAGGAGAGGTCCAATCTCCGCCAGCACTTCAGCAGTCTCAAACAAACTGTGAAGAAGAGAGACAAAGCTCTGGACAAGTGTAGAAACGAGCTTGCTGAGCTGGAGGATAAGATCTACAAGCTGGAGACTCGACCAAAAAGTACATCTCTGAAGACAAGATTCATCCAGTTTTTCAGGAACACTGGAGAAATCTTTTCCTCATTCTTTGGTCGTCTCCCGACCTTCTTCTAATGTGTTCCCTTCTCCAAAGTCATCTCCCCCTCCCTTATTCATTAATAATAAGAACAGGCATGCATGCTAGTTCAATGATAAGCACTGTCCCCTCACAGCAAAAAGGTTCCTAGTTTGCATGTTCCCTATGTGCATTTGTGGTTTTTCTCCGGGTGCTCCGGTTTTCACCCACAGTCAAAGACATGCACTTTACGTTAATTAAATACTCTGAACCACCCCAAGGTATTAGTCTGACTATTTTTCTGACTTCAGTCCTAAATAACTACGACTCGCAAGCTAGCTAGTCTGTGCTTTACAACTTTCACTGCGGGCTGAAAGTCAAAGAGAGCACAGTTCAATGAAGAAAAATGAATTGTGTGTAAGCATACATGGACAATAAAGCTGATTCTGATTGAACTTAAAAAATCTCATCCGATCTCATTCATAAACTCCTCATCTTTCTCTTCGAGTCACACTTGATTTCCATGCGCTTCATCCTCTGTTTTATTTCATCCTACACATGAACAATTCACTCTCATATGAAGCAATTTCACTGCAGGTACCATAGTAACGTTCGGCAAAATCTCACAGGCCTTACAGCCCCCTGATTTCTTTATCCGTTATTATGTCACATGAAGTCTCTGGCCTATGTACGTCTGCTGTGCGCAATTACACATGTGGCACATCAGCTTATTTATCATTTAAATCTCGGGACATACTGATTATTTATGATCTAATGTTGATGTTGAATTTTAGACAGACAATCCTATTATCATACCTCACAATATCTGAAGTACTGAGAAGTTTATAATAAACGGCTAAGTGCTGGATTAATGTTCACGTTTTATCATACTTCATCCTTTCACTTCTTTTCACTGCTATCTGACATTATCCAGCTGTCTTTTTCTTCTGTTATCCTGCTGTCAACCTCTTCTTTGGCCATTTAACTTCTGTTAACATTTCTTTACGTGTTTACACAACAGACATTGTTAAGTTGTTTTGGCAAATCATTAAGCAATTTAACTGTATTTTCTATTCAAGTCAGAAGTCTAATACATTTTGGGGCGCTGGTGGACCAGTGGCTAGTGTGCACGCCCCATGTATGGAGAATGTAGTCCTCCAAGTGGGCGGCCCAGGTTTGAATCTGACCTGTGGCTGCTTTCCCACATGTCATTCCCCACCTTCTCTCTCCATGTTTTCTGACTCTATCCACTGTCTTGTCTCTCAAATAAAAAATAATAAACTCTTCTTGCTCTAAATGTTTTCAGGATTGGACAGACACGGTTGTTTTTTATTAACGTATCAAAAGAACCACAAAATCAACTTCACTACTTGATCACTCTGATGAGTACGTAGTAGAGAGATGAGGGCACCATCTTGTCAACTGAACAATATAAATGTTCCTCATTGTAGCTTTGAGCTATGTACATTTATGTGCAATTATGTATAATTACTATTTACTTTTAAAAAAACATTCCCAGACATTTCAGAACCCAGGCCCATCAAACGTTTCCATAGTGATTGTTGTCATGGTAAAGACTGGAGGAAAAAAAACAACATTCCGTCCTTTGATTCCTTTGTTCCCTTTGATGACCAACATTTCTAGAATCTCTAGACTTACCAAATAGAGCTCCTTTACCTGACATACTACACACTTATTCAGGGCAGCCGGATACAAGTACACGCAGAGATGAACGGAGCAAAGATAACAGAAGTTTTCACGATGGAAAACAAAGACATACAAGACAAGAAAGGACGTAAAAAAAACAAGAACGTAAAGAAACCCATGGAGTCGCACTCCCTGAACTTACGGGTTCTTGGTCCTTGGGATTCAAAAATGTCCAATGTCCACTCGCAGAAGGAGAGAGCTACCTCTCTACAGGAGGTTAAACCTGCCCATAAGCAGGCTATGGACGCCTCAACCCTGGAGACACCGAGCCAGAAGAGAGAACATTGGGCTAAGAAGAGCAAGAAAGAGGAAAGAGACTCAAAGATGAAGATGGCAGAGACTCAGCCCCAACATCTCATCCTCAAAAAGAAACCAGATGCTGCACAGCAGACTGCTGCATCTACAGGTGCTTCACTGCAGGCTTGTGGAGACAACAGTATGTCAAGAAGACTTGTAGGTAAAGAGCTCTGGGCACCACATTTACCATTACCCCAACCAAAAGGAACAAATCAAGGTAGGGTAAATAACATGCACCAGCATAGCCATAACCCAGTAGCAGCCAAACAAGCACCCTTACCATTACCCCCACTGAAAGGAACAAATCAAGGTAGGGTAAATAACATGCACCAGCATAGCCATAACCCAGTAGCAGCCAAACAAGCGCAGCAAACAATGGTTCTTGTTTCTGAGCTTGAGCTTAAGGAGCTCAAAAACGGAAAGGCGGAGAAGATCATACGGCTCATGAAGCACAATATGGCTTTAGAGGCACAGGTGACACAGCTCAAAGAAGAGCTCCAAAAGATGGATGAGCAGCTAGAAGAAGGAAAGCTGATGAACGACATAGAGCTCAAAGACTTGGAGGGTCAGCTGTCGGGGAAAAATGTTTTTTATTCTGGGCCTCGTAAAAATGTAGAGCAGTTGGAACAAGAACTATGGAACCAAAAGCAGAGTTACTTTAAACTGGAAGAGCGGCTGCAGCTTGAAAGGAAAAAAAATCACAAACTGCAGGCGAAACTGTCCAACACAATTACAAATATGGAGAATCAGCAGCTGCAGTGGGAGGAGGAGAGGTACAACCTCCTCCAGTCCCTCAGCAGTCCCGAACAAACTGAACAGAAGAGAGACCCAGAAATAACAGCAAATCAAGGTAGGGTATATAACGTTCAACAGCATAACCATACCTTACCCGCCAAACCAGCGCAGGCTGATAGAGTAAAGACTTTGTCACAGCATGACACAAGTGAAACCCCAGCTTTAAAGAAGCTAGATCTTAGTGATAACAAGCCAACTTCATTGATCACGAAAAAGCAGAGCAAAAAGCAAAAGCCGGACCAAAAGACTGTGGAAGCTCTGTTGGTGCAGGTGAAGGAAACACCGGCTGAGGCTTGTGCTAAGGAAAGGGCTCAGTCCATGCCAAACATGAATTTTGTTTCTGAGCTTGAGCCTGAGCAAGTCACAAACAAAAGTGTTAAGAAGACCACAAGGCTCAAGAAGCACAATAAAGCTTCAACGACCGGGGGGAAACAGCTCAAAAAAGTGATCAAAAGTATCGATGAGCAGCATGATCAAGAGAAGATGATGAGGGACATAGAGGTCACAGTCCGGGAGCCTCAGTTGTTAGGGAAGAATACTTTTGAATCTGAGACTCTTAAAAATTTCCAGAAGTTGGAAAAATATCTAGGGAACCAACTGCCGGGTCAACTTGAAGTGGAAGTGCAGCTGGGGCAGCAAAAAGAAGAAAACAATAAACTGAAGGCATCACTGTCCCACACAATGGCAGAGATGGAGAATCAGCAGCTGCAATGGGAGGAGGAGAGGTCCAATCTCCGCCAGCACTTCAGCAGTCTCAAACAAACTGTGAAGAAGAGAGACAAAGCTCTGGACAAGTGTAGAAACGAGCTTGCTGAGCTGGAGGATAAGATCTACAAGCTGGAGACTCGACCAAAAAGTACATCTCTGAAGACAAGATTCATCCAGTTTTTCAGGAACACTGGAGAAATCTTTTCCTCATTCTTTGGTCGTCTCCCGACCTTCTTCTAATGTGTTCCCTTCTCCAAAGTCATCTCCCCCTCCCTTATTCATTAATAATAAGAACAGGCATGCATGCTAGTTCAATGATAAGCACTGTCCCCTCACAGCAAAAAGGTTCCTAGTTTGCATGTTCCCTATGTGCATTTGTGGTTTTTCTCCGGGTGCTCCGGTTTTCACCCACAGTCAAAGACATGCACTTTACGTTAATTAAATACTCTGAACCACCCCAAGGTATTAGTCTGACTATTTTTCTGACTTCAGTCCTAAATAACTACGACTCGCAAGCTAGCTAGTCTGTGCTTTACAACTTTCACTGCGGGCTGAAAGTCAAAGAGAGCACAGTTCAATGAAGAAAAATGAATTGTGTGTAAGCATACATGGACAATAAAGCTGATTCTGATTGAACTTAAAAAATCTCATCCGATCTCATTCATAAACTCCTCATCTTTCTCTTCGAGTCACACTTGATTTCCATGCGCTTCATCCTCTGTTTTATTTCATCCTACACATGAACAATTCACTCTCATATGAAGCAATTTCACTGCAGGTACCATAGTAACGTTCGGCAAAATCTCACAGGCCTTACAGCCCCCTGATTTCTTTATCCGTTATTATGTCACATGAAGTCTCTGGCCTATGTGCGTCTGCTGTGCGCAATTACACATGTGGCACATCAGCTTATTTATCATTTAAATCTCGGGACATACTGATTATTTATGATCTAATGTTGATGTTGAATTTTAGACAGACAATCCTATTATCATACCTCACAATATCTGAAGTACTGAGAAGTTTATAATAAACGGCTAAGTGCTGGATTAATGTTCACGTTTTATCATACTTCATCCTTTCACTTCTTTTCACTGCTATCTGACATTATCCAGCTGTCTTTTTCTTCTGTTATCCTGCTGTCAACCTCTTCTTTGGCCATTTAACTTCTGTTAACATTTCTTTACGTGTTTACACAACAGACATTGTTAAGTTGTTTTGGCAAATCATTAAGCAATTTAACTGTATTTTCTATTCAAGTCAGAAGTCTAATACATTTTGGGGCGCTGGTGGACCAGTGGCTAGTGTGCACGCCCCATGTATGGAGAATGTAGTCCTCCAAGTGGGCGGCCCAGGTTTGAATCTGACCTGTGGCTGCTTTCCCACATGTCATTCCCCACCTTCTCTCTCCATGTTTTCTGACTCTATCCACTGTCTTGTCTCTCAAATAAAAAATAATAAACTCTTCTTGCTCTAAATGTTTTCAGGATTGGACAGACACGGTTGTTTTTTATTAACGTATCAAAAGAACCACAAAATCAACTTCACTACTTGATCACTCTGATGAGTACGTAGTAGAGCGATGAGGGCACCATCTTGTCAACTGAACAATATAAATGTTCCTCATTGTAGCTTTGAGCTATGTACATTTATGTGCAATTATGTATAATTACTATTTACTTTTAAAAAAACATTCCCAGACATTTCAGAACCCAGGCCCATCAAACGTTTCCATAGTGATTGTTGTCATGGTAAAGACTGGAGGAAAAAAAACAACATTCCGTCCTTTGATTCCTTTGTTCCCTTTGATGACCAACATTTCTAGAATCTCTAGACTTACCAAATAGAGCTCCTTTACCTGACATACTACACACTTATTCAGGGCAGCCGGATACAAGTACACGCAGAGATGAACGGAGCAAAGATAACAGAAGTTTTCACGATGGAAAACAAAGACATACAAGACAAGAAAGGACGTAAAAAAAACAAGAACGTAAAGAAACCCATGGAGTCGCACTCCCTGAACTTACGGGTTCTTGGTCCTTGGGATTCAAAAATGTCCAATGTCCACTCGCAGAAGGAGAGAGCTACCTCTCTACAGGAGGTTAAACCTGCCCATAAGCAGGCTATGGACGCCTCAACCCTGGAGACACCGAGCCAGAAGAGAGAACATTGGGCTAAGAAGAGCAAGAAAGAGGAAAGAGACTCAAAGATGAAGATGGCAGAGACTCAGCCCCAACATCTCATCCTCAAAAAGAAACCAGATGCTGCACAGCAGACTGCTGCATCTACAGGTGCTTCACTGCAGGCTTGTGGAGACAACAGTATGTCAAGAAGACTTGTAGGTAAAGAGCTCTGGGCACCACATTTACCATTACCCCAACCAAAAGGAACAAATCAAGGTAGGGTAAATAACATGCACCAGCATAGCCATAACCCAGTAGCAGCCAAACAAGCACCCTTACCATTACCCCCACTGAAAGGAACAAATCAAGGTAGGGTAAATAACATGCACCAGCATAGCCATAACCCAGTAGCAGCCAAACAAGCGCAGCAAACAATGGTTCTTGTTTCTGAGCTTGAGCTTAAGGAGCTCAAAAACGGAAAGGCGGAGAAGATCATACGGCTCATGAAGCACAATATGGCTTTAGAGGCACAGGTGACACAGCTCAAAGAAGAGCTCCAAAAGATGGATGAGCAGCTAGAAGAAGGAAAGCTGATGAACGACATAGAGCTCAAAGACTTGGAGGGTCAGCTGTCGGGGAAAAATGTTTTTTATTCTGGGCCTCGTAAAAATGTAGAGCAGTTGGAACAAGAACTATGGAACCAAAAGCAGAGTTACTTTAAACTGGAAGAGCGGCTGCAGCTTGAAAGGAAAAAAAATCACAAACTGCAGGCGAAACTGTCCAACACAATTACAAATATGGAGAATCAGCAGCTGCAGTGGGAGGAGGAGAGGTACAACCTCCTCCAGTCCCTCAGCAGTCCCGAACAAACTGAACAGAAGAGAGACCCAGAAATAACAGCAAATCAAGGTAGGGTATATAACGTTCAACAGCATAACCATACCTTACCCGCCAAACCAGCGCAGGCTGATAGAGTAAAGACTTTGTCACAGCATGACACAAGTGAAACCCCAGCTTTAAAGAAGCTAGATCTTAGTGATAACAAGCCAACTTCATTGATCACGAAAAAGCAGAGCAAAAAGCAAAAGCCGGACCAAAAGACTGTGGAAGCTCTGTTGGTGCAGGTGAAGGAAACACCAGCTGAGGCTTGTGCTAAGGAAAGGGCTCAGTCCATGCCAAACATGAATTTTGTTTCTGAGCTTGAGCCTGAGCAAGTCACAAACAAAAGTGTTAAGAAGACCACAAGGCTCAAGAAGCACAATAAAGCTTCAACGACCGGGGGGAAACAGCTCAAAAAAGTGATCAAAAGTATCGATGAGCAGCATGATCAAGAGAAGATGATGAGGGACATAGAGGTCACAGTCCGGGAGCCTCAGTTGTTAGGGAAGAATACTTTTGAATCTGAGACTCTTAAAAATTTCCAGAAGTTGGAAAAATATCTAGGGAACCAACTGCCGGGTCAACTTGAAGTGGAAGTGCAGCTGGGGCAGCAAAAAGAAGAAAACAATAAACTGAAGGCATCACTGTCCCACACAATGGCAGAGATGGAGAATCAGCAGCTGCAATGGGAGGAGGAGAGGTCCAATCTCCGCCAGCACTTCAGCAGTCTCAAACAAACTGTGAAGAAGAGAGACAAAGCTCTGGACAAGTGTAGAAACGAGCTTGCTGAGCTGGAGGATAAGATCTACAAGCTGGAGACTCGACCAAAAAGTACATCTCTGAAGACAAGATTCATCCAGTTTTTCAGGAACACTGGAGAAATCTTTTCCTCATTCTTTGGTCGTCTCCCGACCTTCTTCTAATGTGTTCCCTTCTCCAAAGTCATCTCCCCCTCCCTTATTCATTAATAATAAGAACAGGCATGCATGCTAGTTCAATGATAAGCACTGTCCCCTCACAGCAAAAAGGTTCCTAGTTTGCATGTTCCCTATGTGCATTTGTGGTTTTTCTCCGGGTGCTCCGGTTTTCACCCACAGTCAAAGACATGCACTTTACGTTAATTAAATACTCTGAACCACCCCAAGGTATTAGTCTGACTATTTTTCTGACTTCAGTCCTAAATAACTACAACTCGCAAGCTAGCTAGTCTGTGCTTTACAACTTTCACTGCGGGCTGAAAGTCAAAGAGAGCACAGTTCAATGAAGAAAAATGAATTGTGTGTAAGCATACATGGACAATAAAGCTGATTCTGATTGAACTTAAAAAATCTCATCCGATCTCATTCATAAACTCCTCATCTTTCTCTTCGAGTCACACTTGATTTCCATGCGCTTCATCCTCTGTTTTATTTCATCCTACACATGAACAATTCACTCTCATATGAAGCAATTTCACTGCAGGTACCATAGTAACGTTCGGCAAAATCTCACAGGCCTTACAGCCCCCTGATTTCTTTATCCGTTATTATGTCACATGAAGTCTCTGGCCTATGTACGTCTGCTGTGCGCAATTACACATGTGGCACATCAGCTTATTTATCATTTAAATCTCGGGACATACTGATTATTTATGATCTAATGTTGATGTTGAATTTTAGACAGACAATCCTATTATCATACCTCACAATATCTGAAGTACTGAGAAGTTTATAATAAACGGTTAAGTGCTGGATTAATGTTCACGTTTTATCATACTTCATCCTTTCACTTCTTTTCACTGCTATCTGACATTATCCAGCTGTCTTTTTCTTCTGTTATCCTGCTGTCAACCTCTTCTTTGGCCATTTAACTTCTGTTAACATTTCTTTACGTGTTTACACAACAGACATTGTTAAGTTGTTTTGGCAAATCATTAAGCAATTTAACTGTATTTTCTATTCAAGTCAGAAGTCTAATACATTTTGGGGCGCTGGTGGACCAGTGGCTAGTGTGCACGCCCCATGTATGGAGAATGTAGTCCTCCAAGTGGGCGGCCCAGGTTTGAATCTGACCTGTGGCTGCTTTCCCACATGTCATTCCCCACCTTCTCTCTCCATGTTTTCTGACTCTATCCACTGTCTTGTCTCTCAAATAAAAAATAATAAACTCTTCTTGCTCTAAATGTTTTCAGGATTGGACAGACACGGTTGTTTTTTATTAACGTATCAAAAGAACCACAAAATCAACTTCACTACTTGATCACTCTGATGAGTACGTAGTAGAGAGATGAGGGCACCATCTTGTCAACTGAACAATATAAATGTTCCTCATTGTAGCTTTGAGCTATGTACATTTATGTGCAATTATGTATAATTACTATTTACTTTTAAAAAAACATTCCCAGACATTTCAGAACCCAGGCCCATCAAACGTTTCCATAGTGATTGTTGTCATGGTAAAGACTGGAGGAAAAAAAACAACATTCCGTCCTTTGATTCCTTTGTTCCCTTTGATGACCAACATTTCTAGAATCTCTAGACTTACCAAATAGAGCTCCTTTACCTGACATACTACACACTTATTCAGGGCAGCCGGATACAAGTACACGCAGAGATGAACGGAGCAAAGATAACAGAAGTTTTCACGATGGAAAACAAAGACATACAAGACAAGAAAGGACGTAAAAAAAACAAGAACGTAAAGAAACCCATGGAGTCGCACTCCCTGAACTTACGGGTTCTTGGTCCTTGGGATTCAAAAATGTCCAATGTCCACTCGCAGAAGGAGAGAGCTACCTCTCTACAGGAGGTTAAACCTGCCCATAAGCAGGCTATGGACGCCTCAACCCTGGAGACACCGAGCCAGAAGAGAGAACATTGGGCTAAGAAGAGCAAGAAAGAGGAAAGAGACTCAAAGATGAAGATGGCAGAGACTCAGCCCCAACATCTCATCCTCAAAAAGAAACCAGATGCTGCACAGCAGACTGCTGCATCTACAGGTGCTTCACTGCAGGCTTGTGGAGACAACAGTATGTCAAGAAGACTTGTAGGTAAAGAGCTCTGGGCACCACATTTACCATTACCCCAACCAAAAGGAACAAATCAAGGTAGGGTAAATAACATGCACCAGCATAGCCATAACCCAGTAGCAGCCAAACAAGCACCCTTACCATTACCCCCACTGAAAGGAACAAATCAAGGTAGGGTAAATAACATGCACCAGCATAGCCATAACCCAGTAGCAGCCAAACAAGCGCAGCAAACAATGGTTCTTGTTTCTGAGCTTGAGCTTAAGGAGCTCAAAAACGGAAAGGCGGAGAAGATCATACGGCTCATGAAGCACAATATGGCTTTAGAGGCACAGGTGACACAGCTCAAAGAAGAGCTCCAAAAGATGGATGAGCAGCTAGAAGAAGGAAAGCTGATGAACGACATAGAGCTCAAAGACTTGGAGGGTCAGCTGTCGGGGAAAAATGTTTTTTATTCTGGGCCTCGTAAAAATGTAGAGCAGTTGGAACAAGAACTATGGAACCAAAAGCAGAGTTACTTTAAACTGGAAGAGCGGCTGCAGCTTGAAAGGAAAAAAAATCACAAACTGCAGGCGAAACTGTCCAACACAATTACAAATATGGAGAATCAGCAGCTGCAGTGGGAGGAGGAGAGGTACAACCTCCTCCAGTCCCTCAGCAGTCCCGAACAAACTGAACAGAAGAGAGACCCAGAAATAACAGCAAATCAAGGTAGGGTATATAACGTTCAACAGCATAACCATACCTTACCCGCCAAACCAGCGCAGGCTGATAGAGTAAAGACTTTGTCACAGCATGACACAAGTGAAACCCCAGCTTTAAAGAAGCTAGATCTTAGTGATAACAAGCCAACTTCATTGATCACGAAAAAGCAGAGCAAAAAGCAAAAGCCGGACCAAAAGACTGTGGAAGCTCTGTTGGTGCAGGTGAAGGAAACACCGGCTGAGGCTTGTGCTAAGGAAAGGGCTCAGTCCATGCCAAACATGAATTTTGTTTCTGAGCTTGAGCCTGAGCAAGTCACAAACAAAAGTGTTAAGAAGACCACAAGGCTCAAGAAGCACAATAAAGCTTCAACGACCGGGGGGAAACAGCTCAAAAAAGTGATCAAAAGTATCGATGAGCAGCATGATCAAGAGAAGATGATGAGGGACATAGAGGTCACAGTCCGGGAGCCTCAGTTGTTAGGGAAGAATACTTTTGAATCTGAGACTCTTAAAAATTTCCAGAAGTTGGAAAAATATCTAGGGAACCAGCTGCCGGGTCAACTTGAAGTGGAAGTGCAGCTGGGGCAGCAAAAAGAAGAAAACAACCAACTGAAGGCATCACTGTCCCACACAATGGCAGAGATGGAGAATCAGCAGCTGCAATGGGAGGAGGAGAGGTCCAATCTCCGCCAGCACTTCAGCAGTCTCAAACAAACTGTGAAGAAGAGAGACAAAGCTCTGGACAAGTGTAGAAACGAGCTTGCTGAGCTGGAGGATAAGATCTACAAGCTGGAGACTCGACCAAAAAGTACATCTCTGAAGACAAGATTCATCCAGTTTTTCAGGAACACTGGAGAAATCTTTTCCTCATTCTTTGGTCGTCTCCCGACCTTCTTCTAATGTGTTCCCTTCTCCAAAGTCATCTCCCCCTCCCTTATTCATTAATAATAAGAACAGGCATGCATGCTAGTTCAATGATAAGCACTGTCCCCTCACAGCAAAAAGGTTCCTAGTTTGCATGTTCCCTATGTGCATTTGTGGTTTTTCTCCGGGTGCTCCGGTTTTCACCCACAGTCAAAGACATGCACTTTACGTTAATTAAATACTCTGAACCACCCCAAGGTATTAGTCTGACTATTTTTCTGACTTCAGTCCTAAATAACTACGACTCGCAAGCTAGCTAGTCTGTGCTTTACAACTTTCACTGCGGGCTGAAAGTCAAAGAGAGCACAGTTCAATGAAGAAAAATGAATTGTGTGTAAGCATACATGGACAATAAAGCTGATTCTGATTGAACTTAAAAAATCTCATCCGATCTCATTCATAAACTCCTCATCTTTCTCTTCGAGTCACACTTGATTTCCATGCGCTTCATCCTCTGTTTTATTTCATCCTACACATGAACAATTCACTCTCATATGAAGCAATTTCACTGCAGGTACCATAGTAACGTTCGACAAAATCTCACAGGCCTTACAGCCCCCTGATTTCTTTATCCGTTATTATGTCACATGAAGTCTCTGGCCTATGTGCGTCTGCTGTGCGCAATTACACATGTGGCACATCAGCTTATTTATCATTTAAATCTCGGGACATACTGATTATTTATGATCTAATGTTGATGTTGAATTTTAGACAGACAATCCTATTATCATACCTCACAATATCTGAAGTACTGAGAAGTTTATAATAAACGGCTAAGTGCTGGATTAATGTTCACGTTTTATCATACTTCATCCTTTCACTTCTTTTCACTGCTATCTGACATTATCCAGCTGTCTTTTTCTTCTGTTATCCTGCTGTCAACCTCTTCTTTGGCCATTTAACTTCTGTTAACATTTCTTTACGTGTTTACACAACAGACATTGTTAAGTTGTTTTGGCAAATCATTAAGCAATTTAAATGTATTTTCTATTCAAGTCAGAAGTCTAATACATTTTGGGGCGCTGGTGGACCAGTGGCTAGTGTGCACGCCCCATGTATGGAGAATGTAGTCCTCCAAGTGGGCGGCCCAGGTTTGAATCTGACCTGTGGCTGCTTTCCCACATGTCATTCCCCACCTTCTCTCTCCATGTTTTCTGACTCTATCCACTGTCTTGTCTCTCAAATAAAAAATAATAAACTCTTCTTGCTCTAAATGTTTTCAGGATTGGACAGACACGGTTGTTTTTTATTAACGTATCAAAAGAACCACAAAATCAACTTCACTACTTGATCACTCTGATGAGTACGTAGTAGAGAGATGAGGGCACCATCTTGTCAACTGAACAATATAAATGTTCCTCATTGTAGCTTTGAGCTATGTACATTTATGTGCAATTATGTATAATTACTATTTACTTTTAAAAAAACATTCCCAGACATTTCAGAACCTAGGCCCATCAAACGTTTCCATAGTGATTGTTGTCATGGTAAAGACTGGAGGAAAAAAAACAACATTCCGTCCTTTGATTCCTTTGTTCCCTTTGATGACCAACATTTCTAGAATCTCTAGACTTACCAAATAGAGCTCCTTTACCTGACATACTACACACTTATTCAGGGCAGCCGGATACAAGTACACGCAGAGATGAACGGAGCAAAGATAACAGAAGTTTTCACGATGGAAAACAAAGACATACAAGACAAGAAAGGACGTAAAAAAAACAAGAACGTAAAGAAACCCATGGAGTCGCACTCCCTGAACTTACGGGTTCTTGGTCCTTGGGATTCAAAAATGTCCAATGTCCACTCGCAGAAGGAGAGAGCTACCTCTCTACAGGAGGTTAAACCTGCCCATAAGCAGGCTATGGACGCCTCAACCCTGGAGACACCGAGCCAGAAGAGAGAACATTGGGCTAAGAAGAGCAAGAAAGAGGAAAGAGACTCAAAGATGAAGATGGCAGAGACTCAGCCCCAACATCTCATCCTCAAAAAGAAACCAGATGCTGCACAGCAGACTGCTGCATCTACAGGTGCTTCACTGCAGGCTTGTGGAGACAACAGTATGTCAAGAAGACTTGTAGGTAAAGAGCTCTGGGCACCACATTTACCATTACCCCAACCAAAAGGAACAAATCAAGGTAGGGTAAATAACATGCACCAGCATAGCCATAACCCAGTAGCAGCCAAACAAGCACCCTTACCATTACCCCCACTGAAAGGAACAAATCAAGGTAGGGTAAATAACATGCACCAGCATAGCCATAACCCAGTAGCAGCCAAACAAGCGCAGCAAACAATGGTTCTTGTTTCTGAGCTTGAGCTTAAGGAGCTCAAAAACGGAAAGGCGGAGAAGATCATACGGCTCATGAAGCACAATATGGCTTTAGAGGCACAGGTGACACAGCTCAAAGAAGAGCTCCAAAAGATGGATGAGCAGCTAGAAGAAGGAAAGCTGATGAACGACATAGAGCTCAAAGACTTGGAGGGTCAGCTGTCGGGGAAAAATGTTTTTTATTCTGGGCCTCGTAAAAATGTAGAGCAGTTGGAACAAGAACTATGGAACCAAAAGCAGAGTTACTTTAAACTGGAAGAGCGGCTGCAGCTTGAAAGGAAAAAAAATCACAAACTGCAGGCGAAACTGTCCAACACAATTACAAATATGGAGAATCAGCAGCTGCAGTGGGAGGAGGAGAGGTACAACCTCCTCCAGTCCCTCAGCAGTCCCGAACAAACTGAACAGAAGAGAGACCCAGAAATAACAGCAAATCAAGGTAGGGTATATAACGTTCAACAGCATAACCATACCTTACCCGCCAAACCAGCGCAGGCTGATAGAGTAAAGACTTTGTCACAGCATGACACAAGTGAAACCCCAGCTTTAAAGAAGCTAGATCTTAGTGATAACAAGCCAACTTCATTGATCACGAAAAAGCAGAGCAAAAAGCAAAAGCCGGACCAAAAGACTGTGGAAGCTCTGTTGGTGCAGGTGAAGGAAACACCGGCTGAGGCTTGTGCTAAGGAAAGGGCTCAGTCCATGCCAAACATGAATTTTGTTTCTGAGCTTGAGCCTGAGCAAGTCACAAACAAAAGTGTTAAGAAGACCACAAGGCTCAAGAAGCACAATAAAGCTTCAACGACCGGGGGGAAACAGCTCAAAAAAGTGATCAAAAGTATCGATGAGCAGCATGATCAAGAGAAGATGATGAGGGACATAGAGGTCACAGTCCGGGAGCCTCAGTTGTTAGGGAAGAATACTTTTGAATCTGAGACTCTTAAAAATTTCCAGAAGTTGGAAAAATATCTAGGGAACCAACTGCCGGGTCAACTTGAAGTGGAAGTGCAGCTGGGGCAGCAAAAAGAAGAAAACAATAAACTGAAGGCATCACTGTCCCACACAATGGCAGAGATGGAGAATCAGCAGCTGCAATGGGAGGAGGAGAGGTCCAATCTCCGCCAGCACTTCAGCAGTCTCAAACAAACTGTGAAGAAGAGAGACAAAGCTCTGGACAAGAGTAGAAACGAGCTTGCTGAGCTGGAGGATAAGATCTACAAGCTGGAGACTCGACCAAAAAGTACATCTCTGAAGACAAGATTCATCCAGTTTTTCAGGAACACTGGAGAAATCTTTTCCTCATTCTTTGGTCGTCTCCCGACCTTCTTCTAATGTGTTCCCTTCTCCAAAGTCATCTCCCCCTCCCTTATTCATTAATAATAAGAACAGGCATGCATGCTAGTTCAATGATAAGCACTGTCCCCTCACAGCAAAAAGGTTCCTAGTTTGCATGTTCCCTATGTGCATTTGTGGTTTTTCTCCGGGTGCTCCGGTTTTCACCCACAGTCAAAGACATGCACTTTACGTTAATTAAATACTCTGAACCACCCCAAGGTATTAGTCTGACTATTTTTCTGACTTCAGTCCTAAATAACTACGACTCGCAAGCTAGCTAGTCTGTGCTTTACAACTTTCACTGCGGGCTGAAAGTCAAAGAGAGCACAGTTCAATGAAGAAAAATGAATTGTGTGTAAGCATACATGGACAATAAAGCTGATTCTGATTGAACTTAAAAAATCTCATCCGATCTCATTCATAAACTCCTCATCTTTCTCTTCGAGTCACACTTGATTTCCATGCGCTTCATCCTCTGTTTTATTTCATCCTACACATGAACAATTCACTCTCATATGAAGCAATTTCACTGCAGGTACCATAGTAACGTTCGGCAAAATCTCACAGGCCTTACAGCCCCCTGATTTCTTTATCCGTTATTATGTCACATGAAGTCTCTGGCCTATGTGCGTCTGCTGTGCGCAATTACACATGTGGCACATCAGCTTATTTATCATTTAAATCTCGGGACATACTGATTATTTATGATCTAATGTTGATGTTGAATTTTAGACAGACAATCCTATTATCATACCTCACAATATCTGAAGTACTGAGAAGTTTATAATAAACGGCTAAGTGCTGGATTAATGTTCACGTTTTATCATACTTCATCCTTTCACTTCTTTTCACTGCTATCTGACATTATCCAGCTGTCTTTTTCTTCTGTTATCCTGCTGTCAACCTCTTCTTTGGCCATTTAACTTCTGTTAACATTTCTTTACGTGTTTACACAGCAGACATTGTTAAGTTGTTTTGGCAAATCATTAAGCAATTTAAATGTATTTTCTATTCAAGTCAGAAGTCTAATACATTTTGGGGCGCTGGTGGACCAGTGGCTAGTGTGCACGCCCCATGTATGGAGAATGTAGTCCTCCAAGTGGGCGGCCCAGGTTTGAATCTGACCTGTGGCTGCTTTCCCACATGTCATTCCCCACCTTCTCTCTCCATGTTTTCTGACTCTATCCACTGTCTTGTCTCTCAAATAAAAAATAATAAACTCTTCTTGCTCTAAATGTTTTCAGGATTGGACAGACACGGTTGTTTTTTATTAACGTATCAAAAGAACCACAAAATCAACTTCACTACTTGATCACTCTGATGAGTACGTAGTAGAGAGATGAGGGCACCATCTTGTCAACTGAACAATATAAATGTTCCTCATTGTAGCTTTGAGCTATGTACATTTATGTGCAATTATGTATAATTACTATTTACTTTTAAAAAAAACATTCCCAGACATTTCAGAACCCAGGCCCATCAAACGTTTCCATAGTGATTGTTGTCATGGTAAAGACTGGAGGAAAAAAAACAACATTCCGTCCTTTGATTCCTTTGTTCCCTTTGATGACCAACATTTCTAGAATCTCTAGACTTACCAAATAGAGCTCCTTTACCTGACATACTACACACTTATTCAGGGCAGCCGGATACAAGTACACGCAGAGATGAACGGAGCAAAGATAACAGAAGTTTTCACGATGGAAAACAAAGACATACAAGACAAGAAAGGACGTAAAAAAAACAAGAGCGTAAAGAAACCCATGGAGTCGCACTCCCTGAACTTACGGGTTCTTGGTCCTTGGGATTCAAAAATGTCCAATGTCCACTCGCAGAAGGAGAGAGCTACCTCTCTACAGGAGGTTAAACCTGCCCATAAGCAGGCTATGGACGCCTCAACCCTGGAGACACCGAGCCAGAAGAGAGAACATTGGGCTAAGAAGAGCAAGAAAGAGGAAAGAGACTCAAAGATGAAGATGGCAGAGACTCAGCCCCAACATCTCATCCTCAAAAAGAAACCAGATGCTGCACAGCAGACTGCTGCATCTACAGGTGCTTCACTGCAGGCTTGTGGAGACAACAGTATGTCAAGAAGACTTGTAGGTAAAGAGCTCTGGGCACCACATTTACCATTACCCCAACCAAAAGGAACAAATCAAGGTAGGGTAAATAACATGCACCAGCATAGCCATAACCCAGTAGCAGCCAAACAAGCACCCTTACCATTACCCCCACTGAAAGGAACAAATCAAGGTAGGGTAAATAACATGCACCAGCATAGCCATAACCCAGTAGCAGCCAAACAAGCGCAGCAAACAATGGTTCTTGTTTCTGAGCTTGAGCTTAAGGAGCTCAAAAACGGAAAGGCGGAGAAGACCATACGGCTCATGAAGCACAATATGGCTTTAGAGGCACAGGTGACACAGCTCAAAGAAGAGCTCCAAAAGATGGATGAGCAGCTAGAAGAAGGAAAGCTGATGAACGACATAGAGCTCAAAGACTTGGAGGGTCAGCTGTCGGGGAAAAATGTTTTTTATTCTGGGCCTCGTAAAAATGTAGAGCAGTTGGAACAAGAACTATGGAACCAAAAGCAGAGTTACTTTAAACTGGAAGAGCGGCTGCAGCTTGAAAGGAAAAAAAATCACAAACTGCAGGCGAAACTGTCCAACACAATTACAAATATGGAGAATCAGCAGCTGCAGTGGGAGGAGGAGAGGTACAACCTCCTCCAGTCCCTCAGCAGTCCCGAACAAACTGAACAGAAGAGAGACCCAGAAATAACAGCAAATCAAGGTAGGGTATATAACGTTCAACAGCATAACCATACCTTACCCGCCAAACCAGCGCAGGCTGATAGAGTAAAGACTTTGTCACAGCATGACACAAGTGAAACCCCAGCTTTAAAGAAGCTAGATCTTAGTGATAACAAGCCAACTTCATTGATCACGAAAAAGCAGAGCAAAAAGCAAAAGCCGGACCAAAAGACTGTGGAAGCTCTGTTGGTGCAGGTGAAGGAAACACCGGCTGAGGCTTGTGCTAAGGAAAGGGCTCAGTCCATGCCAAACATGAATTTTGTTTCTGAGCTTGAGCCTGAGCAAGTCACAAACAAAAGTGTTAAGAAGACCACAAGGCTCAAGAAGCACAATAAAGCTTCAACGACCGGGGGGAAACAGCTCAAAAAAGTGATCAAAAGTATCGATGAGCAGCATGATCAAGAGAAGATGATGAGGGACATAGAGGTCACAGTCCGGGAGCCTCAGTTGTTAGGGAAGAATACTTTTGAATCTGAGACTCTTAAAAATTTCCAGAAGTTGGAAAAATATCTAGGGAACCAGCTGCCGGGTCAACTTGAAGTGGAAGTGCAGCTGGGGCAGCAAAAAGAAGAAAACAACAAACTGAAGGCATCACTGTCCCACACAATGGCAGAGATGGAGAATCAGCAGCTGCAATGGGAGGAGGAGAGGTCCAACCTCCGCCAGCACTTCAGCAGTCTCAAACAAACTGTGAAGAAGAGAGACAAAGCTCTGGACAAGTGTAGAAACGAGCTTGCTGAGCTGGAGGATAAGATCTACAAGCTGGAGACTCGACCAAAAAGTACATCTCTGAAGACAAGATTCATCCAGTTTTTCAGGAACACTGGAGAAATCTTTTCCTCATTCTTTGGTCGTCTCCCGACCTTCTTCTAATGTGTTCCCTTCTCCAAAGTCATCTCCCCCTCCCTTATTCATTAATAATAAGAACAGGCATGCATGCTAGTTCAATGATAAGCACTGTCCCCTCACAGCAAAAAGGTTCCTAGTTTGCATGTTCCCTATGTGCATTTGTGGTTTTTCTCCGGGTGCTCCGGTTTTCACCCACAGTCAAAGACATGCACTTTACGTTAATTAAATACTCTGAACCACCCCAAGGTATTAGTCTGACTATTTTTCTGACTTCAGTCCTAAATAACTACGACTCGCAAGCTAGCTAGTCTGTGCTTTACAACTTTCACTGCGGGCTGAAAGTCAAAGAGAGCACAGTTCAATGAAGAAAAATGAATTGTGTGTAAGCATACATGGACAATAAAGCTGATTCTGATTGAACTTAAAAAATCTCATCCGATCTCATTCATAAACTCCTCATCTTTCTCTTCGAGTCACACTTGATTTCCATGCGCTTCATCCTCTGTTTTATTTCATCCTACACATGAACAATTCACTCTCATATGAAGCAATTTCACTGCAGGTACCATAGTAACGTTCGGCAAAATCTCACAGGCCTTACAGCCCCCTGATTTCTTTATCCGTTATTATGTCACATGAAGTCTCTGGCCTATGTGCGTCTGCTGTGCGCAATTACACATGTGGCACATCAGCTTATTTATCATTTAAATCTCGGGACATACTGATTATTTATGATCTAATGTTGATGTTGAATTTTAGACAGACAATCCTATTATCATACCTCACAATATCTGAAGTACTGAGAAGTTTATAATAAACGGCTAAGTGCTGGATTAATGTTCACGTTTTATCATACTTCATCCTTTCACTTCTTTTCACTGCTATCTGACATTATCCAGCTGTCTTTTTCTTCTGTTATCCTGCTGTCAACCTCTTCTTTGGCCATTTAACTTCTGTTAACATTTCTTTACGTGTTTACACAACAGACATTGTTAAGTTGTTTTGGCAAATCATTAAGCAATTTAACTGTATTTTCTATTCAAGTCAGAAGTCTAATACATTTTGGGGCGCTGGTGGACCAGTGGCTAGTGTGCACGCCCCATGTATGGAGAATGTAGTCCTCCAAGTGGGCGGCCCAGGTTTGAATCTGACCTGTGGCTGCTTTCCCACATGTCATTCCCCACCTTCTCTCTCCATGTTTTCTGACTCTATCCACTGTCTTGTCTCTCAAATAAAAAATAATAAACTCTTCTTGCTCTAAATGTTTTCAGGATTGGACAGACACGGTTGTTTTTTATTAACGTATCAAAAGAACCACAAAATCAACTTCACTACTTGATCACTCTGATGAGTACGTAGTAGAGAGATGAGGGCACCATCTTGTCAACTGAACAATATAAATGTTCCTCATTGTAGCTTTGAGCTATGTACATTTATGTGCAATTATGTATAATTACTATTTACTTTTAAAAAAACATTCCCAGACATTTCAGAACCCAGGCCCATCAAACGTTTCCATAGTGATTGTTGTCATGGTAAAGACTGGAGGAAAAAAAACAACATTCCGTCCTTTGATTCCTTTGTTCCCTTTGATGACCAACATTTCTAGAATCTCTAGACTTACCAAATAGAGCTCCTTTACCTGACATACTACACACTTATTCAGGGCAGCCGGATACAAGTACACGCAGAGATGAACGGAGCAAAGATAACAGAAGTTTTCACGATGGAAAACAAAGACATACAAGACAAGAAAGGACGTAAAAAAAACAAGAACGTAAAGAAACCCATGGAGTCGCACTCCCTGAACTTACGGGTTCTTGGTCCTTGGGATTCAAAAATGTCCAATGTCCACTCGCAGAAGGAGAGAGCTACCTCTCTACAGGAGGTTAAACCTGCCCATAAGCAGGCTATGGACGCCTCAACCCTGGAGACACCGAGCCAGAAGAGAGAACATTGGGCTAAGAAGAGCAAGAAAGAGGAAAGAGACTCAAAGATGAAGATGGCAGAGACTCAGCCCCAACATCTCATCCTCAAAAAGAAACCAGATGCTGCACAGCAGACTGCTGCATCTACAGGTGCTTCACTGCAGGCTTGTGGAGACAACAGTATGTCAAGAAGACTTGTAGGTAAAGAGCTCTGGGCACCACATTTACCATTACCCCAACCAAAAGGAACAAATCAAGGTAGGGTAAATAACATGCACCAGCATAGCCATAACCCAGTAGCAGCCAAACAAGCACCCTTACCATTACCCCCACTGAAAGGAACAAATCAAGGTAGGGTAAATAACATGCACCAGCATAGCCATAACCCAGTAGCAGCCAAACAAGCGCAGCAAACAATGGTTCTTGTTTCTGAGCTTGAGCTTAAGGAGCTCAAAAACGGAAAGGCGGAGAAGATCATACGGCTCATGAAGCACAATATGGCTTTAGAGGCACAGGTGACACAGCTCAAAGAAGAGCTCCAAAAGATGGATGAGCAGCTAGAAGAAGGAAAGCTGATGAACGACATAGAGCTCAAAGACTTGGAGGGTCAGCTGTCGGGGAAAAATGTTTTTTATTCTGGGCCTCGTAAAAATGTAGAGCAGTTGGAACAAGAACTATGGAACCAAAAGCAGAGTTACTTTAAACTGGAAGAGCGGCTGCAGCTTGAAAGGAAAAAAAATCACAAACTGCAGGCGAAACTGTCCAACACAATTACAAATATGGAGAATCAGCAGCTGCAGTGGGAGGAGGAGAGGTACAACCTCCTCCAGTCCCTCAGCAGTCCCGAACAAACTGAACAGAAGAGAGACCCAGAAATAACAGCAAATCAAGGTAGGGTATATAACGTTCAACAGCATAACCATACCTTACCCGCCAAACCAGCGCAGGCTGATAGAGTAAAGACTTTGTCACAGCATGACACAAGTGAAACCCCAGCTTTAAAGAAGCTAGATCTTAGTGATAACAAGCCAACTTCATTGATCACGAAAAAGCAGAGCAAAAAGCAAAAGCCGGACCAAAAGACTGTGGAAGCTCTGTTGGTGCAGGTGAAGGAAACACCGGCTGAGGCTTGTGCTAAGGAAAGGGCTCAGTCCATGCCAAACATGAATTTTGTTTCTGAGCTTGAGCCTGAGCAAGTCACAAACAAAAGTGTTAAGAAGACCACAAGGCTCAAGAAGCACAATAAAGCTTCAACGACCGGGGGGAAACAGCTCAAAAAAGTGATCAAAAGTATCGATGAGCAGCATGATCAAGAGAAGATGATGAGGGACATAGAGGTCACAGTCCGGGAGCCTCAGTTGTTAGGGAAGAATACTTTTGAATCTGAGACTCTTAAAAATTTCCAGAAGTTGGAAAAATATCTAGGGAACCAGCTGCCGGGTCAACTTGAAGTGGAAGTGCAGCTGGGGCAGCAAAAAGAAGAAAACAACAAACTGAAGGCATCACTGTCCCACACAATGGCAGAGATGGAGAATCAGCAGCTGCAATGGGAGGAGGAGAGGTCCAATCTCCGCCAGCACTTCAGTAGTCTCAAACAAACTGTGAAGAAGAGAGACAAAGCTCTGGACAAGTGTAGAAACGAGCTTGCTGAGCTGGAGGATAAGATCTACAAGCTGGAGACTCGACCAAAAAGTACATCTCTGAAGACAAGATTCATCCAGTTTTTCAGGAACACTGGAGAAATCTTTTCCTCATTCTTTGGTCGTCTCCCGACCTTCTGCTAATGTGTTCCCTTCTCCTAAGTCATCTCCCCCTCCCTTATTCATTAATAATAAGAACAGGCATGCATGCTAGTTCAATGATAAGCACTGTCCCCTCACAGCAAAAAGGTTCCTAGTTTGCATGTTCCCTATGTGCATTTGTGGTTTTTCTCCGGGTGCTCCGGTTTTCACCCACAGTCAAAGACATGCACTTTACGTTAATTAAATACTCTGAACCACCCCAAGGTATTAGTCTGACTATTTTTCTGACTTCAGTCCTAAATAACTACGACTCGCAAGCTAGCTAGTCTGTGCTTTACAAATTTCACTGCGGGCTGAAAGTCAAAGAGAGCACAGTTCAATGAAGAAAAATTAATTGTGTGTAAGCATACATGGACAATAAAGCTGATTCTGATTGAAATTAAAAAATCTCATCCGATCTCATTCATAAACTCCTCATCTTTCTCTTCGAGTCACACTTGATTTCCATGCTCTTCATCCTCTGTTTTATTTCATCCTACACATGAACAATTCACTCTCATATGAAGCAATTTCACTGCAGGTACCATAGTAACGTTCTGCAAAATCTCACAGGTCTTACAGCCCCCTGATTTCTTTATCCGTTATTATGTCACATGAAGTCTCTGGCCTATGTGCGTCTGCTGTGCGCAATTACACATGTGGCACATCAGCGTATTTATCATTTAAATCTCTGGACATACCGATTATTTATGATCTAATGTTGATGTTCTGTATTCTTAAATATTTCATATTTCAGAGGCTAAAGTTGTATTTAGTATCCTCTGGAAGTTTTTCTGTCCTTTTAAATTAACTGTTTTTAGTTATATAAAAATATGATCATATATGATTTTTTTAAAACATAAAATCATTCATAAAATATAAGACACAACTAAAGAAATCACCTGACAGCCCGCGCTGCTCAACATTATTTAAAAAGCGATGTAGCCTACAGAGATCGATTGAGGTGGAGCGTAATATAAAATACATTTTAGATGCCAGATCTTATTTAACGGTAAATCTGTGACCATCTATCTATCCGTCTTAACCATACACTGTAAAAATAATGGATGGGACAAGGTCCCCGGTCTAGTGAAGCTTTTATTTTTAGAGCTCCCCCTGCTGACTGGCTGCAGTATAGGTCATAAACCCCGCCTCCTTAATGATAACAGACGGGATGTGGGTCAAACTGTAAAGCTAAAATAATTGTCACATAATTTTTTTCCAAACCTAAACTCTGCTGTGATCATTAGTTATTATCACCCTACATTGTGTTCAAGTGCTCATTTTTCTGTGAAGTTTGTTTTAAATAAGTTATTTGAGGTTGAAAAACGGGATTTTACGTCATATTTGACGATGATTGACAGCCGCCGATCTTGCGTAGCTCTCTTTGTGAATAGCAAAAGTTACGTAGTGAAGGAAAGCCGAGACGCCATTGAATTTTTCCGTTCAGTTTTTTCGTCTTAAGTAAACTGTTCTAACCGACCTGTTGGAGCTAAGGGATCTTTGCAGTTTTTTCGGTAAGTAAAAAAGTGTGATTTATGTGTCATTGGTTGGTTAAAGTCGTTATCTAGCTAGCTAACACATAAGCAGTCTAAGGTTAGCTGAAATGTTGTAAAGCTAGGTTACTTATCCGGCATGATTTATCTTTTTATTCTATTTTTTAAAATGAGCAAACCTAATAACTGACATGCTATGTTTCTTGATATTGTTATATCATTATTGTGATTTAAATTGTATTTAAAACCAAGAATCGTAATATAAAATCCGCTCATAGATGCGGTTCATTGACTGTACAGTTATTTTACAGCAAAAATAAATAGTCTGGTGAGGTCTCAAAAAAGTATCTAGGGCAAAAACAAAGTCAAATAATTGTAATCTGGCCTGCATCATTACTAATGTGTACATGTTTACAATCTGAGTGATAAGTGGGCTATACCGAGAGTAACAGGTTTTACTTTCACCGTGCGGGCTGAAATTCATAGGACTATATACGAGGGTAGAATATTTCTCTATGTATCCAGATAAAACTAAAGGTAAGATCTGATTTAATATAATTGTTACTGTTTTAAGAGACTAACTGAAACGTGAACACAAACATCAACAACCTGCGGTGGTGTAATGTAATATTAACCGAGCATCATGCTGCTTAAACGTGATAAATATTCTGCAGTCTTCCACACACTACCAATTCAACAGTCACAAGTTGATCATATTATAAATTTAATGACGCTCATTGAGAATTTGTACTAAAAATTGACAAAACCTGACAAAAATTGCGATGATTGTGACTGTATCTGTATTTAACACCTTTGAAAGGAAGGTGTTAACCCAGGAGATCAGTGTTACACACAACATGCTGCTGTTATGTTAGTTAGGAGGAGACATAGGTACAATAAAAGAAGACATAAAGATTGCGTTTTTCCCCACACATGTTAATGTGTTTTAAATGTCATGCATTTATTTTTTATTTCGCTTCAATAATCGTTAACGAAGAGAAACACCATGATTAAACTACAGGCTATTGTTGCCTTTTTATAGCCAAAGAAAACTGAACATTCACAGCCTCTGCATTCAAAAGAATTTCAACATTGACATTTATGTCTTCCTATTTCCCTCTTTTCACCAACATTATATTTTAAACTGGGATTTCCTTTTTCTCACACAGCTCGCCCCCTCCGGTGCGCTCCTCTCCATAATGCGCTCGTCTCCTCCCTCTAAAGCCCGCTGCTGCTACTCTGTAGGACGCTTTGATTGGGGCACCTCACCAATAAAATACTATTTTATATTTTATAAGCAGTTTGCCACCACACTGCACTTTTACTCTCCAAAGGCATATGAGTATGTGCGTGACAACTTTAACAAAGCTTTACCACACAGTCACACCATCCACACAGCTGATCCAGGATTTACTGTAGCATCTTTTACAGCACTAAGAGGTCATGTGCAGGCAAACAGAGAGAAGGGAAAAGAAACAATCTGTGCTCTCAAATAACAAAGCAGTCTCAAATCTTTTTGAGGAATTACAGCTAAAAAAAATTCTACTTTGCATACAGTACATCCTCTGATAAATAAAGTGAAGTACTTTGATTGCATTTCTGTGGTGTTCCTGTAGGTGACCATGATGCAGCCAGACTGAAGCAGCAGGTTGTGAAGGTGGACGCCATCATCTTGTCTTTGCAGCGCTGATTCTGAAGAGAACGCCTTCACATAGGACTCAAAGGTAAAATTATCTCTCATATGATTGGACCGTGTTATTGTAACCGCTATCAGCATCAAAGTAATTTTAGTAACAATTTATAATCCTTCTTAAAATGTAAGGAAGACTAGCAGAAGATTTTAACAGCCTCTGTGATTCTGCAAGAAGTTCATGTTTAAATTGTTCTTCTTTCTGTCTTCAAGGAAATCAATGCTCAAAGGAAACAGCAGTCCAGACTCTGATTCCAGCTCCGGTGAGGTTCTGCACACAAACTGGCTGTCTGATTATATGAGAATATTTAACATTAGTTTAATTCATCAGGCTGGCCCATGTGATGACAGTTTAAAATAATCTTCAATAGAAAGTGGCAGGAACACTTTTGTCTTAAAACATAAATTCATAAAGCTGATCATATAATTGGATTCATCCTGTCTTATTATATATTTTGTTTTTCCTCTTAAATAGTTCTCCTCTAGGAGATAGGTCTTTAAAACAAACTTTAGATCCTGAAGTTTAGCAGAACCTGAGGACAGATCTGATTTCAGGTCTGAGGCATAAACATCACAGTAAAATTCATTATACTTTACATTTAACTCCCATGATTGTTTTTCTTTATTACAGAAGATGATTCAGATCCATCAACAACCCCTGACAACATGGAGGACTCGTCCCCTGAGCGTTTCCTGTCCTCTCTCGATGGCGTTCTTCTCTTCAGGTATTAACTCTTGAAAACAGTAGCACAACATGCCAGACTGTTTCACAAGTCTGTGATTGAATAAATGGAAATGGAATCTCATGCGTATCTTGTTATGCTTATTGGCTTTAAATGTTTAGTATTAAATAAGTTTGAAGGCCATTTATCTCTGACGAGACCGGCTGTGACAAGCTAATCTCGTCTGTTAGCTTTGCTGTTGTCTTAGCTGTTGGTGGTCAAGAAGAAATTAATGTCAGTTCAAGGCCTTTTCAAATGTGAGCTATGAACTTAACTGCTAAATTATTTTACTGTGACCAACACGTTGTAGTGCTCCAGTTAATCAGAGACAGTCATATCAGATTTTAAAAAAGTTTATTTAAACATTTTATGAAAAAAAACAAACTTCAATAAACAACCCCTGGCTTCATTAACCATGTGGAAAATAAGTAAGGGAGACCCTCAGGTCGAAATGCTGGGACATAGGAGAAAGTATAAAAAATAATTTAACAAAGAAATCCAAACAAAAATCAAATAAAGTATAAAGATCCTGGATGATTGTTTGACTGTTAAAATATGATGGAAAAGCAAATCCAACACAACCCTCCAGCATCTGGCCTTTTAAACACAGGGCAACATCATGGAAAGAAAAATAGCACCATTGAATATTGACCAGGATCTCTGTGTTTTATCTGAGGATGACTATGGTAGCCTTCTCACTGTTCACTGTCACAAAGCTCCAGACTCTGTCCACCTTCTCACTGTTCACTGTAACAAAGCTCCAGACTCTGTCCACCTTCTCACTGTTCACTGTCACAAAGCTCCAGACTCTGTCCACCTTCTCACTGTTCACTGTAACAAAGCACCAGACTCTGTCCACCTTCTCACTGTTCACTGTCACAAAGCTCCAGACTCTGTCCACCTTCTCACTGTTCACTGTCACAAAGCTCCAGACTCTGTCCACCTTCTCACTGTTCACTGTAACAAAGCTCCAGACTCTGTCCACCTTCTCACTGTTCACTGTCACAAAGCTCCAGACTCTGTCCACCTTCTCACTGTTCACTGTAACAAAGCACCAGACTCTGTCCACCTTCTCACTGTTCACTGTCACAAAGCACCAGACTCTGTCCACCTTCTTCAGTTGCGCAGACGTCGATCAGCTCCTCTGGGTGATGGCAGAGAGGACTCTTCATCTGAGAGAGCTGCTGATGTAAGGTCATTTCTACCACAGTGGATGAGCAGGGCATCTGGCACAGGTGAAAAAAGGAGGAGGTTCCTTCAAACTAAGCGACCCCAGCCTGACCTCTGTAACAGGTGTGCAGACGAAGGTTGAAATTAGTCATTTTTAGTTTCTGTTGATTGTAAAATGGAAACGAAAACATCACCTTTCTATTTAACATTTAGCTGGTGTATGACTCAGTGTGATTTTTATTTTAGAAGACTGTATTGTTAACAATAGCTTGTTTTTACAATCCTCTTATGAAACTTAAAAAACAATCACAGGAACTTTTAACAGATGATTTTAACTTACACTTCACCTCTGTGGAAGATGTCAGACCTGCTGCTTTTATCTCTTCTTTGCCTAAATGAAGACACAAAAAACTATTGATTTACTGTTCACTTAAATATATTAGAAAAGCAGACATGAATTACATTGCAGACTATTAGTTTCTAACAAAATACAACATATCTTACCACCTGTAGCCTACGGTCTGTGGTGCTAACCTAGCTTAAATATAGCTTAAATATAGAACGATTTCGTTAAAAACAGAGGACCCAGCAGCCCATGTATTTTCAATAATGATCAATATAGCGGGATTTTTTAAAAAACACAGTGTGTTTAAATATTAGACTTTGAATACGGTGGTTTGTTGTACTTACACATTTCTTCATAAGACTCGTAGACCGGCGGAGCGCTTTCGGCTGTGCTGGGCTGCGTAACTCATCAGGGCATTACGCTAAGTGGGCGGGGCGTCTTACCAGGGCTCCTGCCCCCGGACCCTACTGCGCAGACTCTGGCTCCAAATGACGTCAAAATCGCAAGATGGAAGCGCCCCTAAGCGGCAGATTTTGGCTTCAAGAACGTTGAGTGGGAACAGCTACAGTGCGCGCCCACTGGTCTTAACAAGCACTGTTATAGTGTGATCTAATTATTCTCCGACACAGACAGATTCGCTGCACCGCAAGTCCACACTGAGTTGAAAATGTGCGTACACGAACTGAGACCCGGCGTGAGATTTGAGCGTACCCTCCGCTCACGTCCAAATTTTTAAGTGCCGAACTTTGCGTGGAAATGACCGTACACCCATTTTTCTGCCGTACGCACGTTTGATAAGTGAGGGCCAAGGAGAGCAAATTTAAAACAGATAATTTTTTGCGGGCCACCCCCCAAATATAATGGTAGGGGAAACACTGATATTAATTTAATCGAATATTAACTATTGGCACCAGTGATTGGATAAATGAATCCCATGAGTCAGGATGGCGATATAGTGGTGTATCGATATTTTGTTTCACCCTTTACTGGACATAGATCGATGTACATAAGGTTCCATCATAATAATGTAAATATTAAACAACAATTTGATTGTAAAATAAAGACAAAATTAATCTTGGTAGTCAAACTCTGACTGCATGAATAGTGCTTAACCCCTAAACCGTTTTCAAAGCCTGTTTAATTAGCATATGGGCGAATGCACCATTGAACTGCTGTTACCACTCTATTATAACTGTTACTACTGATAATTGGTATTTCATGTTTTTGTTCTGTTTTTTAAATAATGATGTACGTTATTATTATGTAATGTATTGTGGGTGAAATGGTTCACAGAGGTCATGGTTCAGAACATACCTTTCTTTTGGATTCATAGATTTCGGTTCAACTGGAACCCTCGACTCTGGGATGAGCATATTTCGAGGTTTCTCTAACGTATTTTGAAGTGACAGTATTGCGAGTTACAGTTAGTTCCATCTTCAGTCTTTTAGAACTACCTGTGCTTGTTGGTACAGACTTTAGTGGATTAAACATTGAACAAAAAAAAGAGATGAAACAAAGTGATGCAAAATGAAAACAACAGGAAAGATTAACATCTCCTCCTATGAAAATGTAAATGAATACAATGTAAAATATGAGATAAAAACTATAATGTGTTCCTTTTGGAGCAATGTATCATATTTATGAATAATCTGTGAGATTATTGTGCACATCCTAATGGTTCCTAATGATCACTCTGAGTTGTTGAAGTTTGTGGTCACTGTGAGATAGCTTCAAGTGTTACAGGAGGTCCCTCTGTTGCTAAATCAACCCTGGGTAAGCCAACATCTTGAGCTCAATCGCTGCTCTTGGATTCCAGTTAAGGACCACAGACTGACTTATGTGTGCACAGGAAGGCACAGCCTAACAACGCTCCTGCACTTTAATTCACTCTTAAAACCAGGGTCTACTACTGCATTTGTGCACATAGCCTAAATTGCTTCTGTAACGTCGCTCTGCTTTCGCATACAAAGGCTTTTTAAAAAGCAGTGTTGTAGCACACCAGTTGTAGGTCATTTGTTTTCTGTTGCCTAGCTCTGGTAGTTGGCACCTTAATTAGCATGTTTGACATACTACCAATGAAAAACCACACTGATAACCCAAAGTTTCCCCAGACAATTAATAAAAAGAAAAGAAAAATTAAACACTGACTTTTTGAGCAAGCATGGTCATGAACTGGACTACCGAAGTGGATTTTCTTGCTCTTTTTTTAAACATCACTTGACTTGTTCCTTTTTTCTTCTCATAACAAATGGGACTGCTGGAGGTTTCCTCCTTATATTTAAATGGTAAAACACAGACAAGAGACATACTGCTGTATGTATTTAATTATTTAAGTATAGGAGTCCTTTAATTGTGCAACTAAACTGGACACAGTTACATTCCAACTTGCTACAGGAAGCTATGGGTTTCACTTGTTTCAAAAAGTCTTGGCTCTCTGAATGAAGCAGTTCTTTGATTGAAACCCTTGCCATGGAGCGTGACATGAGCATTTCCTTTCTGTTCTCCTATTATCAGCTGAGCCTGTGGTGCACAACCTAATCCCTCTTCATCAAAGCGGTGTGGGCAGCAGTCAGCGGGATGTGACCATCAATTAATCACCCACTACCCCCCTGACCAAGCTCAGTCCCTGCACAGATGTGAGGCCTCATTGGTTTTAAACACTCTCACTGGGAGATCGGCTGCAGAAGAAAGACTACCACAAACTGGCTTTGTCAAAGGGCTTCTGTGGACAGTGAAGCCATTGCCAGTATGAGAGTCAGGCGTCTCCGAGGGGAGGTCAGTTTGAGAGAGCACCATCAGATTAACCTTTAAACTGAGCCTTAACTACTTCCTCTTATAGTCCTGCTTGAGTACCTTTACTTCATTTTTAATTGAAAGGAATGCTCGTACTTTTTTTTGTTTCATTGTCAGCATGCCTTTCCCAAGAGTTAAGACCAGCTAGTGAGCTCATTACTCGAGTTTAAATCTCAGGGTTTCATTGCTCTCCGGCTAAGCTGCTTTCATAGCAGTCCATTGTCTTATTGGAAATCTTCTGAATATTGGATAAACCAATTTCCCCAAAGCCCCTCTCCCTAACCCACTCCTCTGCAGTAGTCACCCAATTCCTAATACACAAAGCAGATAAAACACCAGCTTGCTCACCTTGCTTTTCATTAAAACACAGGTAAATGTCTTTTTTAAAGTGCATTCTCATTCATCCCTACGTTCTTACACTCCAAATGCACTATACGTCTCCCACCTAGCCATATAATATTCCATGTAAATTTAAGCATCTCAAGACCAGTAGCTTAGAGCGCTGCAGAACAGAAGGGTTGCAGAGTTCATAAATGAGTAAGAATCTCCAAATGAGTTTGGTGACCTCTTAAACTCCATGAAATTAATATAAGCAGACATCCTGCATGCTGCAGGCTACTGCAGAGCTTTGGAAGATCACTTAAGCTCTCCAAGTTCCATAAAACTTTTATAAGTTGACTTTCAAGACACATTGCAGCTGTCTTACTGTCGTCAACGGGGAATATGGAAGCAAACAAACCTTCGCAGCCTTCACTTAACCCCTTGTACAAGTATAGCTACATCAAAACATGAAAAACTTCCCCTGGGCTTTGCACAGGATGCTAATCCAAAAATACTTTCACTTTAATTTATACAGACATGAGGATTTGACCATTGACCACAGATACACGTCTGTGAGGTCGTTTACAATCTTCATTTATTGTCCTGTTTTGCAATAAGTAACTGGAACTAGATTGTATTTTTATTGCCACTGCTGTTTTGTGGAATGCTGTCACATAATATTTAATATACCGTTGGTTCAGTGATAAAATATGTAACCTCTCGGTTTTATCTCAATGACATAATACATCTGCTGGATGTGGAACTTGCCAGCTGTTCACAAATGAAACAAGTTAACATTTGTTTTAGCTTAAAAGCTGACTATATGTCAATTTTTATTCACAGCTTGTTTCTGCAGCTACCAAGTAGCCAAAAAAAAACCTTTACAGTTGTTGGTTTGGCTTTAACTTAAACTACACTCTCAGACATGCTGCTACTTTTATCTGGTGTTAAACGCGCCAATTTGTAATCTTCAAACTAGAGCTGTGACTTCTAAACGTTCAAACGCTAAATGTTTTGAAAAACACTAAACGTTTCCTAAAATTGGCAACCGTATCAATGTTATTTTTATTTTTTTCTCACATGGTAACGTGCACAAAGCATTCCGCAACAGCGGTGCATAATACGAAGAGGGATGTACGGACAGTGCATTTATGAATAAATTAAAAATGAAATAAAAACAGGTCAGAAATATACTTGGGCGGCCCGCCCAGGTATTATCTATGTGTGGGAACCACACACCCCCAAAATTTAAATGACCTTTTGCAACATTCACTAAGTTAACATGTAAAAAAAAAAATTCAGAATATGGCAATATTCAACATTTAATAAAGGTAACATGCACATTAATATTATATTGGTTGTTCCCTCACTAGGAATCTGCATGTTGCGGAAACCAAGAGAGCGAGAGAGAGAGAGCGGGGTAGAGAAGGCGCGTGCGTTTGCGTGCAGGCGCGCTCATGGCTCCGTGCAGGAAGAGACGGGAACCAAGAGAGCGGGGTAGGGAGAGCGCTTGCGAGTGCATGCAGGAGTGAAACTTTTCAAAACGCGAGAAATACTCCTGGTGTTTGTGTCTGTGCACGTGCGTGGATAAATTGAACAGATTAAAGTTGTTTGTTGAAAAAACAAAATTAATTTAGAGGGGAAAACACATTTGATATAAATACAAACCTAATATTGAAATATACCCTGAGATAAAAAACAATGACGATTGTCTGCACCCCTCCCCCCCATTAATATCTTTGTGATGATTACATTGTATCATGTCATTTAAATGTTAGCTTGTTAAACCGAAACCACACTTAGCCACACTCAGAAAACCAAATTACATTGTTTAACTGTAGACAATTTTAAAGGAAGAATCTGCGAAATGTACACATTAATATAACATGACAAAGAGCGACATTTACATAGGACCTACTTGATTTACGACTGTTGTATTTTCACCATTGATTTCTAACATGTTAGCAATAAAAAATGTTTCTAAGAAACTAATAACAAGGTTTTAAAATGTCCGTGCCCCGTAGTGTTTTTTGGGAAAATGTACTCTTCCTGTCTGCTCATATAGATCTTTACTTAGAGCTGCACCCTTTGAAATCAAACATACCTTTTTTTTTTACCTGAAGATGCAAAGGAAGTAATTCTAATTACTTTCTTTAGCCTTGGAGGATATGTTAACTGAGTGTATGTTAAACTATTGTAGCCCTCTCTACCCTCATGAATCTTAATGCTGTTCTTATAAAAGGTGCTGTATTAAATTTCTAGTGTCCCAGAGTGTGACTGTATAAGCAGTTGGTGGGATACTAATCTGAACACGCCTCTGGAAATTAAGAGAGGGAATTGGCTGTTTAAATATGATCAAGCACAGTGATGCTGTGGGTATTTGCTGGAGGTTATCTCTTGTGCAGAGGCTGGCCCAGGTTAAGCAGCATGTTTTTTGAGGAAAATGGGCCAGCAAGATAAATGGGACACTGAAATGTATTTAATGAGGATGAAATCACCGTCTCCCATAAGGATGTACTCATCCTTAATGAGTTTTACCCACCACCCTAAGAGAAGATTTACAGGACTATAGTAGCCTAGTTGTGAATTTGTAGAAATATTTAATGCACATGTGATTCTTACAGTGTAACATAAATTAATATGTCATGTGTCAAAGTTCAGTGTTGTTGATATAGGAAAGTTTTGTTTTTTTTGTGAATGAAAATACAAAGTTATAGGGAATATTAGGCTTAGGGTTACTGAAAGATATATCCCAAGAACAATGAACAATTAAAGCAATTAACTATCCATTGAAGCTCTAGCAAAAGTAAGTAAGGAAGACTTTTTTTAAAGACCGTGTTTCCATGAACTTCTTCTGTATGCTCACTTATAATATTCTACTGTTATGTGTGTGGCTCCTGAATGAAATACTAGCTGTTCATACCAACCCTTGTACATCTTTTTCTTGTCTTTGTAAAACATGATTATTTCTCTTCATTCAGTTCAGTCAAGATTCTGTTTTGGGAGCTCCTCCACCTCTCCATTACTACAAAGTTTTTGCAACTTCATCAGCGTTATCTTTTCGTATTTTCATCAGTCTCAGATTACAGTTTACCAGTAAGTCTTCACCCTCATCTGCAAGAGCCCGAGCTACATGTGGGGATTCATCTTGCTGCTACTTTGGAATATTAAACCTGTGTGACAAAATCTTCTCATAAAGAATGCAGACAATCTGAAAAGACTTTATCATAAATAATCAGCTCTTATAACAGATACATGTTGTTTCTTGCATTTGATTGTTCTTCCTGAGTGAACTGATTCTATCATAGATTTAGGTTTGCACTGTCTTGGATGTGCTAAAAGCGTTAAATCAAAGAACCAAAGTACAGTTTAAGTTGCTGTATTGTGGGGGGTTAATATTTTGTGTTGCATGATTTTAAAGAAGTAATCCTATTCTTGCTTATCGTTTTAAACTTGTGGTTTAAATTAAAGTTCTCAGCTGTTTTGTGACAAAAAGTTTGATTATTAAAATGTAAAATGTCATTAATGAAGATATCTCTCCATGAGCCTTTGACGGGGCCAAATGTAGCTAAGTATAGCCAGTTGATGAAAAAAGCAAGTGAACATCTTGTACGAGCTGGTTTGAGTTTGTACTTGTATGGTCAGGGATTTGGCTGTGACATTCTTGTTGCAGCTAATGCAGCCTTGAGTTGCTATCCCCCAGCAGGGATAAGAAACATGCTACAGTGGTCTGATTAGTTCACATCTTCCACCTACCTACCCCCCAGATTTTCAAGGTACATTGACTTTGTTTTAAGGAAAAATATACAATATTGTACGTTCAATCTCATGTCCCAGCACCTCCTGTTATCTACATAGCGACTGGGAATAAGAGTCTGTCATCTGCAGCGGTAACTAGGAGGTGACTAAATCAGATGTGCACTGGCCCAGAAACAAGACAGTCACCGTCTGATGAGCTGCATGTGACTAAAATGTGCTTATAGTGTCAGGCATTTAATACATTGTCTCCAACGCAGATATAAAAGTGATGGCATTATTTAAAGCCGAGAGTATCTGTGGGAAATCCATCCAAAATCTGATTCATGCTTCCTGAGCAGTATTCCAAAAATGGCATGGTTCCTCTCATGACCTATTAAATAGAAGATAGCAGAGCTAAAACCTGTGTCACAGAAATGGCCTCAAGACTGCAGTGCTTACGTAGAGTAGTAATTGGTATTAAAATGAACTTGTTATAACTTTTTGCCTGCAGGATATTCAGAATACAACTGTTGTGATTCATTATATCTATCACTTACCATCTTACAGAGGTACTTGCATCCTGATTGCGTCATTGTTTTAGTGTAATCAGATTTAATATAATTTGCAGTTCGACTTTTTTCAGTCTTTTCTTCTGTGTAACTCTTATCCACTACTTTTTGAAGAAAATAATTTATATTCTACCCCTGTTTAAGAGATGTCATTACTTTTCAGTCAAAGATTTCAAATTCTTGACATCAAATTAGTGTTTGATTGTGTGCAATATCTCAAGATTGGTGTTTCTAAAAGTACATTAGACAGCAAAGAAAAAGCCTCACCAAAACAGACAAACATTACATATGACATAAAATGGGAAAAAAAGCAATTTCAAAGCTCTGTATTTTTAAAAGTAATTTCCGATAATACTTACGGTATATATTGATATAGTATTGCACATACATTAAATTAAACATGTGCACCTTGCTCGCGCACTACATGCATGCACAACACAACCATTCACATAGCATCCACTTCCTTTACTTGCGCCGTCTACGCTTTTTAAAAGAAAAAATATGAATAATTCTGTTGTGTGTGATAAGCGTTGGTTGATGATGTTGGCAGAGCTCTGTGGTGGAGTGATGTAGTGCATAGTATGATGAGATTATTAGGCATGAGTGAAGAGGCGAGGTCAGAACCAGATCACTGTATGCAATAATCTCAGTTACATTCACCGTCAGCATGGGAAGTGTGTGGGTTAGAAGCTCACCTAGTGTGTGTGATTTTGTGTGCGCATGTGCATGTTTGAGAGCTAAAGAGTCTGTGTGTGGAGAGAGAGAGAGAGAGAGAGAGAGAGAGAGAGAGAGACTGCTGTATGTTGCAATCTCCCCTGTGGGCTAATAGATTCGAGATGACATGCTCTCCGCTTCCGAAGCTGAATGTTCACTGAACTTTCTGGCAAAAGAGGCTGCCACTAAAGAGGGTTCAACCAGAGGTTAATATAAACAAACAGCAGAAAATGGAGAGCTAAGGATTATTAAATACAGGGATGACTGACAAATCCCTCATTGCTATTAGCCCCTGGCCTCCACCCATGCCCCCTTGCCAAAAATACTGTATCTTTCTATTGTTGTCTTGATGACCCTTGTTTGGTTTTTTAATCTCAGGTCAGATACTCAGTATTCTTGATTATAAAGTGACATAAATTATACAGTAAATAAAAAATAAAATTACTCTCAGTATCACAGTTTTGCTGTCCTTCCCCTTTTCACATACTGTAGTTATTTTATACATCCGTTCTCAGATTCAGTTAAATGTAGTTTTTTTCACTACCCTTCTTAAACGAGAAAGCCTGAATGTGCTTTTGACACTTCCCTTTTTGGAAAATACCCAGAACTGCTTCAGTCGCCTTCGTTTATGATCTGATGATGTGTTTATATTCATTTCATGATGCTTAAATTGTATCCTGCCCTCTAGTGGTTGTTTCTGTGCACATGATCAGATGGATGCCTCGGTAAAAACCCTCACTATTTATTTATTTATTGATAAGTCACTTTCAATTTCCCTGTACAACAACTTGTATACACATGTGGAGAAATGTCCTGATTGTTGATATTTTAGGAACTCGTTTCCATAATCATCTGTTATTATGGCGTTATGGGACTACAAGAAAGACTGGGGGGAATGAAGGATGTTTGTTGTCCCTACTGGGAAACAGAAATTCATCACTGCCAGCCCTATGTGCAAATTCAGTGATGTTAGCTGTGCATTTTAACAGTGATTGTCATCTAATTAAATTGTGGTTTGACACAAGAGGTTCCTTTAATGGCGAGATAAGCGCAAGGAGTCCACTGAAGCATCCTCAGGATCAATAAGGATGGTACAGTCTGAAGTATGAACCGTTTCAGGGTTACATAGGCCAGTTAAATTAATTAAAGGTATGTTCTAATATCCCTCACTAAAACTTTCTTACCATGCAGCATAGATTTGGCTGCTTGATGCGTCTATCTTTCTAATTACATTTGCTGTTGGACCATTTCATTTTGGAGTTTAATTTTTTCCATGTTTTTATCTAACAAATAAATGTGAATCATTATTTTCTTAAAATCTGAAATCTTATTCTGCACTGAGTTTTTTGTACTTTTCAAAGATTCCTTATCCTGGAAGTTATTTATTTCATCTTGTCCGTTTTGGCCCCGTTATTTTCTTGCAGCAGCTTTCTAAATCATGTCCATAAACCAGCTCTGGAAAACCTTTTCTGCCACTGCAGGGGGCCCCCACAATCAAACTGGTGTCGGCCCAATTTGCAATACTATTTCAATCAGAAGGTTCCGCACAGATAAAACTAAATTGCATTTCTTCAATACTGTAGAAAATGTTGTCGTAAGTGAGTAGCAGCCTACGGCTTGCTGAAGAGCCAGTTTTCGTGTTGTCTGCTTTGATTTGTTCTTTGGCAAGGAAAAGCATTGATAGCTTCTCTACATTTAAAATATATGTTTTTTAACAATTTAAGAAAAAGACTGCAGAAATAATACTGTGTCTATATGATAAAAATACTTTGAACTTCTTCTAATGTATTAATACACCAGTACTATCCAACTCTACAGTGTTACATCATTACTCTGAAAATAATCAAACCAAGCTCAGAACTTTGGTGTTTTAAGTTTTATTAAACATGCTTATAAAATACATTGGTTGATATATTACAGAGGAGATAAGGGGAGGAACTGAGGGTAAGTGGTGTCAGCCCAAGCATGCTGCAGCAGAGTCCTGCTGCAGACATGTGACTGTGACTGTGTGGACCCCGAGGTCCCTCACAGTCTGAGCCTTGTGACAGTAGAGTGAGCCAGGGGCTCAACTCAGGGGCTCAGCTCAGGCCACCTAACTGGGAGTCAAATCAGAGGCGCTCAGTTGGCACCTCATGCCTGACTGGCCCATGACCCTGAGGGGCAAGACCCATGTCTGGGTCATGTACAGTCCTGTGACCCACTTACCATCTGATGGGAGAGTGACAGTCATGTTCACATGAAGCAGCATCAACTTCACCTTCAAACAGCAGTTTCACTGTTAGCAGCAATAACCTACAGTCCAATCACATTCATTCGATGACTTGATGTCATTTAAGCTGTGCAAGGATGGAAAAGAAAAAGGACTGCTTCAAATCTACAATTGTTCATAATCGAAGTCATATTCTTTTTTATATTTTCTTTAATAATTACACTTCACCTACACCTCACTGTCAATGTGCCCACAGTAACCCAAAATATCAATTTTGTACTCCAAATACAGTCATAGTGAGGAGACACTCTTTACGTCTAAAGGGTTACTAGTTGAATGAAATATTTCTTTAAAATATTCCTGTACCAGTGTATCGCAGGTAAATTGTATTACTTCCCATGGTATTACTTTTTTTTGTCTGTTAAATAGTTGAAACCAAAGATTTGTTATTAGATCATAAAAAGATATTACATCTTTGGTTACTCAAACATTCAGTAAGTACATTTCATAGAGTGCTGGAGAATATTTTTCTCTTATCTACTTGACCCCCCCCCCCCCCCTCCCCCCCCAAGTGTAAAACTTTTTTTTTTATAAAAATAGCTAATTTTAAACATTTGCAGTGTTATCTGAGCCATATTCATCACATCTGACATCTGATATCTCACGGGTATGAAGGAGCCCTCTGCAGCCTGCAAAGTGGCGGAGGGCCACTTGGAGCACATCACCTGCTTCCCTTGTCATCACCCTCTTCCTTGCAGCAGTGAAGCACCATAGGGCCTGGTCACCACTCTGCTCTGTGAGCCAACCCTAACGCGTACCCTCCCCCACTTTGTCCTCTCGATGGCCTTTACACTACAATGTCACTTTTCACCTACAACACTGCACTGATGACTTGGTCAATGACTCGTCCCATGCCATGTTCATTCATTCTCTTTATTTCAGGATAATGCAATTGTGTTGTAGTATTAGTCTGATTGCATTTTTATGAGATGAAAAAAGTGCTTACTCTTAGTCTGTATTTACACTTTAGCACTTTGTGAATTAGTTTTTAATTTCAATATAGCATAGAAGCACTGACAAATAAGCTAGTACCAGGAAATGATTACGCTTATGGATGAATAAAGTAGTGCACCTCTTTAGCTTAATTTGAAAAGACACAGTGAACCTGTGCTCTCTCTGTGTGCGTTGGGGTCTATTAGCTCACAGACATGCTACACAGTATGTCATTTGAGTCTGTTACAGTGGCAAACTGCCTAGTTACCCCTGTGCCTTGTTGTGCAGCCTGACCAATTACTTTTGATCTTAAGAGGACATGACATTTGTAGGTTTTGCACTCTGAAATGACTGCACATGTTAAAAGATGCATCATGCCTTTTCCCTTGCAAATAATTCATAACCCTCTACCCCCAGGGTTTACTCTTTGAACTTAAAGGTACAAGCTTTAAATATAGTCGTTAAAGCTGCGCTTTTAAAAATGTCACATTTGGAATTTGTTACTACAAATTGACTCATTTGTTTTTTTTGTGCTTAGAAGAAAAAGAATCATCACATTTTAATGACCAGTGTATACTTTTAATGGATTTACACATCTGTTCATCTGATCACGGTTTTTATAAATAGAAGTTTAAATAATGACCTTAACACAGCCTTACAACGTTTTGTTTCAGGAACAGCTTACATGCAACGTTACAATACACAGCTCGTAGCACTGAATAGGAAATACCACAGGGTAATGCAGATACCTTTTCAGATCCGTCAACATCCTGCATATTTTCATCTTGTTTTACGCGCCTAACTGGTAATGGGTGATATGATGTATTACATGTCACGTTTGTATTATTTACATGTACTGAAAGGCTCAGGTTTAGATATATTTTATGCTTATTCAGCTATTTGAATTGTTACCTTTCATATCCAAATTTGCTGTGATAGATTGGTGGAAATGCAAAGACCACAGGATTCTCTGCATATGCTTATCAAGGATTTCTTCTTTTTTTTGGGGGGGGGGGGGGGGGGGGGGTTGATTCAAAAAATGAAGCGACAGAAAAACATCCCTGCTAATACAATTCTTTAAAACTGATCTCTTTAAATTAATATAATGGGCAGTGCTCTTACATAATCATATAGGAACATTACATTATTATCCTCACCATCACCAGTTGTTACCTTAAATTTACTAATTAGCACCTGGGAATGATTTTACCAGTGTTGTCATTTCACAGTTATATTGTAAGTGATATTACTACTACCTTTAAACACAATATTTATGTGAGTTATTCCACTTTAAAGTGAGGTAACTCATTCTTACTGCTACTGACTACTAACTAGTTATGACTGACTTATGCACCAGGGCTGATATTGTTAGAGCATCAGCCAGCATCTCCTCTGCTGCAGCTGCTGGCTGTCATTATATAGCAGATTATACACATAGAAAACCAGGGGTGGGGTGTGTGGGTGGGAGGCTGGTTACGTACCCTGTCCTATTCCCTAATTCCCTTGCCGCGTACATGTGTTACCTCCATGGCAATTTGTCAAACACAATCCTGCATGCTTGAGGAAAGAAGTGCCCCCTGGTGGTGATGTAATGGACCAGAAAAATAGATTTTGATTGTTCAAATTGGATATACAACCAGCCAAGGGCACTCTATATCCATTTGAGCATTAATTTGCACGGAGCAAAACGACTGTAAAGCCATTTATATAATGCTCAAACAATGTAAAGTGTTGATGGTTTGAATTCATTCAGAAAAGACACATATTCTCATATGCAGAATTGTTATAGAATTTCCTCAGACACAAAACATGGAGAATTGTCTTGCAGTCATTCTTAAGGATTTTCTGTTTAATGTCTGGAGATAAATCACAGGGATTAAGCCCCCCCCTCCCCCCCCCCCCCTCCTTCTGAGATGCAAGTGTTGTGAAGTTTAACATGGATGAGTAACCCACTGCCTCACACACAAACATACAAACACACAAACAAATAAACAAGCCACATGAAGGAGCGGCCAGCCAGATGGTTTTTAGCCTTTGTTTTTTAGTGGGGAGGTCACCAAATGAAAGGGAGCCAGAGCAGGGCATTTAATCCCATCAGCAGAACTGCATTCCCATAATGAGAAATTAATAACATGAGCATGCTTTCAGATTTAACAGAGCAGTTAGGACCATTAGATCGTTTTCATTGCTGGCATTAGGGCAGAGGATCAGTTTTTTCCCCGTATAATCCAACAAAGTAGGTCAGTGTCTATTGAGTATTAGTGCTGTGGCTGTGATCCTGTTGTTTCAGCTCCAGGGCATGGAATTAACCCCAGAGACAGCTAAACTGGATAGGGCAAAGGTTTTTTGAAAGGGTGGGTTGGGGGTAGGACTTCAGGCACCCCTGGACATGGTTGTAAACTGTGTACGGCACCTCCTCACCTCTAACAGGTCTTGACACTCAGCTACTGCTTATTCCAAGATCTTGGAAAACTGTGTCTGCTTCCCTCCAGCATCAACTTCGAAACCTGTTAATGTACCCTGTTCACACAATGACCCTTCCTCACTTTTGCCTGAGCCCTACACTAACCCATCTAGATAAGCAACACTTTGATTTGATACTACATGCTCCGTGAAGCTTGTAAAAAAAATGAGAATGAAATTCAAAATTGTATGTTTTTTTTTTTTGCACAACTGAATTGTCTGCATGCTGCAAACATTGCCCATGCATTAAACTTGCATCACTTGTACAAGCAGTGTAACAGCTCAGTGATCCTGTCCACAGCTGCCCAGTGAGTAATAATCAGTGAACAAGCAGAAGGCCCGTTTAAGATCAGTGTCCTTAATAACCACACCCAAGACCTCACACTCAATGAGATGATGAGGGGGAAGTCACAGATCATGCCAGATTAGTGCAGCTTGTTTTGCTTTGGCGGTTGAAGCCCCCATGCTACACACACACACACGCACGCACACACACACACAGCCAGCTTGTCACTGCTGCCCTCTTAATGTGGAAGCAAGTTTATTTTGACAGAAGAATGAGTGGCAGGAGAACGCCACTCATTCGCAGCACCGCTCCTGTCATATTATGTACTCATGTCATGAGCGTAAGATGTGACAACAGTAACATGGAGATAAATAATTTCAAGAAGCCATTTTTTTTTTTTTTTATTCAAGGTACAACTGGCACGCCTTTAGAGGAATTGATATATTTAGAGGCTTTGGGATCACATTACAGCTGATGTCGTGTGATTACAACTTAAGCTTCCACTGCGTTCACCATTGCTGGAAATATATGGACTAATGTACTCGTGATTTGACCCACCGGTACTAGAAAGTGTTCCCAATTGTCTTTGGGATATTTATTCGAAAGATTATTCTCGTTTAAAAATAGGGCTGCATGATTGTGGGAAAAAACGATTATTCTGATTGATTTTGGGAACATAGTTTTTAAACCTGATTACTCTTTGATTTTACAATATTTGAATCACATGCAATTTATCAAACTTAAAAAAACTCACAAAATGTTGAACACTTTGAAAAACAAGCAATAAATGAAAATAAATAGGTCAAATTAATAATAGTATATAAAAATATATACAATTATATTAACTATATTTCTGAGGCCGTGGTGAAGTGCTCTTGTGACACTTTTGAAGCATTTACCACAAATGACAAAACCACCCCACAAAACGACCGCACGATGTAATCATGTCATCTTGATTATTCTGTTTTCATTGATGGGTGGCTGAAAGAGTTAATTGAAACGGAAACTTGATTAATTTCCCAGCACAACTATGAAAAAGTTATTTATTGTTGATGCATTAAAACTATGGTTCACCTTTATGTGTGTGACACAAGAGTTTTAAAATAACCTCCCATCCCCGACCGTAGATGACTATTGGGGGGAAAATGCGATGAATCAGTGAGGCGCTGGCTTCTCAGCTCTTACAATCACAGACCAACCTAAAGCTAGTAGTGATGCTTCCAAAGCAGTCTATGATGTCATTAAAAGTGACAGCAGCTGCTCTGTCTGTCCTTGTGCATGGTTTCAGTAATTCCCTCTGCCACTTCTTAAAGAGCCAGGTCACTTTTTCACTCTATTGACCTTTACGTCTACCTTTTGTATGGGTGCCAGAGGCAACATGATCGCTTGATTTATATGAATGCTTAGTTGAATCATGAGGATGTATTGCAGAAAATTAAGTCGTCTACGCGGTTTTGTTTTGCAGTGAGCATATCCGAGTTTTTCGTGCAGTTAGCACGTTTTTTCTGGTGATGTGTTCACAGAGCAGATGCCATGACCTGAATTGCCCTCTTATCGTGATGCAGGCAAAGTTTGCCGGGTTCAGTCCTTAGTGAACTGCTGTTGTTGGTGTGACCTAAATAGGGCAGTTTGGCACATTTACCTCAGTTGGCACACACGGGCAGAAGAAGGGAAGAGAGTGCAGAGGAGAGAGGAGGTTGAGACAGGAGGAGCAGCAGCAGTGAAAGAGAGAGGGCTTAACAAAGTGTGAGAGCACGCACATGAGGGCATTGCTTTTGGGGAGAGGTAAATCAAGGATAAATCCCACGGTTTAGCTTGAATAATACTTGAAATAAAGCAGTTACTTTATTTTCTGTAAGGCTATGTCTTCTGTAATGTTCAATCAGGGGCATGTCATTTGATCATCACATCATTGTACCATGAGGATCAGCCTGTCAAGGGTCTGACTGCAATAACTCATCTGGTAGAAGAGGCACCATTGTTTAAGTGCAAAGTGGGGATCAATAACATGAGCGAACACAACATGTGTGTGGTGCTTTCTTTCATAGATCTCTAGCTTTACATTGATGAACTTGAGTAATCAGTCCTTTTACACGTTGCAGTACTGCAGGACATGTCATTTATAGCTTGTACTGACTGATTCTTTGTGGGATATGTTTGGGTTTACCAGTGCACCGAGATCATGGAAGGTTGAGACTATTTATTTTGCATGAAAGGAAATGTGTATCATGCATTTTATGAATGCTATGTGCAAAGTTATTCTGTGATTGGACCGGAATTTCAGCTGTATGGGTTTTATCATGAACAAAAAAAAGTTAAGGACAGTTATAAAAACCTTAATAAAGTTAAAGACCAGGCACATGCATTTGTGTATGAGAGAGTATGGCCATGAACATGATGTGTTGAGTATGTGGACTTTATGAAGCGGCATGGTCAAGTGAGGCCTTTTTTTTTTTTTTTTTACATTTTCACATCTTCTGCTTTCACCAAAAAAAACACCAACAATAACTTCAAAAACTTGAAGAGTTACCACATTGGCTCGGTAGTTTAAATTGATTGAACTGAGTTTCCTATTCATGATAATCATGATGGTATGCTACTACAAAACTTGGCATAGGTTCCAGTTTCATACAATGTTATGATGCTGCTGCTATAGCAATAATCTGCTTGTTACTTCAAATCGTAATGTGTTGGTTTGGTTATTGGATTAGATAGACAGGATGTATCAACTAGTAAGTATTTAAACTACTTCCTCTCTCCTTTCCTAATTGTTAAGTTTCAAAAGAAGATACTAATGATTATGAGAAATGCATGGATAAACTACGGGCCTAAGGATGAACAGATTTGTATAGATTTACACAGACGACTGCCTCTTACGGATTTGTGAGCGAGTTAATTGCCTGCTGGTTAAGCTCTCTGCGACTAAGGTCAATGACCTCAGCTCCAACTAATCTTACTGGACTCTTTGAGAAGTGCATCAGGTGACAAACAACACAGCAAGTACCCTAAAACTAACCACTAAGTTCCACTGAAATAATTGATAGTATTGACCTCTGTTTAACTTGTGCAGGTGATGTAAGAAGAAACATTATATATAGTGAAATTATAAACACAATTTAAATAAAGAAGTTATTTCCTCATGTCATGTTTCTATTTGCACAGCTGGGTCTGCGTAGTACAGCAGATGTACAGAAAGTTAGCAATGACTCGTCCGTGCTGCAGGTGGTTGTTACAATGTGGGTAGTTGTGTTTGTGGGTGGGGGCAGTGATATATCATAGATCACAAGGTGCTCTTCATCCTGTAGAGGGCAGTGAAGACACATGGCACGTTGTTATCCTGGGTTCTGATCTTTCGTCTCAGAGCATTACTGTACATGTAAAGTTCTCCAAGCATGACAACTACTCATTCAGCAGCACAACATACTCATGCAGTGGTGACAAGTAATAAATGAAACCTTTTTAACACACTGCTCTGTAGCATAAAACTGCCAGTTTGCAACAGAAGTAAAATCTCTAATCCAGGAAATTGTATTTATTTTTATGTTTATCTATTATTTTTTGCAGGTTAAATTGCAGCAGTACAACCTAGTGTTTTATTTTATTTTTGCAGGACCCCTTTTAGACAAATAGTAGCCGTAATATCCTGACCTTTGATCCCTATTGGTCAACTTCTAACAACACTGTACACTTAACATTATTCAGTGCAACTGGAAAACATTGTTATCTTTCATTAACACTCATTTGAAACCCCTTCCCAAAACAATCTCTGCAAACTCTTGACTTAGATGTGTGGTCTGATCTGGCTGTTAGATGTAAATATGCTGCTTTTTTCCCCTTTATTAGATAGGACAGCTGAACAGAGACAGGACATTTTGGGGGGAGAGAGAGAGAGAGAGACAGAGTGGGGGATGACATGCAGCAAAGGACAGAGGTCAGATTTGAACTTACAGCCAATTTGACGAGGACTAAAGCCTCAGCGCACGGGGAGGGCGACGTAACCGCTAGGCTATCCGGCGCCCCAAAGGTCAAAGTTTAACCAATGAGGTGTCTCTTTGTCAAAAGAAACCATTGTTTAATGGTGGACAAATGAACTAACCTCAAATTGTATCTATATCTCTAACAAAGAATAAACGAGATGTTATGAAGAAGACTTGACGTCCACCTACAATAATTTTAAAGACATCTTCCAAACTCACTCAATATCTTGAACTCTTAATGGCTGTTGTAAAGATATCAGGTCTCAGCAGGCTCTGCACATATGAGGGCAAACAATTCTACCGCTGTACTCAGCAGTGAACAGTGCTTGGTCACTTATGTCAGATGATTATTACATGCGGTGCGATCCCGGTGATCAAATCCTCCTTGGTGCTTTAAACTATCACAGCGCAGATTCTCATCCAACATAATGTGGAGGATTAGGCGAGTAATGCCTGTGAATTGTTTTGGTTTTTGAAGAGGTATTGTGTGGCAGAAGAACAGAAATAAAAACACGACAGAGCAAGCTACACAAAGTGTTGGCGGTACAGTTCATGGTGAACAACGGTGTATCGTCAACAAACTGCAAAGTTGCGTCATTTACCCTGGGTCTGTATTAACTTTGACATCTTTGTTTTAATGTGATCACATTCATTTACCTTCTATTTTCAGGTTTATCGTGTTAAAAAAAAATATATATTTTATTAAATTCTGATTAATATCTAACACAATGTGATCTCCTTCAACACTTCTTCCTCTGTTCTCCGGGGTATCAGTGCTCTGGAAAGGGGCGCCTTGTGTCACATTATAAGCAGTCGAGAGTAAAAGATAGGAGACAAGCCTGGGTCATCGTGGCAATCTTCCAAACAGCTTTTAAACAGTGTTTCACGATTGATAAACAACCGAGCCTGTAATTAATATTGTACGTTCATGGTAAAAGGCATTCTGCATAATTACTCCACTGTCTCCTCCAGAAATATGCACATTCAGTGTTATTATAAAGCACACCAGTATATCATATTAAGTCATAAATAATGTGCCAGTAGAATTAATTAATTTTATACACAACCCTCCCCCTTGTGTGGTACTTTACATTTAACTATGTCAGCAGTTATTGATGCACTCTTTAAACAATGACATTTTACATGCCTTTTTAAAAGGAAGCTGTTTTGTGAGGTGCTGATGGTGTTTGTAAAGAATGAATCCTAAAAGAGAACTTTCTCTGAGAATTCTCCTCCAACGACATCATCTGTAGGAATGATACGATGGTCGCTGCTAACACAACGACTGATAAATAAGAACGGTAATAAACATGCAATATATTCCACCTCGTTGTTTAAACCTTGATGTGAGAAGGTGCTCACAGCAGGGTGGAGTTAAATAGATTCATTAAGTGCCTGTATGGGAACTCTTAAGCTTAATCAGCCAGCCTGTTGCTTAGCAAACAAACAGTGGAAACCTGTAACTGATCACTGAAAACAAATCTTACAGAGTCAAGAAAAGAAATCACCAATATACAATGAAAGTGTTGTCGTTGCTGTAATATTTGCTCTGCTCCTTCCTCTAATAACAAAGGAGGGATTCTCTCTGTTGTGACTTTCCTCTGAAGGATTTATCTTTTCATGCATTACTGTATTTCAACGTTCAGCTGATACTACAGTTTTTATACACCAGCAGCCTTAAGAAGCTCAATACATTTAATATATTCCAAGTAACGATGTCTATAGCTTGTTCCTTTGATGGCTTTGCGTTTGCCTTGCCAGTTTCTTTGCTTGAAAACTGGGAGACCGGAGATTTATGGCTGAAACCAATATCTTGCAACAAATCTACTTGTGACAAGCACCGGAGATATTCATGAGATGTGGCTGTGCATTTTTTGCAAGAAACGTTAAACTGTTGATTTTTTTTTATCCCCACTCTGTCCTATTCAATTGCCAGGAGGAGAAAGAGGTCAAATAGAACAGTAGAGAAGTTTGAAGCAGTATTTTGGTTTGAAAGAGAGAAAAGAGACCAATGGGGTAGATTGTGGTTCGACTATGTTGTCATACTGAAATAGGTTATACTTAAACATTTAAGTGCAGGTGATTATTATTATATTTAATTAGTTATTTTTCTTTGGACTGGTCCTCACACTGCATGTTGTTATAAACTCAACCTAGGTATTTGAAATCTTACATGTTCAGATGTTTCAGTCCGTTTTTATTTCAAGATTTACAGTTTACCGTGTCTCAAACTTTGATACATCACTGCTTCAGTGCTTTCACTAAATGGAGCCTATTTATCTTCAGTTCATGTTATATCAACAATTTGTTTTTCTTTTTCTAATCCTTATAGACATCTTTATACCTGCATGAGAATATGTATCCCTTTTAAAAATTAAAAAAAAAAAATACTAATAAACGCCCGTTTTTTTTTTCTGGGGTTATGGTTTGATACATTCTAATAACTGGTCTTCATGTTTATTTCATACTGTATCGGATTAATACATCTGAATATGAGGGTATAGGAGAACACAAGACAGCACTTTCGTTGCTCCCATCCTTTTGCAGGTTTCTTTTTCTTTTTTTGTGATAAATACGAGATGTTGTCTTTGATGGCTGCTCAACAAAGAGAGCTGTCTTCAGCTGTAACCTTTCTGCACCAGAATCTGGAACATGACACATGTCAGGCTGTGATAAATGGTGCAGAGTCTCAGTAATTTCACCAGGAATGCCCTTGAGATGCCCAAAACCCCAATCGCACATGCTATTGTTGAATTAAACCATAAAAAGAAATCCTTCCACCTTGACATGATAGGAGCCATGCCGAAAAAGGAGTTTTTTTTTTTATTGTCTATAGGATTTACCTGTAGTATCTTACCTCATACAACAGCTTATATTTGTACAATGGAACGTTTGTTTATCTGCCTGCACAGAAAAAGAGAACAAAGGAAAGTACATGATTTCATGTGTTTTTCTAGATGTTAGGTATTAAAATGAAAGATTTTAATATTCAAAGAGGATGAACAAGATGATCAGCCATGTTTTTAATTGTATGAGTGAAAATACTGAACAAGATCCAGAGAGCTTTAAAGACAAAACTCATATGAATATCTAATGTATTCTTTGTATTAAACTACCCTGCTGCGCTACAAAATAGCAGATTACGATTACGAAAGTTCATATTGTATAAAAGAACGTGTTAAAAAGAAGACTTTTTATCTTGAGTTTTTTTTCTCAGTGTTATAACAGAATATGTTACTCACCAAGAAGCAACCTCAGATATCAGCAATTAATGATGACTACAGTGAACCCCATTTATACAGCTAGTTATCATTGTTGACTCCTTTATATTTATATACTTGCACCTTTTTTTTTATCTCAAATGAAAGATTTTTTTATAATTGTATCTTTACACTTATTACAACCACAATCATTGTGATACTTTGTACTGCCACTGCTGCACACCCAACTCCCTTGGGATGAATAAAGAATAATCTATTTTTATCCCATCTTTAGGATTAAGATAATTCAATTTCTCTCCCATCGATTGGTCTTAAGTCACATTATTTTGAGCTCAACATGCTTGATTTTAACATTTCATAAACAGTTCTGCCTTGTCATGAAGAACTATGCTTTCTGATCATTACCTGAATATCAATGTGCTTCAAAGGAAGTCTGGAAGATTAGACACAATGATAAGTCTGCATTTACACTTTGTACTTTGTTTTGCATTTCCAAACGAAAGAAGAAGTACATCACACTCTTTGCCACTTTTATCACTATGATTTTAACAGAAGATGACGTTTATGTGTAAAAGCAAAGTCAGTCGAAGGCTGGCAGGATGACCTCAGTCTCATAATGTGTACTGGTTTGCTAACATGTTGAGATTTGGAGATTACGCTACAAGGTTTCAAATTTGGGTTTGGACTGCAGCCAAATAATGGACACAACCATTCTTTAATTACTGGCGATTACAGTCTCCTTTTTAACCTTAACCTTTTTTCTTGTTGCACCACATTTACACAAAACATTACAGTTTGTTTTAAGTCTCAGGAGTGTGATGTGAACTGCACACCCTGAAACAGAGGCACCGCCTTTTAAAAAAGTCCTCACCCTTCCTGTAGGGACTAATTGAAGAAAAAGTATTTACAGTCATAAGTGGTGAGAGAAAATAGTTTTGGTCCCATTTGAATTGTGCTACTCAGCACACATATAGGGCGTCAGTAGCTCAGTCTGTAGGGACTGTGGTTGGGAACCGGAGGGTCGTCGGTTCAAGTCGTGGTGAGGTCTGGTAGCTGGTGCCAGTTCACTCCGAGCACTGCCGAGACGCCCTTAAGCAAAGCACCGACCGCCCGACTGCTCGGCCACTCTTTCTTGTGCTGCCCCGAACTGTGACATCTCTCCATTAAAGCATGTCCATAGGATCCTGTTTGTGCATGTGCACATTTTCAGCCTATTTGTGTGTAGCATGTCTCAATAACAGAGTGAAACAGTCTTTCCCCTCGTGAGATTAATAAAGAATATCGTCATCTTCTTCACTATTTGTTATATTCCCTAAAAAGTTCTCTTTTTTCAAAATGAATATGGATAGAAAAAGTTTTTATAACGACATGGCCCTGAAATAAAGTATAAATAAAGATAAAAAAAAGTAAATTTCAAGCATATGAAGTATGCGTTACAGGAACAAAAAACATATTTGTCACTGACTTGTGTATGTTTTTTTTTCTTAATGTCGGACGCTCGCCTACTGCAAGGGGAGACTCCATATCTCTTCTAACTGTAATTATATTACAAAGTAGTACAACAGATTACAAATCTCACAGTTTGGATCTGATCACGGATTTGTGTCACTAATCTGAAATCAAAAAGTGCTTTAAAAAATCTGAATACAACAGTCTGTAGAATAAAACCTGCATCATTTCAATAACAGTACTCGTTACTCAAACAAAATACATCGACTTCACAAACACAAAACAGAAATCCTTCTGTGAAAAACACGTTTGCTGAAATCTACAGAAACAAGTTTTTTGTATTAGCTTTGACTGTGTTGATCATGTAACGGATACTGTGCTATCTGTTCATTAAGCAGATGTGTGTGTGGATTCTCCTGCAGTGCCTGCTGTAAAGTTAGACTAAACAACAGACTGAGAGCTTGCATTTGCTGACTATATCTTAAGTTCAAGGACAGGACACAGCACTGTAATAATGAAGTTTGTTTGGCTCACAGTTACAGACTACAGTAACCTGTGAGATAACGTTACTAACGTTAAGTTTCTAATTGTTCTCACCAGTAACTACTCGCTGATGGCTGCATGATAAACACAGAAACAGAGAAATGAGAGGAGAAAAGTCAAAGCACTGTTTCATTCAAAGTAACTAAACACGATAAAATAAAAACACTTTATGAAAATAAATATCTCACTAGTTTAATGCTGCTTTGTTTGCACTGTGACTCTGCACAGAGATTTCATTGCAGTACGTTTATTTTACACTTTGATCCACGGATCACATGCTTTCCAAATGGAAGGTGATTCAAACCAATCACTGATCAACTATGATGCGCTGTAACACTAATCAGAAGGCATTAGAACCACATACACTTTTGGGAAATCCATATTCAACAGAGTAAACAGACTATAAAAATACTGCAAGCCAAATAACCTCAAAACAGAAATGCATCACCAATTGATGCGCAATACTGGGCCCTTGGTATCTATTCACTGCAATTTGGTGTCTTCATTCATCTCTTCTTCTGCTGTTCCACATGGTAATGTAGTCCTCTTCTTTTGCCTCCATGTTGTTGTCAAAGGCTACGTATGTCCCAGTTCAGAGTGCGCCTCTGAAGGCTGATAACGTCTCAATGCCGCGTCGAAGGCTGTCCCATTTTGAAAGCTCCTTCAAATGTGTCCAACAAATGCGTCCTTCTTTGCCAACAAAAGATGCATCTGCTGCATCCTTTGTGGCCGAACATCGCCCAGATTCATTGGGCGCCATTTAAAATAAAAAGAAAGAAAAGTTTTTTGTAAGCCCTTTGTTTATAATTAAAGTCTGGCTTTGCAGTCATGCATTGACATCCAGCACACACTTACAGAGCAAGCATGGAAAATATAAGAAAAGTAAACACGACAAAGGATGACTATCAGGATGGCGATGTCTTGCCAAATCTATATTTTATTCCACGCCCATTATAACCTATGCCAGTTTAGACAAGGATATTCTCCCGATTGAAAAACAAGCTGTAAAAATATGTTTCCAGATTTAATTCCCCCCCCGAAGCTCATCTGTTAAAAAAGGAAAACAACGCAAAAAAAGGTGGCCTTATTGTCACCGCTATTCTTGCTCTTGCTCACTTAGCATTCCTGCATGTGGTGATTTGCCCAGCGATTAATCCAAAAACTGTGGCTAAACTACCCTCTGTGATATCCTCTCCATCCTATGACAAATAGAACACCGGAATCTTAATTAGCAGGGAACGGGCGGCAGTATATTAGAGCAGCGATGGGAAAACAGATGAGGCCATCACACTGCACAGCAGGGAGCCCAGGAGTCTGGTCCCACATTGCTCGGTCCTATCCATAATGCCACTAGTGTGCCACATGCCTCTGCTGTCATCCGCGCAGTGCCACAAGGGCCCCCAGGGGCCAGGAGGGTCTTCCCGATCAAGCACTTGAATCCAGCCTCTTAACGGAGCACTTTGAATCGTTCACTCATTTAGATAAAGCTGTCACCTCTGCATAAACCTTAAACATGTGCTGATAATTAAGTCATGAAACTAGAAATATTTGCATTTTGATAAAACATAGCCTCACAAATGTTCTAAATAGTTTCGGCGTGATACACATGTTTGATTTACTGCTTAAGATAACAATTTTTCGGTTAGGTTAACCACATCTTTAGACTAAATAGATCTGAACTGAATGTAATAAATCATGGAACCATATCTGCATAGCTCTGCCCTGCGTCTCAGCCCTGTGACTGCTCCTTTCTTATTTAAGTTTCTATGTTGGTCATTGAGGTCCCCCTTTTTGAAAAATAGCCATAGTTTGACTATGTCTGTTCAGCTGGCTGCCTTCAATTTTATACCTGCAAAGTTTCAATCTAGGCCCTCCCTGCGTCCTTTAACATTTGGTGGCCGCTCCACCACCCTCTTCCACCCTCCCCCACCTTCTTCTCCCCTTTTCAGGATTACTGGTAGAGACTGCACTCGTGCTGTTATTTTCAACCTTGGTGGACAGGGGCTTTGCTATGTATTCTGGAAATACTTTCAAAAAAAAAGCAAAAGGGACAATTTTCTGCTTGAATATCTCTGTGACTAAATCCATTGATCATCCCCGGGTTTCCTGAGAGAGAGGAGTGAGATGGAGAGGCATGTTTTATTCTCTAATAACTCCTACCTTCACCCTTCCTGCCTCTCTGTTGTTGTGTTGTTGTTGGTCGCACTTCTGCTCTATTCCTTGGAGGGCTGCTGAGATTGAAGTTATTTTATGCTTCGGCTCCCCGGGCCCCAATTTGAAAACTCCGGCGTGTCAGTTTTCACACACTCCTGTCATATGCCAGGGAAACTACGGAGTTCTGCCTTTTGCGTTTTTTTTTTTTTTTCCCGTGAAGGCATCTTGTGGGGCATGTGCAGTTAGTGACAAATAGGTCAAAGAAAGATGACAAGTTTGTGAATTTTTTTAATTCGTAAAACTTTCTCCGATGTGCACCCCGTAAACACAATGTACAATAGAGAACTGCCCCAAGGCGGTGACCTGACAGCACAAAAAAAGCTGTTTTAGTAGGAATAAAATCTGATATTCTAATCCTATTAAAGGAAGAGTATGAGGAGAGGACAAAACAAAAAAAATACAAATATATTTTATAAAAGATGTTGCAGTCTTTTCAGGGCTGTACTGTGTAAAATTGGTCTGCGCTATGAATGATTTTACCTCATCGCACCGGTGGGATGAGAGACAGAGAGCCGCTTTTTAGTGTGTGAGAGAGAAAGAAGTAGATGTGTGTGTGTGTTCATTGTTTTGGTGCAGTGTTGGTTGAATTTGCTCAACCTACTGGTCATGGTGGCGGGTGAATAAAAGTAACGTAACAGAGTGATTTGTGACACAAAACAACACAAATTGAATCTTGAGAAGAGCCAGGTGGTTCTACTCGCTGACTGACCACGGGGCTCCAGCTCCTCGTGTCAGAGCGAGTGTCAGTGTTTACAGTGACGGGCTTTCTGCTGAAACGGCCACAGCTAGCTTCATGATTGATCGCTAACATTTAGTTTGGATTTGATTTACAGACAATAGAGAGATTAAACAATGCTGCAAAGTGCAAAATCGTCCCTCTGTAGGTCTGTATACTGCCTCCGTAACAGTTTACTCATCAGCCTGTTCTCTCCTCTCCCGCTTCTGATGTTTACTTTTCATGATTGTTTTGACTTAATTTTGCTATTCTACTGTATGTAGTAGCCAAACCAATTTCAAAAGTCTCTACTATAGTCAGAGAAACAGGTTTTTGTTCATCTGTTGATGCTAATATAATTGGTTTCTCTTGAGTTAAAAAAATGAACTGGGATTTTTTTAGTGAGCATAAACATGCTTTGGGGCTGAAACGGTTTCATGTGGGTCTATTCTCAACTGTGTGTCTTCAGCACTTCATGTATGTATTTTGTCTTGCCCGTGAGGTCTATCGGTCAAGGTGGTGGAGGATATCTGGGTCACATGTGAGCTCTGTCTAATTTTGGCTCGGGCACCTTTCAGACACCTCTCTTCACCTGCCAGCCTCCTCCATCTCTGGCAGACTCAATAAACCGCAGCTAATTGGAAGGTGATGACAGACAAGCCTGGACCAATTTATTGCAGTTTGAAGACAACCTATCCACTTTCCCCTCTGTGGCCCGGGTGAGAACCACCGTTGGAGCTTTGCTTTCACCTGCCCTTAAACATACATTTGACATCTGATGTCTTCACTGTGTGTCTGAACAAGGAAAAATGAACGAGCTGAATACCTTCCATTCCTACAGAAAACTGTGAGTAGATTAGCCTCGCTGCTAACCTTGCCCACTTTCTGCGGTATCAGAGGTATTTCCAACTGTCTGAGATAACACAATGGGATCAATGGATCAAAATCAAATTCATTTTTTTCATGTTATATGTTTACTCTTGATGAAGAAATAAGGTTTCACAGCTAGGACCCTTAAACTTGCGACCTATACTCAACATGAAATTGTGTAAAACGCATATTAAAATGTTAATAAATCAATATCATATATATTATGTTATAAACTTTATTTTCTTCTGCTTGATTGCTAAAACCCAAGCTATGACACTTGTGATGTACTCTGCCAAGAACATTAAGTATCCGAAAGTGATAAAGCTTCAATTTGCTAGACCATTAGACTAATTACTGCAATAATTAAGTAACTACTTGATTAGAACTAATGGGTACCTAATTATCCAGGAAGAAAGGATCAGGTGGTAATTAATAGAGTCAAGCTGATGTCTTCTGACTTACCAATGCCGATTACCAAACATATGGGACTGACACTGCCGAGGACAAAAATGGAAATTAAAAAAAAAAAGAAAAGGGAAATGCTATTTGTGTGTTTACCAAGCCCCCTGCAGCTAAGGCAAACAGTTTGTTAGTATCACATCACATGAGTGGATTGTTAATGATTGCTAATGTAACAAGAACATCACACATCAATACATTATACAGGATGATTAGCCTGCGACTCTTTCCTCGTTTACCCCTGAGCAGAGGTTGATCTCAGTAGTATTGATGGTGCTGATTACAGAGATAAAGGAAGTATTATTCCATATTTGACTTTTTGATTTTGATGGATGGATGACATTTGCTTGTACAAGACACAAGATTTGATTTTGTGTCTGTGTGTGTGTGTGTGTTGTAGTTTTATGGGACCATACAGTTCAATTACAGCTCAACAAAAATCCGATGTTTCAAATCCGAACTCGGTTTGTATGTTGTGAATGATGCAATCAGTTTTATATTTATATAAATGTTAAAGGAAAATGTGTGTTTTGGTCACTCATCTGTCACTTTGCGGCCTCATTTCAAACCAACAATTGTGTGTGTGTGTGTGTGTGTGTGTATGTCTGTATGTGTGACAAACTGAGACTATGGCAGTTTCTTACTTAAGAAAAAGAATGATTTAAACTTGATTTTAATCCAATATCACGATGAACATCTCACAGACACATAACAGAGGCAAATCAAAAATTTATAGAATAGAACAATTTGCATAGAGTGTATTATCTAAACATATAAGAGGAAAGAAAGGGTGTCGAAAAGGTCATTAAAATTTAAGTATACTGAATGCAGAATATGGACATTCTCTATCAATCCATCAATCTGCTTGTTACTTAATGTATAATTGTTATAAGACGGGCAGCAGTCAAGCCTAGTCTGCATATAATATGCATGACTATGAATGGAAGTAAAAGTGAAAGCTGACACTTTTTGATGTATAGTTCTCTTTTATATTAATGTTTGAATAATATGTGCCTGGAGGGTGGGCCATAAATTAAAATGGAGAATTGAGGTATAAATTTTTATGAGTCGTCTTCATCTATTTCCATTACATATTTAAAAATGAAAAAATCACAGTTATTTGGATTAAACAGACAATCCTACACTGCGTTCTTTTCAAGCAGACAGATTGAAGTTTAAAGGTTAGAGGAATCCGCTTCTTCCCTCTGACAGCCTCAGAGAATGAAAGAACTAAAGAAATTGAAGTGTCCTTCAGATGGATTTATTTTTTTTGTAACTCAGTTTACTTAACCCTTGAGTTTTAGATGAAACATTTTTTGGGGGGGAATACTGTTGTTGATTGACGGAAATAATCACTTCTAATTAATAAGTATTAAAAGGATTTCAGTCAATAAGAAAAATAAAATTTTCTTGTTTTTAAGTTAGGATGTTTGTGTTTTATATCCTGAAAAGGAAACTGAATTTATTTGGCTTTTTACTGCTGATTAGACACAAATAAAAGTTGTTGGAACCTTTTAAATATTAGTTTCTATTTCAAAGTGAAACCATAGTAATTGAAAGATAATCTGAAGAATAATCCATAATCCAACCACTTTTAGACTCCTCTACTTTCTTGTACTGTGTTGTATTAATCATAGTTGTTAATTCACTGTAGCCTTTTCATTAGTGTCTTTTTTGTGCGTGCCGGGTTCTGGTAGAGTAAAGCTCTAGCTAAGCTTGAGGGGCAGTTTGGTGTGTCCCATAACCTATCAAGTGAACCTCCTTTTTTTGAAAATGTCATCAGAGCTGTGGGAATCGCCCAGGGAGTCTGCTATTACAAATAAAAAGGACAGTGAAGGAGAAGTGTGGGGTCTCGCGTTGACGGCTGCTCTGAGGGGCCCCAGTGAGGGTTTTTAACAAGATGAGCTCTGAGGCCACAGTAACTGTACTTAAGCTCTCTCCCTTTGAATTTTCCTGTGAGAAGATGCTTCTTTGTCCCAAGGCAGGATAAAAATAACACACTTTGTGTGTGTCCCTGTCATCTTATGGCATTTGCAAGGCAGAGGCTCATATAACTGGAAACAGTGGTGTCAATTAATCAAGTGTTTATAGGCTGTGCTCTACAAGACATCAGAGTTTACAGCTCTCTGCAGAGATGGCTATTTGTAACATGGGCAGATTTTACAGAAGTCTGCATTCATTACTCCTTCAAGTGCCGGAAAGTTTATTTTTTTATTTACTCACTACACATGCTCAACATCTTGACGGAGAAACAGGGTACATTATCTTTGAGTGTGTGCGATCTTATCGTATCAGGCTACTTGTAATAAAACAACACTTTATAACTCAGTCACTATCCACTCCTCTCCCTGTACTCTGAGTTGATATGCAGTCTAATCATCTGCTAGGAGCTGATGTGATGTAAATGAAAGTAATTAGGGAAATGTCAAACATAATTAATAGAACAGGTTTAAGTTGTGAAAACACTTGTCAGCGGAATGGATGAAGATTTTGCCTCTTGTCTCTGTGACGTTGCTCTGGCCCTTTTTACCGCCGTTCAATTAGGTCATAGATTACTCCGAAGTTACCGCTCCCCTCTCACTTTCCCTTTTACCCTCTATCTCTTGTTCTCACAGCCTTTCCCATTCTGTGCATGGAGACCTTTTTGAGAGAGGAGGGAGAGGGTGGGGGGGGGGGGGGGGGGGGGGCACCATCCTGTGGAAGGAAAATAAATTTGCCTGTCCATCCACCGCCTGGATGAAATTAATTGCAGACTCCTCATGCTGTCTGGGTACAACTGGGGCATTAACATAAGCAATTTGCGTCCAACTTCTTCTGCTGGCTGTTTAATAGAGCATCGGACCTGGCCGATAAGGCTTAAGGTCCCCGATGCATTAGCATTTTCATAACATCAAAATATTATAGCACCATGATTTGCTAAAGCCCATTCATTATTGATAAGAACAAAAGGTTTTATAAATTACAAAAGGGGTGCATGACCTATAATTACGGCAAGCAAATTAGGGTGTGCAGTAAAGTCAGTTACATTTTGAAGGAAAATAATGATGCTGGAGACCTTTCTCCTTCCCTCAGGATTGGAAAAATAATAGATTCCTTCACAGCCTCACATGGGGTTGAGGAGCGTGCTCGCAGGTTCACGAGGGACAATGTTTTCACAAGAAAGAGAGCAAAGTGTCTGCGGCCCTGACACCATCGCTGCATGAATAAAATGGGCCATTAGTCGAGTTAGTTTTAGTTAATGAATGGACTCAACCAGGAGACAACATTCAAAATCATTTTAAACATTTTTATCAAACAGTACTGTGATATTATAAACTAATATGAATAAAGATTTATTTTTCAGTACCTGTTTTGCTCAGGTTATGAGGGATTCAGTGACAAAACTTAAGGGCAGATAAAACTGTGTAACGCTTCAGCTTTTTCTGTCACTAGTTGTAATGTCACTGTTGCCCAGCCCGAAGTTAAATCATAAAGTAATCATTCATCTAATGATAAATCTATACTTGTGAAATTTACTGATATTAAAATAGGTATGCAGCGTGGTACATTTTACAAGTTTTAGTGAGACAAAAATGTTCATCATTATTTTTCATCATTTTACAACTAAGGCATAGATATGGTTATAAGGTGTACTGTAACAGAATGAAAGTTAGGTTGGATGTTTAACTCTATTATTGCTTTTACTATTCTAATGCACTCAAGTTCACTTCATTTGTCTGTCTACTCGCCGTTATATTGAATATTTTCTACTGATAACATGTCAACACTCCTGCACTTTAACTTATGTATCACTGATTGCACAGCTCTGGACTGCTCCCCATGTCAATACTGTTCATTTACAACTCTGTTTTTGCACATTTACATCTATCTCCAGCAAAGTATGTTGTATTAAATCTTTTCTTATTGAAGACTAGTAATGCTAAGTTAAATCCTGGTTGTATATATTTCCATTCTTAGTTTTGATATTTTTTAGTGCGTATTTACTTTGTATTTAATATCATATTGTGTTTAAATTTGCTAACATTGTGTTTTTTGCTAATATTGTGTGTTTGGACAACCTGCTGCTGTAACGCCACAATTTCCCAGTTTGGGATCAATAAAGTCATTCTATTATCATTATTATTATTATTATGGCAGTGCTGGTGCCTTTCATAAGATAACGGTTAACTCATAGTGTCTTAAAATTGGACAGTAGTGATAAAGTATGTACCCCGGCTGAAAGCTGCAGGAAAATAAAAACAGATGTTACGGGTAAAATCCAACAAAGCTTCCAAATGTAGTGCTCCTCCAGTTCACTTGAATGCTAAAAAAACAAAAAAAACATGTTGTCCCACACACTGTGTTCTTTTGATTTCATGAATGAACCTTTAAACAGTTGTGAGGTATTTTATTAAAGCATTTATTACCGCACTGGAAACACTGAATGCTGTGTCACCAAATCTCAATTATGGCGTTCTATTATAACCTCTTTTTTTTTGTGTCATATTTGAAGGTGGAGAGCCACAGATGTCAGTTGAGGCTTCAGGGTAGATGAGATAATTGCACAAGTTCTCCAGAGACACCCGCCGTCATTCTCCACTTGTTTGTTAGTGCGATATGTTTGCCCCAGATGACAGGAACAGCAAATTCACCTAAACCTTTTGTTTAACATCAAAACATGATTCATCTGGCCTATGCTTTTCAGCAAAGCCACTCAGGTTAGTTTAATTATGAGGCATGGCTGAATGGCTTGGTAACTAAACATGTACAACCTGTTATGAATATTTCTGGAGGTTAGTTTGAACTGAACTAGTTGAACAGCTTCCCCTTCAACCCCCGTCTTTGTGCTGAGCTGGACTTAAAAAGTGTTTATACTGTAACTTTAACTCCGTCTTGTCATTCTGAGTAACATGGCAATCAAGCAAATTGTCCAATGTTTTATCTTTTTTTTATTAACATGATTGATTTTCATGAATTAACTTGCGGTATAGCGTTTGTGAACAGATACTCATATCCTCTCTGTAACTCACATTTAATAAGAAAACCAATAAGTTGTTGCACCGTGTAAACAGAGCCATCTGGAAACGCAGCAAAACTTGACTTCATCTCCATTTTTCTTTCATCCCACCATGACTCTCGGGATAGCAGAGAGACAAACAACGAGGGTCTCATACCTGTGAACACACACATTACCTTGCTTAGTTTTAAGGCTGGCAGATTAGCCCAGCTCGTCAGACTCATTAAGTGCTACATAAAGCGTCATAGCTGTTAACAATTGTAATAAAGGATGTTCTTCCTGTTAATAAAGGGTGGTTAAAAAACATCTTGATGTTGTGAGGTGGTACGGTATCTCTTAGAGCAATGTCTACATAAACCTACTGTTGTAGCACTCAAAATTGGTCTTGAGACCACTTTTTGAAGGTCTCGGGCTCTAAACTATTTTTACCCGGCCTTGTCTCGGTATCAGACTGGACGGACTCAGGATTGTAAATCAAGACCAGTCAAAACCACCACTGAAAGACTATAGAAGGAAAACGCCCCTCTCTAAATCAACAGATAACTTCAATTCATTTGTTGTTAGATTTTTTTTCCTCCCGGTTTCAGCCGCGACCTTCCCGAATGTGACTCAAGATGATGATTTTCAGTGATATTCATGGTGGTGGTCTTGTCTCGGTGCCGCCCTGCTTTGGCATTGGTCTTGACTCAGTCTCGATCCCTGCATGTCTTGGTCTTGTCTCGTTCTTGTAGCACTTTGGTCTCGGTTAGTGTGGTCTTGACTACAACATAAACCTTTAAATGTGAACTGTATACAAACATTTTTTTAATAATGAAAAGAAAATGGAAATTTGACTCGCCACTCCTTTTCAATTTATTATCTTATAAGCGGAGGAAATAGATAAGAACTCATTACAACAGTATATAGGTCATTTACCCAACATACTCACACAAAAGTTGTTATAGTGCTGTGTCTGTTAAATAGGCAAGCCCACCAAAAGTCCAGTCTTACACAAGTGCACCAACATCCTCTAACTCTACCATCCCCTATGAACAATATCACTTCCAACATCTAGCTGATAGACGGGCTGTGCATTAATGGAAATTCACTTTTTGTTTCAATACGATGATCCTCGTGAAACTCATCCCAAAATTAAAAATGTATCAAAGTACATCAGGTAAAAAGAACTTAATGTAACAACAAGCAATGTTTGGCTCAGTATGTGTATTTTACCTAGGGATGAAGGCCTGAGTATAATGGCAATGCTTTTACACCATGATGATGCTATTGGATGATACCTTTAGATACGTTGGTGCCTTTTAGTGCTGATAAAAAAAAAGAAGCTTTTTGATGTTTTAAGTTTTAAGTAGGGACATGTTGCAAACACAAGGATTGTGTAACACATGGAGAACAGCAAATGGACAATAGCTAGCCAATAAGTGCTCTTCATTGTCCGTTAAATTAAAAGATATCGACTACATGGACTGAATTAATTCATTGGAAACTCCATCGTTGTTTTGAAAGATGATAGAAATCTCGTTTTTTTCCGTCATTCACCAAAAGCTTTGTGATCATAGCAATAAAAACAAACTCAACTCCATACTGGTCTTGCTGTGTAGATTTGACATCTTCTTTATTCTAAACATATTCAATATCAATTTAGTTGCAACAACAACGGAACGTACATCTGTATTACCAAATTCTGCAGATATCCACTGTAATTTGATAGTGTCGTTATCCAACACATTCATCTAAGGTATGAGTATGCAGTGAGGTGTTTAGCGTGGTCACATTACCAATGGGAATTATTCCCCCTTATCTCACTCATCCCTGCAAAGTGGACTCAGAGTTTGATTGTGTCCTATTGGGCCGGTCTAATCACCGCCACACTGCGTCCCAGAGTGCTCCAGGCTCTTCATCAGTCATTAACCTCTAGCTGTGATGTCACTTCTCTGTCCTCAGTCACTCATACTGCATTTTAAGTCATAGATAGATTTTGCTGCAGAAACAATGAACCATCAGAGAGAATATATTGTAAAACCAAGGCTTTGTTAAAGGTGACTTAGTGTCCACTTTCTTTCTCCTTGTGCCCCTTTCAATTTCTCTCCATCTAATCTCTCTCTGTCTACAACAATAAGAATTAATTATCCTGCTTATTTTTCTGCGGTTGTTGAGAGGCTCCCCATCTGGATATAAGACAGTCCTCTGTGTGCCTGATTAATGGCGTGGAGACACAGTTGCCAGTTCTGAAGCCTTGCTGTCTGGCCCAGGTCAGAACTTCCAGAAGGCGACCTAATGTTAGTCCAAGAGATTAAAAAAGTAAAGCCTCAGAGATAATTGTGCCATTTGATAATGAGAAAGATCTATTCAAGCCATTTTTTTTAGTTTGTGACATTACCATCAAAACAAAGTCATTCACTGATGTTGTGCCATGGAGGGTCGACATAGCTGCATAATAATTCAGGTAACAAAAGATATACACTGACGCCCTGGACATTTATCTCTACTGTTATTATTGTCTTGCTGACAGTTTTTTTTTCACTGCAGAGATTAACTTTAATACATCTTTGCAATACTTTCAACAAAAATACCAATGATACTTTTAAGTCATTCTGCAACCTTATTAAGAATGGACAACTCATTTTCTGAGAGCTAAATGAGAGAATAAGTTGATAGTCAATCAGTCCCTTACTTATATAATTGAAAGTTTGACAGAACCAGTGACTGCAGAACCAGCGTACTGGAAAAATACATGTGCTTAGTATTGAGAAACTGTTGCATTTCTAATGCTTTCACACAGAAGTACCCGGTTAAGATTAAGATATTTTTACTGCATAGCTCAAGTTAAATCCGTAAGTCACATTTGGAATGTATCCAATCTTAAATACACTTAATAACGCCATGTTCACTTTTGGTGTAAATCTATGTTATAGATAAAGATAGAGATACTTGAACTTTATTAACCAAGAAACAGGAATATAAGTATCAAAAATAACAAAAAGTTAAAAAAGATAAACATATGTACATCAATTAAATGAAGGGTATGTAAAAGTATGTTGTATGGAGTTGCATGCTCAGATCACATGTACATAGTTTCCCTTATTGTGAGGATAATCTAAAAACAACATTGAAAAAACACACACACTAATATCTCATTAAAAAGTCCACCCACGCTGTAACAACCAGCCTACAATTCACAACAGAAGTCCAATCAATTTCCCCAGTCTGTTTTGTATGATTAGTTGACTGTTCTCATTACTTTGCCTATGGTATTACCATCAGTATCCTTCAAAAATACTGCTAGTATTCACACCCATCTAGTTGTGTGGACGAGATAAAAGAAGGGCAAGGCGTCTCTGCCGGCCACTGGAGCTTTGACTCGTTTTTCACTAATGTGTCAAAGAGAAGATGACATTTACTGTAAAGCCTGCTAAAGTGCTCCCCTGGAGTAATAAATGTTTTCCTTTAAAAGAGGGGTCTGAATGTTCTTTTCTTAAGACGTGAAGAGGTTCCTTCAAACACTGGGTTCTTATTGGTCCTCTACTTTTACCCAATTTGTCAAACACAATAATTTCCATAGCAGTACTTTCACTTATCTTTGTTTTCAGAATGTACACAGGGAGTACACATATAATGGTTTCCTTAAGTATTATTCAATGGTAATTTACTCTAACTATAATCAATTAAGTTGAACAAAATAAAACCACCAGCTAGCAAAAATACCACTCTGCTACAGTGGGCACTTTTTTCACTTTGAGAAATGTTAAAAAAGAGAAAAACGTTAAGGATCTGGAGTCTGTTGTGATTTTTAAGGTCTTGGAAAGATTGAATCAAAATAAATGACATTAAGTAGGTTGATATATAAATCTGTTGCTAATTCTTTGGGAAAGTAAAACCGGTTTGATACAAGTCGTTTACTGCAATCAATATTCACTTCCATATTATTTGTTCAAAAAGCTGTGTCCAGTAACTTGCTGCGCTGGTGAGATTGACAGATGGTTATGTAACCTGCTACAGTTTTAAATAAATGTTTTACTTTTGTAAAATGTTAACTAACAGTCAACGTAATACTCTAGCAATCAGCCAAAAGCAGGACTGGCAGATCGGATCTTAAAATAATTGGTAATTGTTGTTGACCAAGAACTTGTAATCGGTCCATCTCTAGTTAGAATATATATGTTTCAGTGTTTCAGCAGCTTATCGTGCTTCCTGTGATAATTACTCTTATAAGAGCTCCCAACTGTGTCGACATTGTTCTAGGATCTTAATAGAATCCTGATTAAACGAGTTTGTGAAAAGGATAACAGGCAGACTGTGTCTGCACTGACCTACTCTGATAAAATTCAGACTTATCAGGAATGTTTATATCCCCAACTGTCTCTATACAGACAATAGCACAGCGGCTAATACAACCCTCACTTGAACAGAATTGATCTTGTACTAAATCAATGGAAAGCTGCAAAAATGTGAAAAAGAGATGAAGAGAAAACCAATGTCTAGGCCTTGAGGGCCAAGATGCACAACATCACACCAGACTCTTATCTGTGGACGCGTCTCTCCCCTGAGAGGATTCTACACTCCAGCAAACAGCGGGATTCAAAGGTATATCAGGTGCATGACCTTAGGGTTAGTGAAATCTACAGCCAGGCAGTATAGTATCAGCCAGAAAAAAGTCGGACACAGAAGTAGACATCATTTTGCCAGCATACAATTATACATACACACTGAACTTTAAACTCTCTGTTTGAGTTTCACTCTTACAATAATCAAACATTCATACATAAGCAAACTTTAAACTGTACTTTCTGTGGCAGATGGATGGACAGATAGATTAGACAGGTAGATAGATATGTAGATAGATAATATAATTAGTTTTGTCTGTGCATTATAAAGTTGAAGACTTAAGTTATTAATTCAACTTAATGAATTTGATTTAATACTGATGATCTTTGCATTTTGCAAGATTATAGTGCATATTATGCTGTATCTTTGAAAAGATAGATCCATTATCATTCAATTTTCCCCTCATTAACCTTTGGTTCATTGCTTAATGTGTCAAAGGCCAAAGGCCATTGTAATCTCTCTCAATGGACACACTGTTCTTGATCAATATGCTTCTTGCTCAGCAGCTCACATTGTTTTATTTTCCTGCCTGTGTTCCAGGGGAAGGTGTGAAAGGATCATTCCAAGTCTCAAAGGAGAGGCTTCTTTCAATATCCTCAAAGCAGCGGATCCCACCCACTCAATTGTTCTTTACATAATCATATAAAAAGATTCAGGAAGAGTAGTTTTTTATTGTTGTTGTGTTTTTCCTCTGCTGAACAATGCCCTTCCGCCACAGGGTCCCCTAACAGCCTACCAGTCTGCGCTCAGCGCACCTCCACCCCTCATCCCACCCTTGCTATCTCGTTTTCCTCATCTGGCCCAGGCCCACTTCCACATCTACATCCCATTGTCTGAGTGAAGGCAGCACGCGCAGGGCTGGGGCCAGTCCAAACATACTCATCTCTCTCTGGATCACTGCCAGTATTCTTTGAAAATCATAAACTTAGTTACCTTCCTAATCCTTTTAACAGTTATGTTATAGTAATGGAACATAGATTAGAGACTCTCTGCTGGTAAAAAAGGGTGTATGTATTCACTCACATTCCTTCTTGTAAGTGTGTGTATGTGTCATGATGTATGTTCCGACTCAAGCACACACATGTGTTAGAGAAACCAAATCCCAATCCATCAGGCATTCCCCAAGGTGGGTGAGCCCGTGTGCGTGTGTGTGTGTGTGTGTGTGTGTGTGTGTTTGTCACTGTCCCCTGTCAGGAAAAAGGCTTGGAGCGTGTTGTCCGGACGAACCCCCTTTGGCTGAGGAAGTGCTCCTCTATATTGGCCTCTTTGTGGCTCACTAATCGAGCTTTCCGGTCAGCAGGCTGCACGGTCCCAGTGCAGGGTGCACTACGTGATACAGACCCACTCCGGTGCTCCAAGGGAAGTTCTGGGATCAGCAGATAACAGCACAGCTCCCTCATCTAACACGCAGAATAGTGTTGCTTCTCTCAGCCTCTCTGTCCTTGCATGAATAAGGAAAACACCAATTTTAACCATTTGAAAAATTCCATTATTCAGAGCCTGTGGTTGCCAAACATTTTTCTCTCTGGAAAACCCCACGAATTCCCTCAAACCTTTGAAGCATGTGCATAACAATACTATTTTTCTAAAAATGAACCATAACATATTACTGGACATTGTTAAAATCAAACAACAGCTTTTAAAATACAAGTCATTGAACATGTACATTTCTCTATCTTTAGCATCACACTGTTCTGCGTTGCCAGTTTAGTAATTAAAACAGACTATTATTCCTCCCTCTTGTGTTTTGTACTCCACAGTGGGCCATCATGGAAACTGTAGCCCTCTTTTCAATGTAAGCGGGTTTTAGTGCTATCTCAGATGAGTGGTCACTAAGGACTCATGTTCTGGTATTCAAAACCAATTATGAAATAATAATCTTTACCTGTCACTTCTATTTCAAATGTTCTTGTTATTCAAGCAGTCACTGATATGTCAGGGGGATTTTTCAAGGACGCTGCAGGATGTGACTGTTATCTTGGTGGTACTGAATTTCTGATTCTCACAGGTGTACTCCACAGAAAATCTGTATTTAGTACATAAGGGTTCACATTTAAGTATATCACATATTCTTTAAATAGCTCTTTAGTTGTATGGACAATTTTTTTCATTATCAAATGGTTTCTGTAGCTACCTAACACTAGCTTGTGGTCAACCTCTAATAAAAAAAAAAACAACAACCCACCCCATAATGTCAAACCTAAGACCTACCCCAGGTCACATGATGCATGTCAATCCAGGTTTACACAGTAAAGTAGCAGGGACACACTGATATTGCATCTTCCAGATGTAAAGGCCAATGATAACAATTGTCTTATCTTTACTGCTGGGTAACATAGATCTCGTAAGTGTGAGATGCTCTTTCTAAAAAAAGCTAAAAAAAAACAAAAAACAGGAATATCAGCGTATCTGAAGCCGGTGAATTATTATGACTTTTACTGGTGACATTTCCAGTGGCATATGGCAGCAAGCTCATGGGAGAGCACAGCTTTTTGATGAATACTTTGAATCCAAGCGACCAAAGGACAACGCTGGGCATATGTCGCCTTCTGTCTTTGCCTTGTGAAATGGTAATGTAGCCTCACTTATTCAGGATTCTGAAGCAACTGCGCTTCCTTTTTTTAGCAACAAAAATATCACAAGACAAAAATGGAGGAACTGGCTACATGTGTGTGAATATGAAGATTTATGTTTTTTTTATGTTTGCTGTTTGACTTTGTTTCTTTTCGGTGATTTTTGGACTTTGATAAGTTCTGATCACGGTGAAACCTTGGCACGTTATTACAGTAAGCTGCAGAGAACATGGGAAACAGAAATAGACTCGCATTCACTTGTGCATTTGGGTCTTATGTAATTCTTGAGGTGTTGACAGTAACTTTTAGAATTTTGTCTTCCAATGTCAACATTCACATTACTGTAAGAAGTGTAACGTCATAGTTTATCCGTGACCAGATCATCCCCATGGGTCCAGTAGGTATGTGAACCACAAATTATTTGAGTATTTAACTATGAAAGGGTGAAATACAATTTTACAGCCTCTGATTTTAAGAGTGATGAATCCCAAAGTCTTGATTCAGAGTAGCAGTGAAAAGATAGAGCGGTTGCTGCCACACATAGTAAAGAGGTCAGTTTAAGTTTGAATATCCAACCTAACACAACCCAACACCCAGCATGTGAAAGATTCTATGGTGAGTTGTGTGTTTCCTCACCAAGACGAGCCCTTTAGATCTAAAATTAGTCCGGTGTTCTATTGGTATATAATATTTTTTTACAAGGTGTGTACAGCCTTTTAAAGATAATTTTATTGTAGATATTTGGACAATGAATAAAAAAATATATTTATTTATTTCAAATGTAAATGTTTACTTTTTCACTGATTCAAAAATTGTTTGAATTGTGACTTTAAAACATGGATTTTTGTACTTTGATTGATTTGACAAGACTGACTGTAAAAGAAACAGATAAAGAGAACTGAGGTTGTATAAGCCCTTAGATTGTTATAACTGAGAAAACACAAGACCGGCCTGTCGGCAGCAGCCGTCTCGCCGCTATATTTATATTTTTTCGCCAGTATCAGCTTTCTCCATAGAGCCTGTTAGCATAGCTTCCAAGCAATATGGCGGACGTTAAGTTTCGATTCTGGGAGTGAGTTCCCACCCACTGATCTGTGATTGGTCTGCAGCTTCAGTGGTCGAAAATATGAGGAACTAGCGTTGTAGTTTCACCCCGCTAACCGCAACAGCTTCCAGTGATGCAATATGACGATATTTGCGTCACTTGAAGCTCCTTTTCAGACTCAGAAATACAGAACTTTCCAGTCTCAGGGGGAAATGAGGGCTGGACGCACGACCATTCAAAAATACTACCAGGTTTCTAATGATACAAAGATTAATGCAAATGGGTGAAGTATCCCTTTAAATATTTCACCTGTATATACATCACCTTTTATATTCAACTGTTTGAACTTCTGTATTCTCTTAACTTCTATTTTAACCTAGCATAACAATTACAATCACATTTTAGCATTGATAGTACCGATGCTGAATTCTTCTGTACACACACACACACACACACACACATTAACATACATTAACACGTACACACACACACACACACACACACACATTAACACGTACACACACACACACACACACACACACACACACACACACACTGCAAATTAACACACACGCCCACGAATTTGCATTCTGCTGTTTCCATAAACAAAATCAAATTGAAACGGGTACAGCCAGAAATTAATTATCCATCTAAAGCAAATGTACTGGAAAATATAATTTATGGAACAATTATGAAAATGGTGAGCTTAAGTGAGAACCTCACAATAATTTAATTAATATTTCATTGGATTACTCCTTTAATTCTTCGCTTGGTGAGAGTGATGGAATGTACAACGCTGTTGCGTGGAGTGGTATTTTAGGTTTGAGGCTGAACAAAAAAAAAAAAAAAAAAAAAAAGGCCTTCCCTGCTTTCAATGAGATTGGAGTTCTAAAAGCTCGCTGTTATGATAGTAAATCTGAACCAAAGGGTAAATGTTCTGCAGGTGATTAAAACATTTATACTTTGACTCTTGATGCTGAGATATGTTAGATGATGTATTATTATGAACTGGCATTTTGTAGTAGAATAAACACATCAGGCTTTTGTGTGTACAGAGATGTAATGTCTGTATTGTCGTAGTGTGTTGGTCACTGAGTGCATTTGTATCACCTCAAATGGTTATTTTGCTCAGTGTCTTTTCTCTACACAGTGCCTCTTTATGCCGAGAAGGACTTGTCCTTCTTCCTGACAACGGTCCACTGGGAACACTGCTCTGTGTGCAGTCTCTTTGGCATGCTAAAGAGCCCTGATATTTTTGTCTTACATTTAAAGAGGGAATTACGCTGACCTATTGAAGGGCTTATGTCCAGGGCATTTTAACTTTTTTTTTCATGCTTCTTGGAAGGCGTCCAAGTAGATTGAAAAGATGGGAAGGTTAGAGAATGGATAGAGAGGTTATTGACAGCGCTGAGGTTAGTACTTTGAGGGACAAGCGGAAACAATGTGCTGACTGTTAGCCAAGGACCAGCTTTGCTGTATTGCATGGGGACATGAGTGTCCTGAGTGGGCTTTTTTCAACTGTTTCTTTCCTTCTCCCTTGAAAGCTGTTACAATGAAACCAAGTCTAAAGCAGCAATTTGTAAGTCAAGAGCCTGGCAAAATGGGTAGTGTGGGGGAAAGGGAGTTGAAAGTGTTGGGTGTGTAAAGTGAGAGTCTAGGGTCTGTTTAGGCCAAGTGGAGCTCTGGTCAGCTTTGCATGCCACTTAAGTGGCTTCCTGCAGCTTGCTGTAAAGACGCCACCTACACTGTGTTAAAGCCCTTTTATATCCATAGCTTTATCAGTGTCTGTTATACACTTTTATTACATAGTACAACTTCTTATTGTTAAAATGACAATGGAAAAGTGACTGATGTTTGCACATGAAACCATTTAGAACTGAAGTGAACACAAGAAACAATCAGAATACTTATTGGTAAAATTAGTAAACCATGGAGTTGTCTGCATGTGTTTAGAGAAGAATTTCCATAAATGTGAAGTCAGTGTACATTTTAATAATTCGAAATGGTTTCAAATATGGGCATAACTTTTATATTTAATACAAACAGAAGTCAAATTAATAAATTAGGAAAAAATGTTTTATTACATATAAAATCCAAATTGAGGCGTCTTTTTATTGCGCAGTCTATCTGTGCATATTCACATTACTAAAGGTATAGATCTGTAGTTATGTTTTGTGTATATCATTATTAACCATGGGTCTGTATTCTACCTCTCGGACATAGCTGTACACTGATTAAATTGGGTTTTCTGCAGAAAATGTGGAGCTGCTGGGCTTGTCTAATTGGCAGATGGAGAACGGATCTTGACATTGTCATCCTTGACACCAAAAATTGAAAAGATGGCTCACCAATGGTGCTGCTCTCCTCCAGCGTCGGCACAGGGCGAGGCACAAAATGCTAAACGGGCACAGGTGATAAATAAAATGTCACTTCCCCAGCACAATGCTCCCAAAATAAAACCCTTTGTGAAAATGAGTCCAAGCCTTTAGTTTGACAGTTTTACATTTAACAAACATCTGCCATTTATCATGTTGTTTTTTTTTACTCCTAAAGCATTGTTAATATTCTGTAGAAAGATGGCAGTAAACAGTTTGTGGCTTGCTATACTGAGACAGAAAGACATTGACTTTATTATTAAAACATTTTGTATATGTTATAAGATGCATGCTATCATTTCAATGTTGTTTCTTAATTGATTTACGTGTTGCTTCAAACTGTCAAATTTATGTAATCAATGACATCTCTTAGGCACACTGAGTAAAAAAATCCACAGCTCTCCTAAGCCACCTCTTATATTTACAGAGTGAGATATTAACTGTGGCCTCTCAGGAAAGCGTTCTTGATGGAGTCCCTGAAGTATCAAAACGATTACGGGAGCCATGGGCTGCCACTGGAAACAAACTCACTGACACGCTGACAAAATCCCTGCCCCGTGTTTATATGCCATTTTGCAAAGAAATCAGAAAAGTTAATCATGTATGCAAGCCGGGGTTAAGAAGCAATGTAACAGTCTATTAAGTTTAATATAGATATGTAGGATAAGCATATGCAGGGAGACATTAGCATAAATCTTGGTTACACACCAATGGTGCAGTGCACTCTATTCTCTCCCTGCAGTCGGGTCTAATGACAAACACTGTGAATGAGCCGTGCTGCCTGGCACTGCTCACTTGAGCTCTCAATTAGCCCCAGTACCAGTGAGTCCCCTGACCATTGAGAGCTCTAGTATTATTCAAATTTCCCCAAAAAAAGAAATGTAACAAAAAGGATTCAAGTCAACATTTGTTTGTAAGTAAGCTATAGAAAACACACTATAGTGACCTTAGCCACATAAAGAACAGCAAACATTAAGAGACTTTGTGTCATGCCTGAAGTGGTTTTATGACCGTCAATTTACATTTTAAGCTGTTGGCTGAGGCTGTTTTTCAGAGTGACTAATGATGACTCATCATATACAAGTTCAGCGTCTCGCTCAAGGATACTCAAGAGGCGCACGTGACTCCTCCTTTACTACAAGTCTAAAAAAAACAAATCAGAACTTAAAAATACTTAACACTCAATGTTGTTATTTGCCCCCAAAATAAATCTCCATTAACTGTCTTTTGTTTACTGGTTTCTGATACATTGATAGGATTATATTGATCAAAGTATGCAACATTTTTTTTTGCTACAGATTAAATCAGGTTTGTTCGATCTTATAGCCGTTGTGAGCTGTGATGGTGGCTTGTTCTTCGGCTCAACAAACGCCATCAGCTCACTGAAGCCTTTTCCTTTCACAAAACTGAATAGAAGCTTATCTCCAGTCACTGTTTTTTTTATTTTTTTTATTAGCTTGTCTGGACACAAGGCGAATCTTCGCTCTGGTATGATCACAGTGACATGTGCTAACAGGGCTAGCCTATGATGTGATGTGACACTGTGTGTTGTCTGTCTCCAATGGTTTGTCCGTGTGCTTTAAGGTCATGTAGTTCGAATTGGTTTTTCTAGTATATGCTAGATTAATGCCACATTCCTTACACTGCAAGCTATAGAAGTATTTTGTCTCATTTTTTTATTTTTATTTACCTGAAACAATTGTCGTTCCAATAATCTGGCTCGCTGGGCCCGCTGTGTCTATGTTGAATAAGGCGGAAGGCGTAGCTTGAGAAGTTACACATCCTATCAGTTGATATCGATAATTATCACAATAATTGTCAATCATTATTTCTTTCAAATTTAAAAGCTGATTTTCGCTCCTGAGTGAATGTCGAAGAAACCAGATGATTAATTATGATTTAATTATACGTTATTGTCAGATCCTGACGAATTATAATTAAACAGAGACATTTCACCGTCATAAGCTCCGTGCAGCACAGTTAACGGAGCACTTTCCACTGTTTTTGAGCGGACTTCAAAGAGTCAAAATGTCTCTAAACTCCGGGAGTTGAGCGGCCTTTCTAGTCGTCTTTTCAACGATGTTTTCTCACGGCTGTGTTTCCATTCTGCTCCTGATGTCTGTAAGCCCACCTACCGCTATCCCTGCGACATGATTGGCTGTTCGTCGTCATTGTCTTTTTCTTCTTCTTTTTAATATCGGGTGGCAACTAGCGTTCAAGGCACATTAGCACCCCCCCCCCCCCCCCCCCGTTTCCCAGTGGCCGAATGGTGTAATTACAGGTTTAAATCTATCAAACTTTTATTGAACATTTTTAATATTTCTATTGACAAAAAATATATTGCAATAATTATCTTTATCGTTATATACCTAGTTTACCTGTGTACCGTTTATTATTTTTTTCTCTCTAAGTACCCAAACAGGTCAGTTACACATGCAACGCTAACTTATAACAATGGGTGTGCGGGTGTGCGAGTAATGAAACATGACTGGGGTAATAACGACAAGAACGACTACCCACTCTTACCCAAGAACTACTTGTTGTTTAGAAAAAGATTGGTCTGTATACAGATTTGCTGGCTAAAGATGCTGTGCAGTGCCAATGCAGTTGCAGTTTTTGGAGTGTTGTGTCTTGGTAAGAGTATGAGTAAGAAATGCTTTATGTTCTATGTGCTGTGTATAAATGTTGGAGAAGGGGGAAAAAAAATGAATTTCAGTTGGATGGAAGAAATGTAGGTTTTGAAATATTTAATTCTCTGGCCTTGAGAATCTTTGGAAAGGAAACGTATTCAACATGTTTTGTTTGTCGTCAAGGATACATGTAATGCTTTTTGTTAGGGGGAGTATTCACTTAAGTGTTTGCGCATTGCACTCGCACAGGCTACCTATGGTAATCACCTCAAGCTCCTTTGCCTGATAACAAGGTGATGTCCTTGTAGGAGAGTTAGAAACTCTGTTTAGTTGAATCAGTCTTCATCTTTTTTGAATGTCAACACTGACAGTAAACAGCAGAGTGCAGTAAACATTATTAGAAAAGTGATATATCACATGATAGAGAACCCATAGTCAATTGAGACGCTGCTCAGTGTAGTGCCTTCGGGGGGTAATTGGATTGGTGTTTAGCAAGACCTGCAGATGAGGCAAAGATTACCCTCATGCATAAAATTGTGTTTGTTTTTCTCTATTGTCTTGTCCCTCCCTTCTCCTCCTTGGTTGCTTTTTACTTCTTCCTCCCCCGTCTGCACAGGCCGTGGAAGGAGTCATGTAAGCATACCTTTGTCCCTGCATGGGAGGAAGAAGAAATGATCTGGTATTAAATTTCAATAACACGTTTTCCCAGGTCCTCGAGAGTACAAGCAATCAAGGGTTAAATTGGATCTGTAACGTATGCTCGGTGACCCACAAATCGCTTACCCATCAAACAGACTCATTACGAGCCAGCAAGCAGATGAGTGTTTGTGAGCCTTGCCTCTGAGCGGTGGGGATTGTGTGTATTACCGCTAACACGGCTGAGGTATTTAAATTTTGATTTTTTCGTAATGGGTTTTGACATGTTTCATTTCCTCTGGGGGAAGCGCCCGAGACCTCCGAAAGTAAATGTTGCTAAAAAGTCATCAAGGCAGAATATTAAAATGCCATCAAATAAGAATTTCACTAATGCGATGGGGCTTGGGCTTCAGGTACGCAGGGCCGGGGTCAGAAGGGCTTGGTTCTGGGAGAAACACTATTTGTTCCCCTTGGCTGCTTTCTTTCCCTCTTAAATAAATTATTAAACTACTTCAGCCCCCCTCCCTCTCCTCCTCCTTCTCCTCCTCCTGCTTCTCTGCCCGTCCACCTCTTGTGCCTCTAACAGCTTAGCCCCTGCTTTTGAAATGAAAGGCCAGCAATAGGGGTAGAGCACTAAAATAGCACACCTTTGGCTGAAATGAGATTACCTGAATAGATCTACATTTCCCCTGGGCACAGGGTTCAGAGCGGTTATCCTTTTATGCATTTCTTTCTAGTCAAAATACCCTGCATTTAAAAAAAACCAACAAAATAAAGGATAGTATTCACTGCTTTACAAATCACATTGCACATTATTTAGATGCTGAAATGGAGATCCAACAACATGAGTTTCCTGAGTACAAGCTTTCTGTTTTGAGTTTTATGGCCAAGGTGTGAACCGTTGCATCGCTGCTAGTTTTTGTATTCCATGGATACTCCTTTTGAGGCCATTACCAAGCTGACAACCCACCAGCTGTCACTAATTGCCCACTAATGGGGTTTGGTGGTCTGATGGTTTGTCTGTGAGGGGCGTTCCAATTCTACACCGGAGGTCCTTCTGGCTCGCCAAATCAAAGGGGACACATTTAAAAAAGCATGTCATGTTATTCTGTTATATTACCTCTAACTGCACCTCTACAATAACTAATTTACAGGGCCAATATATGTGGAGACAGAGATTTCCTGCACATGTAATTAATCACAGATTATTTAATATTCACCCGACATTCCCTTGTATTGTTTGAAAAAAAAAAAAAAAAAAAAACGGCAAAGATTGCAGTGTTGGTGGCAACAGCCATTATCATGCATGATATTTTCTTTTCCTTGTCATTGAAATCTTTGCAGGAGACAAGAGGGGCTCGTGTCTGCCCTCTGCGTCAGCCAGCCCGCTAATAGATGTGAGAAGGTCATCTGGCATTAGCGGCAGAAGTACGTTAGCATTTGTGCAGAGCGTCTCATGCCAGACTGTGTGCATGTTTGAAGGCGTTTGGACAAGCAGGCCCTTTCATGGTGATGAATGGCTTTTTTCAAGCGTTCTGCTCCCTAGTTATGAGAAGGGTGACCTGGTCATTGGACGACTTTATGAAGCTATAAAAAATGTATGTCAGTCTGCAGTCTCTAATGCCATCCCTAAACGGGGGAAGGGGGGCAGGGGTAGCTGGAATGGTAAAAAGGCCATTTACCGTCACTCTAAATAGCTCTCTGACTGCCCTTCTCCACTTATCTGACAATGTCCTTGTCGTCAAGGCAATTTTTTATTCTCTTTTTTAGTTTTCCCCTTTGAATCAAGGGTAGACAAGCCAGTTTTTCCCACCTAGTATTTTACAGTTCAATACAGTCTACTGACTTGTTATTAGTCTGCGACAGTATTGTGTTGCTTTTATTACAACAAATGTGCCTGCTCCATTAAACTGAGCTGTGTATATCCTAGAAACAATGTGGCCAAACAGTATGTGTAAAACTGCAATATTGGTCAAGTTGTCTGTATACTGCTACACTTGATCAGTGATCAGGGTTCTACAAGATCCTCCACATGTGACACCGGGTGGATCCCATTAATCACAAATGTCTCCTTTTTAATAAATATGCAAATTTATATAAGCCAAATGCTGTTACAGCTTCTGTGTCATTAATAAATAATGAGCTTCTTTGTTGGATATTGGAGGTATTTAGACACAAACTCATCTTAATAGCGAACCATAATGCACAAACCAAAATGTGTATGACTCAGAGTGAGAGACTTTTTACTTTTTGTTAAAAGGGAACACATTACTAAGGCATCCGAAAGTCATGGACACATTTTAAACTATCACAATTCTATTTAATACAATGCAGTTTTGCATTAAGTCCAAATAGTTAAATAACCATGTAAGAGGAAAGATTTCATAGAAAGCTATGAATGGAAATTATAATATGCAATGTTCAATGTCTGGAAGTTTTAGTGATTCATAATATAATAATTCCCTCTAGGAGTTTTATATTTTCTATAGTACATCCCATATCTAAATACAAAAATGAACATATGAATACAAACACGTTTAATCTTTTTTCTCCTTGTTGACTCATCAGGTGTTTTTTTTTCCCATCAGGCTATAGATGTTTTTTGACTTTCCAAAAACATGAAATAAATGTAAGCAAATGAAAATATGCTTACATGTATTTCCTGTTTATGTAAGAGCATTGTTAACTCTAAAGTCTGATGTAGAAGGCTTTTCTTCATTACAGACTTGTTTGCCTCCTCCCAGAGAATGTTTCAGGCATGTTTATTATCAGCCTCAAACACTGCCTCAGTCTCATGTAGCTTAATCTTGAATTTGTCCCAAAATCACAGTCAGCCTTGGTAAAATCTTCAGAGGTAAGTTTAAATGTCTATTGAAGGCAGTTGTGTCAGAAAATGTACATTTTATTTTGAGGCATTAGCTGTAAAGTGAACATATGTGATGAGAGTAGTTTACACTGTGTATTTGTAAACTTATATGACTTTCACATTTTTTTTAAAACTGACTCACAAAAAAGTGTTTTAAAGGATATCACCTGTTGAAGTTGTAAGATTTGTACGCGCTTAAATCGCCCCTCTGCTATCATTAATAAATCAGAGTTACCTGATAAAAAGGAATTTTTCCATTATCAGAGCAGAGAAGCAAAAGTGAGATGTGGGGGGCTGAACCGGCTGACTCTGTCTCATGGTGAGCAATCAATCATGGGCCTCTCTGCAGTCTCTTTGATCTGAAAACAGCTGTAATCTGTGGTCATTGCTGCTCAAGTAGATTGTTTGCCAAACTATTACCATAACTGTCAGCCCAAATCAGAGAAATAATCTCATGGCCTCGGACAGATGCGGTTCCTCTGCATTATTGATATGGTCATCTGAGAGCGAGGGGGAATTATAAAACATAGTTCTATTTACAAAGGGAGATTGGCTTGGTCCTTGAGAGTGAGTGAGAGGGACAGGCACCTCTAGAAAGTGAGATATAGCCAAGTTCAGGTAGGAAAAAAAAAACAAATTTCCTGCCTGTTTAGGGTCAACTCACCCCATGGGTTTACTTCCTCTGTGAAAATGAGTCACCAGAATACACAATGGACTGAATCCTGAGAAGTGCCTCCACATGCACCTGTATAAGGACATTATAATATGTATACATTTTTTAAACCTTTTTTTATGGGGTTGCATGACCCTTGTTTCAAGGCAAGGCATGTATTTACTCAAGTATTCATGGTTTACCATAAATGTTTACCTGCATTTGTTTTCTGTATGCAGCCCCCCTTTTTGTCTTTCTAAATGAAATTCAGGAGTCTGGCAAAGGGGAAGGAAAAAAAAAACAGCCTTTAAAGCAACATTTAATGTTTCTATTAGAGCACCTGGTTGTGCCTTGTGAAAAGGTTGTGAACCTGGACAACCAATGCATGTTTATTTAGCAGCCCTGCCAACTCTGCGAGACTGGATAAGTTTCAGTCTTTTAGTTTGGCCAATGGGAAAAAAATCCACATCTCCAATACAATGCCCTCACAGTTGAAGGAGGTGAGGTTGTTGGTATGGGGATGTTGGGCAGAAAGAAACAAAGGAATTATTTTGCTTTGTATCTTAACACCTTTTAAATAAAAATGTTTACAGGCATTTGGCCATATTGTCATCTTTTAGATGACTTCCCCAAAGAGCTGCTCATCGTCAGAAACGTTGATAGAACAGATAATGCAAATAAATAAAATGTTATTTTTTACAATCATTAAGCACTATTGTGATTTAAAAAAAATGATCTAACCTCTCCAATCCGCAAACCATAAGAACACTTTAAAGGAAAAATATGAAGCAAACTACAATCTGCTTGTTCTGACTCACATGGCATCAGGATTTTGCTTACTGAAGCCCAAATTACAAAATCATCAGCGCCCTGTTTGCCAGACTTTCCTTTGTGGAAACATGTGGCCCTTGTTGGCAAAGGGCAAAATTTGGCAGGATCCTGAGAAAGCGATTACAAGTACTGGCATATGGAAGAACAAATAGTTCCTCATTCAGTGCATCAGGTCTGTGCCATCTTCATGGGCTAAAAAACAGACATGATGGATGTCCAGAAGTGTGCACTGGGCTCAGGCCAGCTACCGCGCTTGTCCTGCAAAAAGTTCAACGTGACCCTTCTGCATGCAGTGAAAATGTTTACGTTCATGTCCTGCAGACTGAAGTCGGTTTTGAAAAAGCAGCTGCGTTTGCATCTCAGTGTTTTGTTGTTGTTTTTTTAACGTATTACACCTGTGCATCTTTACAACCCAATACAGCAAAGATGTTGCCTTTGGTTTTTCCCGTCATTGCAACCCTCTTAACTCATTGATACATTTCACTGGACGAAGGGAACATTTAATCTTAGAGAAGAAAGAAACTGAAATGATAACATTTCGCTTTATAATCGCCCTCTGTCATTGTCTACTTCAACACTTATTGATGGCCACAGCAACAAAAAGACAGGATTGTGTATTCTAGACGTATATTATTGGAAATTGTTGAGTGATAATAGCTTAAGGTGAAAAATGCTTCATTAGTCTCTTATTTCAGGGACCTTAAAATACAGGACTAAATGCATTTATTAAAAAAGAAGTCCCACCCAAACAGATGTCTTACGTCTTATTTTCTTGAAGTGCCTCATTCTTTTGGGGAACCTGAATGCCCCATAGCTTTCCCATACTTCTAATCCTGAATATTTTGTGTCACGCTAGGCCGTCCCCTTCAAAGATAACTTAACCCTTATCGATAGTAAATCTGTCCTTATCATCGTTATTGATGTTTAAATATCTTCAGGCGTTAACTGCACAGCCTCTGATCACTGACAGAGCGAGTAAGAACTCCGTGGATCCACAATTTACACCTTTTGGTTGACTCCCCTGTCATTTGAGCGCAAACTCAAGCTTAAAGGTTAACAAAAGAGAAACAGGCCAAACTCGTGCTGCCGCTACAGCAGATCAATGTCAAGTAAATAACCTTTTCTACCTTATTTCCTGGCGTGTATAGATCTGTCTCTCCTTCCCCCCGCTGCCTTCTGCACTCTTTTCTCTCACATGCCATCTCACGCTCCTCGGCTCCCCGTCTCCCCGTCTCCCAAGCTAACATATTTTAAGACCTGCATTATGATGTTGACACTAGACACAAAATGAACTTTTAATCAGCGTGTCTAAATCTCTCTCAAACTTGCCTTTATCTTCAGAGCTCAAAAACAATAGGGCTTTTATTTATGACATTGCTTTAGGGGGTAACGATCTGTTTTTTTTTTTTTTGTTGAAAGGGTCAGAACAAAATGTAGTGACCCAGTTTGTATAAATCAAAATTAAGTCATTTTCAAAATACAATAAAGTGTTCATATTGACTGATTACAAGTAAAACCAGCATCTTACCTCTGAACCATTTGACATGTTTTAATGTTCCGCTGTCAGCCGGGGCTTTTCAAAAACTCTATCATGCATCTGACAGGAAGAAACTGTGACTCATGTGAGGGATTTGGTGAACCCTGAATAAAAAAAAAAAAAAAGGAACAGTAAGTCAAGAAATGTAATCATAGCCATAAAAACAATAACTGTGTGGCCATTCAAATGAAATCATTTAGCTGGAAATAGTAGATTTTAATAATGCAGTGTTTGTTCATTTGATGTTTAAAAAGGGTGGGCTATACTTCCCAAAAAGATGCATCACATTGCTGGACCCCAAACCTGACAAATCGTAGCAGACACAGAGGTATAGTGGTAATTCATGAGAATAAAGTTAGAATTTTTTTCCCGTTCTTATGGCATCAATATTTTAAGTAGAGCATGTGTGCTCTTGAGTGGATATTTCAAGAAGAAAATCAGTTCTCGATTGACCTGTCATTGTCCTGACAACTTCTCTAAGCACAAGACTAACTTCAAACTCTGCTGATGATTTTTCAAGTATCATTAGCGCAGGATCTTTTTTGAATCAAACTTTAAGACTATTCAACTTTCTTAATTAACAGCATCTGTGTGTTTGTTTGTTTACCACTGTTTAAGAGTGGATTGAATCTGCTTGAGTCAAAATATCCAGATGGGCGGGTTGTTTGACTAGAATGATCATCGCCATCATGTATAGTTTGCATTATGTAGACTTTGCCTAATAGGTATTTCAGCGTTGAAACAATAAGTTAATGTATCGATTCAAGAAGATTGCCTTGAAATCAATTTTGAAAGAATGGTTGGTTTCAGGCTTTCAAATGTGAGGAGTTGGGACCTTTATGTTATTGAATATTCAACACTTTGACTATTCTTGACTGTTGTTGGGACACAACAAGCCAGAACAAGTTGGGAACTGGATACTGGATAGAATTTGTCTTGATTCCTTACTGACTGAACAACAAAGCCGTCTACAAATAGATAAGAAAACATTATAAAAAAAAAATAATTGGTTGATTCCCGTAATGGATAATGGTTCAGATCCATTTTAAAGTACGCATTTTCCTGCTTTACATCTAATGTGGAGACAGAGTCTTGTAATGGATTTCTTGGACTCCAACGGCACCATTATTGCCGTTATTAGGTCTCCATTCTTATTCTGTCGAGCAGCAGCTGAGTCAGGGGCAGTGTGTGGTTTAGGGATTAACAAGACTAAAAGTAGAAAACCTTTTTAGCAGCCTCCTGTGTTCATTACACCATGCATTACAAAAGCCTTGGATTAAACAAACACCATTCTGGCCTTTTTTGCTCGTCTTAGAGCTTTGGCTTTCCCTTTTGTAGGATTGTCCTCATGGAGGTAAATAAGAAAAGGTCAGGGGTCAATTCAATGATATTGGTTTGGCCTGTTGGGAGCATGTGTTCAGAAAATGTATTTTTTTGTCCTGGTTATTTAAAGAGAGCTCCAGAATGCTTGGTTATCGGAAGTTACCAAAAAAAAGAAAGACTTAATCATTTTTAGGTTACCACGGTTTGAAGATAAATGTTATATTTCTTAGACCAAGGGAGAAAACTTCATACCATATTTCATTTTCAAATACATGCTGAAATATCTCTCTTAATCCTTTGTGGCATCGTGTCCTTACATCAACTTGTAAACACTGTTGTGTACATGTGCCGATCATTGATTTTTTTTTTTTTGTTTACGAGCAAGAACAAGGGACAGAGAAAAGGGTAACACAGGAGATGTACAGCAGTAATCATGTTCCGTCCCTAGTGTTAAGAGAAGCTCTGAATGTCTCCTTGAGATAATTAAAAGGTAATATCTTTGTGTAGTTTATTGTCTACTTGATCATTTTTAGTCAGTACTGTGTTTGCTTTGGAATCGATCACTTATAATCACTGTGTGAAGTCTTTATCAAACTATAACAATTGACGATGAAAACACGTTGGATTATTTAAAAGTACAGACGTCTGGATTTCCTTAATGCTATACAAAGTTGTTGTTTTGTTTCTTTACTTTCTAGAAGAAATGAAGAGCCATCAATGATATACATGTTAGACTTACCCCTAATGGACACATACTCAGTGCACGCTGCGATCAGCGCCACACTTTTGCTCCGTCGGACGGCGCGCGCCCTCACCCACTGGATCCATTTTCAGCTGTATATTTTCAGATCACGTGGGAATAAAGAGAAAACCGTGCAAACATGTTGCTTTGTCTTTCTGAGGTTGATTTATTGTTAGTTTTTGTGCCTGTTTTGACTTAATGGCGATAAAACTGTGAAAAATACGATCGCCAGTCCGTATATTGTGCTTTTATTTTGAAATTGACCGGACTCTTCTTTGCCTTTCCTTGTCTGACTTCCTGTTCGGGTTGTCATCTTCTGTCCAGCTTGAGTTGGACTGAATGCCCCCGCAGCGGATTCCGTTGAAAATAGGCTTGCAGTGTATTTGTGGCGCTGACGGACTGCGGCCCGCACGGAGTATGTTGACATTTGTGGTAACAATGATAGGCTACAGTTTTTTTTTCTTCCAAAGTTTTAGTTTCACTCTAACCTTTCCTGGCCGTACATAATCCCCCTCCTCGTTTTCTCTTGGGTTTTCTGAGAAACCTGTAGTGTGTCCTTCACGTGAGTGTGGGCAGAAAGACCACCGGCAGGGTTTTTATCCTGGCTCAGAATGAAGCAGAGGCTCTACCTTTCCTACCTTGTGCATGTGCATATGTACCGTGCATACTGGCTCAACACCTTTACAAACATTAGGAATAATAATTATTGTGTAATTGAAGAAAGCACAAATCTCACATTAAGACCTAATTTATTTGACAAATGAATGTGCCCTATTCAAAATTACAATCAATACAACATAAAAGTGAATGTAGTTATTTCCATGGTTAAATCAAAGATGTTGAATTACTTTAAGTCTGAGGGCTTTGGCGGTCTCCCACCGGGACATTTTTAGCATCAAACTCTGTAATTCTTGTATTTTTTGTGTATTTTTGTGTACCAATTTCGTATTTTTTTTTTTTACGTATTTCCCATTGTTTTGGTAAAAGAAAAATCAATTGTAATTGCAGTTAGAAATGACAAATTCAGCAGATGCTGTCCTTGGAAAACTATGTTTTCCATGAAATCACACCCGTTGTACTTTGACTCAGGCTGGTGACGGGCCGCCCCCAAGTTTTGAATGTAGAAAACCCCCTGACCAGAGCAAAAATCTATTAGCACTTCATTTATAGAGACTGTGCTCTGAATCAGCAAATGTTGCCCTGCAAGCACCATGCTCACATGAAAGAGTTATCGTGGTCCGATCAAATATGGTGCATTGACTCTGATTATGATACAATAAAAGTTGACGTCTAATGGGACATATAACACATTGTTTGCATCACAGATGCTCAGAAAGAATAGAAGAAATACTTGCAGAACATTCTACCAGAACTTTCTCTCTACATTAACACTTTGTCAGTACACCAGATATACCAGCTCCTCAGTACTGTACATTAGTGTGCTACACCTTAAGAAGCAAGAACCTTGTCGCCTGGGATGATAAACCATGTGTTTAGAAGTTTACTTAAGTTTTACATTCCAGATTATTAGAGTGACATCTTTGATGTTTTACAACCTTTTCAATTTTTACACAATAAGAACCTGTCTTAGGGTAATTGTCTTTTAAATATTGGTAACACTGAAAGCTCCAGAACAGCTCTAAAGAAGGAGAACTTTTTTGTTGCACTTGTTTAGTTGTTGTTGTTGTTTTGCTCTGGTTTAAATATACTAGGTGAATATTTCTGCTGTTCACTAGTTTCAGTTAAAGTACCTTTCTACTAAGTGAAACCAGGCCCTCGGGTTTAAGAAAAAAAAAAAGATAGGAAAAGAAAAAGAAGTTCTCTGTGGTCCAAGGTCAGTGACCTGCTCTGTAGCTGTCTCTATTCCCCCTCAGGGCACCTGCTAATGTCAGCCCTCTTTTAGATTCCCAAAATCATGGCTTGCCACTGGTTATTTTCAGCCGCGATAAATGATCCCAGTGACCCCAGAGGTCTGACACGCTGCTTTTTTTTTTTTAGCTAGAAGTCAAATGCCATAGCATCGCCTCCGGATCAAAACCTTCAAAGTCAAACTCTACTTAGGCTTCCATTGAAATAAGAGCTCCTAGCCCAGTTAAGTGTGCAGAGCCAGACCAAGCTCACGGCTTGACTTTCCCCTCACACCACAGCCAAGCAGTGGGCCAACTGACAGACATGTGCGAGCACACATACAACAACACGAAGAAAACACATCCCTTCTTTTCTCTTTTGAATGTCTTCAGATCCAGGTCTCTCAGACTGCAGCAGCAGACTGACACTGGTGTGAATGCAAATGAATGTTGTCACTGTTTGACTTGGGGTCATTTAGTTTGATTCCTGACAGATGCTGTTAACCATGCTGACCGAGTACAAAAGTCCCCCCACCCCCCCACCCACCCCCCATTTTTTACAGTTTTGAAAATCTAACACTGTTGTTTATAAATTATTGAAGGGAGACGGGGGATAGATATTGTACTCTGTTCCTTCCATTCTCTCACCTAACGCTGCTCTTGTCCACTTCCTTTTCCTGTTCCCGACATTGCTGTACAACCCCTCCCCCACCTGACAGGATGCGAAGTCTGGCCTCTCAGCAGATAATGTGACGCACACGTGTGCTAGCGGAAGACAAGGCCATGAGCCACAAAGGTCCACTCTGGGTCCCGGATTATGATAACATCAGGAAGCGCAAAAGGAAGAGGTGTCTGCAGGAAGCTGGCAGGCCTGTGAAGGCCTCGCAGAGAATCACACTTATCTTTCAGAGAGGCATGCGTGTCACCCAAGCTGACATCAGGTCCATGTAGAGCAGCTGACACCGTTTTTTTAATAAGTTGACATTACAGCACTGCATCATTGACAACGTGTTTACGGCAAGAGTATTACAGCAATGTTTTAATTTTTCACTTTTGACGTCAGCGCTGATTTTCTGGCTAAATGGTGTCATTTGTGTGTTGAACTAAAACATACCCAGTCTTTATTAATCACTGACAGAAAGTGGACCAAGTAAGGGCAACATAAAGTGAGCCTCCTTAAGTGTAATAATACTGAAAAAAAAAAATTCTGTCCTTAAAAGCAAATCCCCATCAGAGACCGCTGAAAATAAATGTTAAGGTTGGAAAGTCCAGATGGTCTTTAAAAACATGTCCACCTCCCCCCCCCCGCTATAAGCACTTTTGATTTATGAGATTCTCTAATGGTATCTCTGTTCTGATCTGGCTTTCTTTCACCCCGCTCTCCTCTGAAGCTTTAAACTCATCAGGTCCTCTCAGCCCTGTCGTTAATCCTCGAGTACAAAGGAAGGTATGGCTGTAAAAAATTAGGGATTTTTCCTCCTCCCTCTTTTTTTTTCTTCTGTAGTGAATCTCCTGCTGTCTGATGAATGATAAACTGATGAGCAGACTTAATCCAGGAGAACTGCCCCCCGCCGCTTCACTTTACATTCCCCAAACAGATGTAGGCCGTGGTGAAAATTTGCCGTGAAATTGCGAACTGGTTGGTGAAGGATTCCTCACATGACGCTGCAGTGAGTGAGCATGTACAATTGACCCCCATGTCTGCTAGTTCCTCGATTTTCTTCTCGAATGAGAGTGGGTGGGCTGTGGGAGCTTATATGTCGGCTTCACAAAATCCATGTAAATCTTTAGTATATAATTTCAAAACATATTTGACTTTGATATTTCCTACAGTACTACTTACTACCCTGTAGGTCATGAGTGGCTGGGCCTGAAAGATCAAACCCAAGAGGAGTTATTGCAGTCATAAATGACCCTTATAGGGTAACGTGCTTACAGTCCAACAGCATTCATACACTGAATATAAACACAGACAAATGCCAGTTTATTGAAAGACCTGGAGAAACATTTTTTGAATTACTTTACAGTTGTTATCAAGTTTACAAACAGCAGTGGCATGGGGGAAAAAATGAAACTTGCATTATTTAAAAGACGTATCTTTGGAAATAACTAGTATTTTAGGTTATATTAAAGTTTTTGTTTACACTGTTAATAGATCTTATAGAGTGACATTTAGATACTACAAACATAATGCGTCTTAGATTACATTTTTTTTAGCAAGAAATCAATAAAACCGTCAATGGATTTCTCAATTTCAAAACAATCGCGATTGACTAGTGTAATGTGTAGTGATTATTCAGGGTTAAACATTTAAGCATTTGACAGCCCTGATATCAACTCTTCAATCAAGTATCTGCTCATAGTGACTGTTGAACTTTTTCACTGTTGTGTTTAGTTGTTGCAGCACTTTGTGAGGTCTTGCTTAGACGATGCTTTTAGGAGCAACACATGATGTTTTTAACATAAGGTTACTATACAGATGTTTGATTATTATTCATGCTTAATCACACATTGGTCTCAAAATGCAAAACCTGGCTGCTGTGGTCAAAGAGGGTTGTATACTCACTTGTTGTATTGATGATATTCTAAATGATGCCTTTTTTTAACAAATAAAACACAAGCACACATGACATATTGACATTTATAATAGCTTTACTCCTGAGAAAGAGAGGAATTAAAAGCCTAAAACCTCCACACTTCCGGCTGCATAACAGGGGAGAGTGCTGTTGTGGCTATTTTCTCCAAATAAACCGCAAATTCATGTTTGTTTTCCATTTCAGAAAAGGATGAACGACCCTCGGTCATTACTGAACAACAAATGCTGCGTGTTGTTTTTAAATGTGGTTGATTTGTAGCTTATGGTATTGTTGTTATTTAGGTGATGGAGGGGGGGAAAACCTGATGCCCCTCATCTTCAGGCACGTGTGTTCACAGCACAGAGAGCTTCTGAGGCCTGGCATCAGTTAGTGTTTCAGTCTTCCTGTGGTCTCAGCACCAGCATGGAATTTTAGCCCCTGGCTGTACAGATGACAGTTTATTATGATCTCTCTGACAGGGTTTGCACCCTGGGGGGCTCATACTCTCATGAACACACACACACACACACACACACACACACACACACACACACACACACACAGAGTTCAGACTTTGCACCGGCTGCCATTCATGCATGCTTCCCCCCCCTCACATTTCCTTTTTTTACTGTTCATCTGATTCTTAAAAAAAAGAGAAGCCCTGTTCCCTTCAGGTCGTCTGTCTCCCACTTGATTCAATCTTCACAGACAAATAAACAACCCAATGAATACATGATTTGAGGGCGCTTAATCTGTATTGTATATAAGTCTCTCACTCTAATGAATACAGCTTGTTTTGTATGTTCAACCCACCAAGCTCTACGAAACATCCAAAATTAACAAACAGTAGTTTTATGGCTGTAGTGATGTAAGGTTTGCCTTTTAATAAATGAGGAAACACTGACACTCAAATTAGAGTGACGTCTTCCTTGGTTAAAATGTTGACTTGACTCATTTACATATTGTCTGTAACACTGTTATTAGTAAGAAGGAACACTTAGAAGGGACCCTAGTCGAGGGAGAGTGGACCCACTGTGACCAGAGGCCGATGTTGTACAGCTATAAATGTAAGAGGAAGAAAATAACTTGGTACGAGCCCTAACGCCAGCAGATGGGAGGAGTGAATACGATGATGAATGTTTGGCATCTGGTGTGATGATCTCCTAAAGAAGAGTTATCCTGATCATTCTCGGTGAAAGAGTTGGATCAACATCATTTGCTTGGACCCTTCTCTCTTCATTTTGAACCTTATTTTAAACCTACAGCCTGAATATATAATAAGTAACTGCACTCACTGCTTACTTAATGTGCTTGAAAGGTAGTAAGTCAATCAAAAGAAAAAGGTACATTATGCCCTTTGTCTTTGGTGATTGCTTTGACAGTTACAGCAATTATTAATCAGACCATAGTACACTTGAATTTATAATTTTAACTGAATATTGAATATTTCAGTTAAATCCACTTTTCTGATGTTTGATAGTGCAGTAGAGAATACAGCATCACAGACAGAAACGTCAATGTCCCTTTACAGTGTTGTTGTTTTGCCAACAGTGTCACACTTACTAATGTAATAACCTACTGTAATATGTCCAACCTCGGCCAATAAACGGAAGCTTCCCTAATTTAACACAAGAGGTTATTAACTAATGGGAGTTGTTTCAGAACTCTTGTAGTGTTTAGTGCACGGGTTCCCAAACTTTTCCGCCTGTGACCCCCAAATAACTGATGAGCAGACTTAGTGCTGGAGACTGGGGACCCCCACTGTCCCTGGAGGTGGTTAAAGTATTTAACAACGTGCACAGCCGAGCACATGTAATAAAAATATCTATCCAAACACTGTCATTAGAACAACACAAAAGCGCACACAAGCCTAAAAACCATAATCTTATTTTAGCAAGAAACACTAGAAGTAGAACACAGATAATCTCACACTGAGTGGACATGCAATAATAATAATAATAATAAACACACATACAGGTGACTACTTTTCCCCCCACAATAACAGGTAAAATATGCAATTTAAATACATTTTTGTTTGATTTTGGAATGCATCTTGTGACCCCCCCCCTCTCAGTGTCTCATGACTCCCCCAAGGGGTCCCAACCCCCACTTTGTGAACCACTGGTTAAGTGTATGCTTATATTCTGAGCTAGCTAAAGGGTACAAACAAAGGAAGCATGATGCCTCTCAAAGCTGTGTAGTTGCCTACACTAGAAACCTACCGCAGTAGGATTAGCAGCGTTGACTGACCGTTTACTAATACTGCTGACAAAAGATTGAAATACTCATGCCATAAACCGGTTAGCCGCCCCGTGCTCAGTGTTTCTGCTTTTCCTGAGTATGCCCATATCACCTATAAGATTTTTAATGCACAATTTATTGCACTAGATGGGATTATTTTACAGGACTATATATATCTCCACCAGGGTTAGCAGTGTCCTGCATGACTGAGGTTCACATCAGCCTTACTGACCGCGCTGTCACATTGTGTTACTCAAACAGAGATTTCAGAGTACACTGCATGTCAACAGGGGACATGTCTTTGTTCTTCTGGATCATTTTTCTTGTAGGAAACAATGGGAAGAACATATTGACTCTGTTGTGTGGTACGGAGGAGTTAGCTTGTTGTTTATCACTGAAATATAATTAAAACCCCTTTAAGTTGGTGTAGCAGGAATAATCTTACACTCAACGAGTAGTATTGAAATGCAATTATTTATTCATAACAGTTACAGTACATACCAGTACATGACCTTTCTTCTTACAGGCATTTACAGATTACAAAACATTATTTATCTTAAAGTCTTTATATGTGATTTTTCACACTTAAATGTAATATAAATCAAGTATATCCTCTGAAAATAACTCTGAGTCATGACTGTCTACAATGGGTGTAACACCCGAGTCCCACTGTCTGTGATGTTTTCAGAGTTTTCAGAGTCCTATCTTCACTTTGTTTACATCGCCCGGACAGCCGGCTGACTCCTCCCCTCGTGTATAAAAGTTGTTTAATTGAGGGACTAGAGAAAAGAAGAATAACATACTGTACTCACTGCTTAACTGTGTTTCTAGATCACGCTCATTTCAGGTAAATTTACATGCAGTGTGAAGATACGAGCATAATAAAGATCGCTATAGAATTAGCATGCTAACACAACAATGCACCGCGAGTTGTTTTGGTTTCATGCTGGTGCTCAAGGGTGACATCTGCTGGATCAAAAAAATCGCATATAAAGCCTTTAAATAAAACGGTACAGAGCTTTAACTCTGTTGGCTTCAGTGGACACTAAATGTTGATTTGCTGTTCTCAACCTAATTGAGTTATTGTAACATAACATTTGTTCTACATTTATCTTACAACTGCATCAAAATGGAACATTATTGCTTAAGAAATAAGAGGTTGGACTTCTTCTCTCAAAAAAAAGGAAATTCACAGTACAACAAAGAGTTAACATGTTCCCTTGAAATACAATATTTCAGTTTAAGATATGCCTAATATTTATTCCCAGGTCTAAGGGTCCACAGCTATCAGTGTTCACTCAAAGGTGCACTGTAAAAGACAAAGAACCCATAAAGGTGGTAAATTGCGCTCTTATTTAGCGTGTAGATTCCTCTGCTCTGTCACCTCTTGCTCCCCTCTCTCGCTAACATCCTTTGGGTTTTTGTTCACCTTTCATACTTTGCTGTCATTGTCTTGATGTTCTTGTCAGCTTGAGCCTGGAGGGCATCCGAGCAGCAGGTTTGTCCTGAGCCTCTCACTTCTGTGCTTTTCATTACGACAGCATCCGACTAACTATTTCAGGCAGGGCGACATGGAGACCGGTATGGAGGCAGAAACGGCTGTAAAAGTCATGACTGGTAACCTTGTCCGCCCATGGTCATGGGTCACCTGGCAAGTGCACGCTGGAATACGCCTCAGTAGGAAACCCCTCTCTAAGATGAGTGGGGGAATGAGAGGAGCTGGACAGGGAGGGACACAGAGAGGTGAAAGAGAGAGAGACAAAGCAGACTGTGAACACAGTTATAAAGGAATGTGTCTGGAAAGCTTGTTTGATGCTGAAGTGAACCAGTGAGAACATCTTTTGTATTTTATACAATTTAAACAAATGATTCATTAGAGTAGATTTTAATGTGTTAATCTGAATATTTATAGTCATAGGGGTGTGCATCTCTACTTTTCAAGATGATTTGATATTATCTTGACTGCAACAACAAATCGATAAAACCAAAAATGATCACAAACATTTTTCAATTTATTATTTAAAGTGTTTGCAGCGTACAATTATTACGTCACATACAGTGGCGCCGAGCTTTTTGTATGGGTTCATCAACAAGTTATTGGTTGAACACAAACGCCGAATAAAATCAACATAGGTAGATTAGTATTCCAGCTTTAAGTCGAACATTCTGGTGTGAACTGGTGTTTGTTGGTAAGACACAAATAAGCAATCTGAAAGCACCACTTTCCCCTTAAGAAATAAAAGTATTTTCTTATTTAAATAGCAACCTTATTAATTAATTTATTCATTAAAATATACGAGTTATGGTAATTTGAAGCTCCTTATGCCATCACGATTTAGCATATGGTAAAATTCACATGTTGATCCACTTATTGTTAATAAACATGTTTTTAACGACTCCAAACTAGGACTCTTTATAAGACAGCAGGTTCATTTACTGGTACACACACACTGAGTGTATGTCAGACTAACAAAGCCACTTGGTTACCCCCTGTATCCCCACTGTTGCATCATCAAACTAACCTACTCCCAAATCTCATACAACTCTCCTTCACTGCAGCTAAAAAGCATGACACCACAAACAGACAATAAACTGTAGGTTATGCAACATCTTCAGCCCGAGCTGCTTGGAAAAAAAAAAAAGACAATGGCTTTTTGCATTTACTCTCATTTCCTTCCCTAATTGAGTCGGAGACTAAAGAGAAGTGATACAAAGGCTTTTTGTTAGACACAAGAAACACCTATCCAAACACAATGTGCGAGGACATGCTGGAGCAATTAATAACCCTCTGAGTCGGGCCAGTCGAAGGCTAGTTCAAGAGAAGTCCGTTTAAGCCGGGAGGTCAATGAAACCTTGAATGACTAATAAATACTGAAGTAATCAGAGCTGTTATTACTGGGGTATTTTTTCATTTTCATATTCAGGAGATTCATCAGGTTCCCATGTGGAAATGTTTTAACACGTGTGCATATTTTCTAATCTGTGAATCTCGACTTTAACAATTAGATATAACAAAAAACAACTCCAGGAATACTTTATGGACAAAAATGAGCACAGAATATTAGAGGCGTACATTATGTTTCTTAACCTTGTCACCACAAAATATAATGTTCCCAGTTCCCTGGTGTCAACACCTAATGTAAGTGAAAGAAGAATACCACTCAGTGGGACAGTCCCATATGAGCGTACTTAAAGACTTCTCCTCTGACATGTTCCTGAGATATGGCCGTCCTCTTGGCAGCTAGCTTGATTCACCGCCGCGGTCCTGAATGTGTTATGAAATGATACAGCTTTCCCCTCTGCGGAGGTGATCTGTTGGTTCTGTAGGTGTTAGTTATTTCCCTATGTTTTCTACCGCTTCCACCCATTAACACGTAACACTTAGGAGATCGCTGGGTAAATGATCGACTCACATGACAGTTATGGGTCTCTGGCTGCAGATGACGGGCTGCTTTAAAGGTGCAGTAAATTATTTTGAAAGTAAAAGCAAAGCCGGGCGGGTGCAGGGAGTAAGCATGCCATTAACATTCCCTCTATTAGGATCTACACGCTACACATTTCATTTAGCTGACATTTGTGTGGGCTTCTACAATTAAGGAAATACGAGGCTTTTCACCGCACTTTGCAAACCTTCAGCTTTTACAGTACACTGCAGGAGCTTTAGGGGGAAAACAAGGTTTAAAATGGTTAATTAGAGCAGTGAGGGTTTTATTGCAGAGCTGTCTTTTGTTGCATGCTTTCCCAACCTTTTGACCCCCAGGCACACACCTGGTATTGGGTCAGGTTACAGCCAGGCTCCGAGGCTTGCAGGTCAAGACCTATAGTGCTTCACAGACCTCTAATCCCCTCGCATGGCAACATATTTGACTGAAGGGCTGGATCTACACACTCCCAGACTTCAGATTTGAAAAAGTACAGCACTGTCCCTTTCTGCTCCTCTGCCCCTTTTCTCCTGCTCCCTCCACAAAGTGATGATTTAACACTTAGAGGATGTTGGAGGGGTTTTGTGGAGCATTAACCTGCTGTGATTTATGAGCTTACTGAATTATGAGGAGTACGTTTTGTCTTTACAAGAGTTTGTGTATGTGTTAGCATGTGTGTGTCTTTCCAAGGAGGTTTTTTTTTTTCATTTAGGAACCTCTGACAGGGATATAAATCTTTATACTCCAACCTCAGGACTGAAACTCTTAAGACTTAATGATGAGCTTAATAGTCAATACTTGGAAGTTTGTCTGTGAAATCTGATGTTTAAATTGAGAAGTGCAAGTTTTTTGTTGCATTTTTTTATTTTCATTTTATCCAGCAAAGCGCTGGAACACGGTGCAGTGAGTCTGTGAGGAGAGGTGAAGGGGAAGGGGGGGGGGGGGGGTCTGAGCTGGAGCATTACGAGAAAAAGGCTCTCCTACCAAGTCCGTTTTGACCTGAGGGTGCATACTAATTACACCACAGATTATTCTCCCAGGCAATGCAGTGATAAGCACACCAGGGGGAGCAGTTATACTGCTATTTTCATCCCGAATCAGAGGAAAGGAGAGCTTGGAGTTCCCATCTAAGGAGCTTGCACAAGCAGAGATCTTTCTTGCATGAATACATAAATAAGCACATTTCTGCTGAAGACCTGCTTCTCAGTCTGCCCAATTGCCCTTCCTCAAGTGGCCCCTGCTGCTCCTGTTTCAGAGGATTTCAGCACATAATCCTGCCTGACTCCTGAACAACATGCTAGTTCACACACTCTCCCAACCTGCACTGTAAGGAAACTGTTCTCTGTGTCTGTGTCTGCAATCACACATTGTCGAAACAAAATAGTTGCCAGGAAGATGAATCTATAGGGAACCTTATTTGTCTCTCCTACAATTAATCCTTTAAGTCTGCTCAATGGTGTACTATAATCATTAAGGTAACATTAATGAAAGCTTCTTCTGACTACAGTTACATCAGTGTGTGTTTTAGTATTATTCCCGTCTTAGTGAGCCGGTGTCTTGTTGTTTTATCTTATTGCCTTCCCATTACTCAGCACTTCCAGGCTGCCTGTCAAAAATAGAAAGCAGCACATTGAGCTAAGCTACTGTATGTTCACTTCCCTGCATCAGCCATCTTTACAATTTCAGTAACAAATGTCAGCGTGGCGAGTCGATATGCATTTGTGTTTGACAAGAACAGCTTCCACAGTAACAAGATAAACCACAACACCGACAACAAAACATTTATTTAAACACTGGCAATACATCAAAACATGTAGTAATGGCTGTGGTCGCAGATGTAACATCTCATTAGTTTACTGTACATACACTGCACAATACACTAATGTGTGTTGACTTTGTTGATTTTTGTTTGTATTAAAACAAGAAGAGCAATAACAGTCATTAATCATTTTATTTGTTCTTCTTTATTCTTCTCATGTCTGGTTTTAGAGACAAAATAAATTCAAGGTAGCCTCAAGTCATTTCATCCATCTCTCTATTTAATGTTGATAATAAATGTTGAATTTATATATAATTATTTAATGTGTTTAAATTATTTATTGTCCATAAAAAAAATAAAAAATACATAAAATGAGTGTGATCTGATACACACAGAGTAGGCAGGTTAACAGGATACATGGAATAATAATAATAATAATAATAATAATAATGAATATTATGAACCAACACAACAGCCTCATCAGACATTAAAGTCACAATTTGGAGAATCAGCATCTTCATATTGTAGGCAAATGCTGAAACAACCAATCAGACTGAGGTATTATTTGACAATAACAACAATAATAATGTATTAAATTTGGTATTTGTTCTTTTTATTTGAACTCGTTTTTCTTAACTGAACCTTAAATATATTGTTTTAACATTTTTAAACAAAAGTATATTTAAAGAAAACAAACTTTGGACATGTCTGGTGCAGTTATATGTGTGGGGGGGCTGGTCGGGGGATTGGGGGTCATTGGTTGGGGGGGGGGGGGTTGGGGGGTCCTCTCTCCTCATTTCTCAGGATCAGGTAAATGGCTCTATTACCGCACTTCTTTAAGTTGGTTATTGCTCCATATAACTGACATACGGCGCAGCCTCCATTTGAGTCGCAGACAGTTATGGGGCCGCGGTGATCATGTGAGGAATTTCTCTGGTGCCCTTGGTTTTATAGGATGTGTGTCTTACATCTCTGATAAATACACCCATTTGATCCAGGAAGCAGCGAATGCTAGCAGCCCATACAGTGTTTTCCTGCTCCTTTTAGCAAGCAATATAAAAGCCACTTAAGACATCTCAATACAAGTGTTTTAGGACATGACAACTAAACTACCAATTCTACCTCTGACGGAGGCTTTATCTGATTCAGTTATCAGGGAGAAGATAGTGTTTGGAACATCGCTTTTCAGGCAGAAATGCCGCTAAAAGCCAAAGACACTCTGGCCCTTTTTAATAGTGATTGCTGAACTCTGACTCTCGGATTCCCTCTCTCACCCCTGACTTCCTGTCTTCACTCTGCAAACAGTCTCATTGCCATTCCTCTGCTCTTGGCCTTTCTCTTCCTGCGGGAATTACCCCGAGTTTGTGCTGCAGTGAAACAACTGTTTATTAAGTTTCCACTCTGTTAATTTCCCACTTTGTTGTGCTTCTCGGAACTTCAGATGCTCAGACTTACCCATCAGCCCCCCCCATCCCCCGACTCCTCTCAGATTCAATGACATGTTTTGTTTTTTTCTTCTTCTTCAGGGTTTACAGTTGAAAGCTGTGTGCTAGTCCTGCATATGTGTTTGTGATTATGAATACATATTTTCATAAATAACCTAGGGGCTGATCTGTTGGTTTCTAAAATGTTAATCAAGTTGATTCCTTGAACTTAGACTTTTCTCCTCTGTTGATGTAGTGGGAGTTTTATTTTTTATTTATTTTAGTTTTCACTTCCCGGACAAGTTTTTGGTGGCAACACAGTGCTGTGTTCACATTCTCTTCCCCTACCATAAACATCATTACCAATAATGCGAAACTAGCCCAGGATTATGCACTACATTATATAATGTTAATCAATAAACAACATTGATCATTGTCTACTGATATTATGCTGCAGGGTCTGCAGCATCTGAGCTCCCAGAATGCCTCAGTGTTAAATTCCACCAAGACAATTTTAGGTGTATGCATATTTTTTTTTCTTGCAAGCTGTTGAGCTAAATGTACACAGGAATTCAAAATGTGTTATCATAAATCTATGTTTGATTGTAAGTGTAACATTTAGAATATAATACGCAAACACTATGATATGCATTTAGAGTATGACATTAAGGACAAAAAAGAAGAGAAGTGCATTGATCAAACCATACTTTAACTCTGGAAAAATCTGCAGGATTAATTTGTATTGAGGTGGATTTCTTTCTTCCTAAGGTGACTGTTACCACACATGCAGGGTCCTCACATGCAAACATGCCAAAAAAAGAAGAAGAAAAAAAAACTGATTTGAAAAAGCCTGTGAACATTTCTAAAGATGGAGGTGGGGCTCGGAGCCATTTACACTTCTTATTTAAGGCTTCTTTATTCTCAAATGTTAAATACTAATGATTGGCCCCCATTTTGAGCTCAACCCCCACTGGAGGCCTGTTCAGGATCTCCACTGAGGCATTCTGTGTGTGTGTGTGTGTGTGTGTGTGTGTGTGTGTGTGTGTGTCTACCCAGCTCCTTTCTTCTGCTCTTAGCCACACAGGCTCAACTTCACAGGACGGTCGACAGCCCGTGGACAGCAGATGAAAAACTAAGGCAGCATATCCTGCGCCTGTTAAGTCCTCAACTAATTAGCAAAAATGGTGTCCTTTCTTTTCTTTTTAAGCATTTAGTCTCGGGGGGTGGCAGGGAGAGAATAAGACGGAGAGAGAGAGAGAGAGAAGGGGGTGGGGGGGGGGGGGGGTATGAGGGTTAGGAGACAGGGTAATGCTGTGAGTGAGATTGCAGCGAGGGAGTGACTGAGAGGGAGGAGAGGCATCTGAGCGCTCAGCTGGGCTGTTTTGAAAACACTCTGTTGAGAGCCTTCAGTTAATTCACGGCTTTTGTTTTTAGACCTTTTGTGTTTGCCAGTTTGACCATATAACATCATACATCTGGTCTATAGATTTTTGGGGGGGCTTTTCTTTGCTCAGGGACCCAGAGTTCCCCTGGGCTCAAATTCGAGTGGTCGTGTAACATAAAAGCACCTTTAAGTGTGGGCTGAGGCGGAGACGCACAGAGACAGAAATGAGAAGAGATGGCTGCGATGAATCTGGAACGTGAAGAGCACAGAATCATTTGACTCCTTTCAGCACCAGCCTGTGTCGTCCCACCAGATGAGGGATTGTTTTTGATGGTTTACAGAAGCAAAACACCTGTTAAATCCATATTTTTGATGAAAGTAGACGCTTAAGTTTTTCATCAACAATTCATCCAACAGTTCTAAAAACATATTAAAGCTCCTATGTTCAATTAATGGTAAATTACATGAAGCTTTAACAGGTTCTATGTCACCATTCATTTACGTGTTTTAGCATCCAATGAAGCGGTACAAATATACGAACGGTATTTCTGTAGTAAATTCAGCTTTTGTTCATATTTTACTTATTTATTTTGACAGTGTACAGCAATAACTTCTGTTTTTTTTTTTATTAACCAAAGTATAACAATAACCTCATTGTGAATGATGGCTACAATCATGATAGCAACCCATTTAAGAAATGTCACATTTCAGACAATAGAGCAGAACTTCAGACAGTATATCACAGAACAATATAACTCATCATGATGTGGGCGGCTGTGGCTCAGTTGGTAGAGTCGTTGCCTCTCAACCGGAAGGTCGGAAGGTCGAGGGTTTGATCCCCAGCTGAGCAACATGTCTGATGTGTCCTTGGGCAAGACGCTTAACCCTGAATTGCTCCCGCTGCTTCGGTGGCGGTGTATGAATGGATTACTGTCGTACTTACTCTCTGATGTACGTCGCTTTGGATAAAAGTGTCTGCTAAGTGAATTGTAGAATTGATGACAACAAACCAAAGTTTTTTTTAAATCAATTCTGTAGTTATGATCTACCTCTGGTGAATTTCATCAGGCATACTGCATGGCCTCCTTTGCTTACTTTCACTATTCTGAGTTTATCATTTTTCAAAGTTATTTTTTTAATTGCCCTTTCGCTTGAAAGAAAATCTTTTAAAATAGTCCAGAATAATTGGAAACATGGCGCCACGGCTTTAAGTCTGTTCCGTTGTCTCTTTTAGGCTCTCAGAAACTTTAACGTTATTCAAGCAGTTCTATCAGTCCTTTTAGGGGTTTAATCATTTATAATCTTCAAAGGGAATCATTTACTTTTTTGCCCATATTGTTCAATAATCAGACGAGCATTAATGCATTATTTGGTGATAAATTTGGTGATTTATGGTGACAAGTGACATTTGTTTGTTTCCTATAAATACTTCTAGTTGCCTTACTAATACCTTACCTTTACTTTGAACGCATTGACTATTTCCTGCTGTTTGCTGTGACTTCCTAAAGTCTTGTCGTTGAGGGCTCCAGGATTTATACATCCAAGCGAAAAGTAGCGTTGCATGTTACCAATCATGAAACCTCAACGTGGCGTCTTTAACTTGCACAGAGAGTTCACAGACTTACAGTAATTACTGCAGGACAGATCTTAGCTAGCTGTTTCCCTTTGTTTCCAGCCTTGTAAAAAAGCCAAGCTAGCTGTCTGTAGGCTGTAACTGTATATTCGACTGACAGCTATCCAGGATGATACTGAGCTCGTTCTCTCTCGGTAAGCTAATGTTAGGTTCTCAAAGTGACAGGCAAAGCCACATTAAAGCTCAAGATATTTGAGCGACTTGGTGATCTGTCCTGGCTCTGAACAGTGAAGCAGAGAAACTATTATTTACAATTCAATTTCTGGCTGCTGATCAACCTGAAAATAACATAATGTAATAATTAGTCAGCTACAATTTGACACAATAGCGCCACAGTTTGATGCTACTTGCAGACAAAAACAAATCTAGCTCTAGAGTTAGGGGTAACAAAGTTAAGTTAATGCTCTTTTAAATAAAAAGCAGGGGAATGCATTGGTGTGTGTGTGTTGATCATAAGTCTCACAATGAACAATATGTTCAGCAGTAGGTAATACCTGACAACTCCATTAAAGTACAGGTACACGTTTTCTTTATTTCTGAATGACTGCAAGATAATCAATAGAGACAATCCAACAAGGATTACTGTTTTAATTTTTTTTACTTGATTGGGTATTTCATTGTACAATGGTGAGAAAACCTGTTGTACATGGTCAATATATCCATTTTCATTTTCACTTATTTCTTAAATTGTTTTCCTTTTTCAGCCACTTTCATGTTATTTAGTGCCAAGTCTGAAATATCAGCGCTTTCAAAGCATCTGAGCTCCACAGTCATAATTATGACTCGCTTGCTGACATGAACAGTGTTTACAAATAGGAAACTGGTAATTACAGCAACTCCCACATCACATGAACTTGGCATAAACAATAAATTCCATTAAAAACTTGCTCTTATGATTTCAAGTGTGTCTGTACATTATGTAACGGCACCTTGCAGTAAGTTTTAGTGCAGCACAGTGAACATTTGTGTGTATATATACTGTATATATATATTAATTCAGATATTTAAACAATGCTTTAAATATCAGAATTATGTTCAGTTATAAGGTTTACCTATTCTATATGAATCTATTTGCATTTATTGAAGAAGCTTGTTCAAAGTTATCGCTGCAGTGAACAAAACTCTTTTTGTAAAGCCATTTCATCCCAAGTGTAAATGACAGTGAACTTAGTTTGTAACATAAGCACTCACCTCTGTATATTTTACTTTGACTTTTAATATTCAATCACAGAGTCCTCATGAAACTGAACTTTAAGAGTATCTTACTGCCGTGTCGTGACGTATGTCCAACTTAAATGGGATTGAATCATTCACAAGATAGAAGGCGGGACAAAACGTTGGGCTGAATTTGATTGGGTCGTGAGCTTTGACAAATATTATTAATTGGCGACAAAAAATGTTAACACTCCTGAGTGCAGGAAGACTCCTAAGGGTCCTATGACGCTGACTAGACTCTTCTCCTCTGTCGCCCCCCGGTGGTGGAATGAACTTCCAAACTCCATGTGATCTGCAGAGTCCCTCTGCACCTTTAAGAAAAAGCTAAAGACCCAGCTCTTTCATGAATACCTACTAACTTAATGATGATGGTCTCCATATTATTGATGATGATGATGGTAATGACGATGGTTTTTGTTTGATAAACGACGACTTATAAGATGGTTTCTATACTGATTAGAGCTCTCAAGAACTGCCCTCAATGTTGTGCTTTGCCTCTGGTCACTTCCTGTCAGCACCTGTGTGTCCAATCAGACTCAAAGCTGATCGTTTGCTCTTACTGACATTGTTCTCTTTTTTTCTAGATCCTTGCTTGTGTTGTACTTACTCTCTGATGTACGTCGCTTTGGATAAAAACGTCTGCTAAGTGAATTGTAGAATTGTAGGACGAGCCATCAGACATTTGAAACGTTTTACAGGACGAGAAAAATACGGTTATTTAAATGTCAAATGCTCAGATAATGCTTTAAGGAAATATAATTGGCAGATACATGAACATTTAACACAGGTACGATGGATAATAACTGAGAAAAATATTTTTTAATTTGATGGACTACTTTAAGTTCTTGACTTGGTCAGGTTACCTTTAACCCTGCTGAGAAAAAAAAAATGAGAGAAGGAAAGATAGCAGCCTCTGCCGTCAGTGTGGGAATGTGGCATGGATGACGTGTGGAGTAAAAAGAAAAGCTCTTTTATCATTTACATAGAGTTGAGATTGACATGGTTGTATTGTCTCATATGTGATCAGTAAGATCTCATGTAGTAGTAAGGTAGAACGATACGGTTTAGTCTATGCACTGCTCGGGGCAGAGCATATGAGGGTCAAGGGAATACACCTAGATCAATATACATAAAGAACAAAAGGATTTCAAATGGTGTCTTCATTTACATTGAACATATGTGTACTGTAATGTTGTGCACACATGGGCCATGAACATTTGTGAAGGATGAACAGGCTTATGAAGACACAAAGAGATAACTACCCCCACCCCAACAATGAGAGGCAGGGATAGAAGAATACCCCAAACATGTACTTGGGTTATAAATTAGGAGCTGTCAGGATTACAATGTATATTAATAGTCACACTTCTTTTTAATGAGTTTGGCATTGGCAGCTGAGGGGAAATACAAGTCATCATAGTAGAGCTCCTGCACACCCCGATGAAAGAACCTATAATAAATCTTGCCAGAGCAGGGCTCACCATAAATATGTATCGCATAAGGCATCTGTTTTACATTCTGCATATAAATCAGCCGCAGTGCTGAATAGCAATGAATCAGACGCTCGACGCTTGATTTGATAACAAATCGACTCTGAACTTGGGAGGGGAGAATTTAAAGCCTCGAAAAGAAGTGGGGTGTGGTGGGGTCAGTTTAGACCTGTGCGACTCTGACACGCCACTCTTCTAGCAGATAATGCTACATTTTTCTTCCTGGGTCAGGAGTGGGACTAATCTCTTTTGAGTTATCTTTTTTGTAGACTGCCTACTCTCTCACATGTCACAGATGATGACATTACCTGGACCTGAACTGGTCACAGTGTGGGGATAAAGTGCAGCAACGCTGTGGAGGATATATATTTTTTAGTAAGGCTGATGTCACTGTGTTGTGATAATGCTGGTGTAAGATGAGAGCGATTTGATGACATGGTTTATTTATGCATGATACGTTGTGGTCTTAATCGTATTTTTGGATGTTTTGTTTTTTTAATGAAATCAAACAAAATATTCTGCCTCTATTTTTCTGAAGTTAGATTTAAATCCATTTATCAAGACTCATTTATGAAATTAATTTAATCTCAGAGTTTTGTATCCCTGAAATGTACACTTTTTTCGTGGGAAATGTGAAGACAAAGCCCTACTGTAGATTATTGTAACACTGCACAATATTTCCTCATGCACTTTACTTTTAGGACACTGCAGTTTATCTCCTGCTCTGTCCTCAAACAGTCGCCAGCATGCCTAAAGATAAAGTTACACGTTCAGTAGTCTCAGAGAGTATGTTACAACCTGAAGCGATTTCTATACATGACAGGATCAATAAAGAGCTCTTGCTGATTATTGGTTTCTGTGGGAGTATCATTTTGTCTCCAGTGATGTCATCATGACTGGGACAAGGTCACTTAATGAGCAAGAAAACATAAAACAATTCATACAAAATAAAACTTGAAAAAAGCAAGTTTTAGCTGCTAGTCAATTTCAAACTCCTGTATAGAAATTGTGCAGATTTACCTTTTTATCCAACAGTTTGTCTAACTGAGTATTCTGATTGGGTCTTTCCATGAGTGCTGATATACGGCTCAACAGTGGGGTTCTGGAAGTAAAAATCCCATTCATGTTCTCCAAAGCCGATTTGATTATTGGCCATAATGTAATAACTATCCAAAGTGGACTTACCATGAGCTACCTGAGTGTGAAACGATGGCGTATGCTCCTGTAGAAGACACAAGTTCGTATGATATAAACATTTTTTATTCGCGATATCGGGAGAACTAGAAAGAACTACACTAGCCACGACCACAGAGTGTCCCAGCGACGTCCTTGGTTGTGAAGCTTGCTGTTACCATGGCAATGTTTCCCCCTCCTCTGAGCCAAATGCCATTGGATATGCTCGCTAGCAGGATGCAGTTAGTTAGCTAACACAAAATGTACTTATGCAGAAGTGAATGTAACTAATATATTTCACAACACAAACTACAACATAGTATAACACTCGTATTAACAGTATAAACACTATAACAACTACAAAAGTGACATTTAAGTAGAAGCGAATTGTCCTTGACTACGGACAGAAATAATGTACATAGTCTTGAACCTTTGCCTTTTTCTCTGCTTTCTTGTTTTCTCTGATTTTTCCCAATGTGTGTCACTACGCCATAGCCTGGTGTTCTGTGTACTGTAAGTTTACATTACCCTTAAAGCAACATTGATTTGCTGCATGAGTAGCAAGAGTGCAGGAAATGGTTTGGGTTGCTTGGCAACAGGTCAGTTTGAGTTAAAAGGTGGAACTAGTTAAATTGCAGGCGCAAAAATGTTTCCCCACTATTTTCTTTCATGTGCTGGTCATTTAACCAAAAGCAATATCCCACCAGAGGAAGTGATGTTTAACTGACTATCTGCACTACAGTGATTATCCCTCTTGTGTGATATAGTTTAATAATAAAACAAATATTCAAGCACAAATCATCAAGAAACAGTTTTGATACTAACCCCTACATTTTGGTATTAAAGAATTGTAACTAAGTATGAAATGAACTGGAAGCTAGATGTAAAGCTTGTATCAGTGCAATCTGATAAGTTCTTTGATTCAACACATGGCTCGTGTACAGTGCCAGATGAAGGTGGGATACCATCCCCCCTTTTCATGTCTCATGGCAGGTTGCGTAAAGTTGTTTCAACCCAGATGCGCCGTTGACACGATGACAGAGGCACAATGGGAGGAACACCGTGGCGATGTGTGTTTTTGCGGGCATGTCTGAGTGTGTGTGTATGTTCATCCGCTGTGCCTCTCGCCTATCTGCAACGCACATTGAGATGCCAATACTACGGCATTCTGCAGCAATGTGTAAGTAAAAAGTAAAAAAGACGTCATGTTGTCCGCTGTTGCAGTATCACAATCTGTAAAGGGTAACTATTTCAAAATGACTTAAATATATCTTTTTTAAGGGTATTTTCTGCATTTTTGTAACTTATAAGAAAGTTTTATAGAGTTGAAATTTACCAAAAATGTGCAAATATCTGCTTGTATACCGTGCCATCTGATTTTTCATTTTACATTGTCTTAGATCATGCTACAATGTGTTTTAAGTTCACAAAAACCACAAACAGTAACATGTGATTACATACATTCAAATCAAAAAGACAAACATTACCTGATTTAGTTTGTTAAAATATTTTAAAATGTTATGGCTAATCAATACAGTCAGGAGGACAGAGGACATCAGTGTGGGTTAGCCTGTAAAACATACTTAACAATAACGCTGGCTCATTCACAAAAGGAAGACATAACTATCAACAGAGCAGCCAAATGGGAGCTCTCTTCACAAACATACAAATTATCTTGTGATAGCAGCTGGGGTCTAACATCTGCCTGGGAAATCAAATACCCAGGGAGCAGATGCTCATACAACCAACAGTGTTATTTTCTCTACTTCAAATTGCCCTTGGCTGCAGGGGCAGTATTTAAAATAAGGTGTGTCATTTGTCTAACCCGACCAGTGCTACATTGTGCTGGATACAGAAAAAAAAATATAACAATGAAACTGAGTGTGGTGATTCCCAAAGAGAATGGTTTTCATTCAAAATGTGGGAAAATGCAATTGTAAGACAAGATGGTTCAGATTAGATGTTAGCCTTAAATACAAAGTATGTACAGCTGATATATCAACTCATCAACAAGTCTGAGCCCCCAGAGGCCTGGCTGTGGATGTGGTATCTCTGAAGATGGGATGCCAGAAGGAACGTTAAAGGCAAAAGAATCAGAAGCCAATGCTAGCTATCAGGAGAGCTTACTCCTCAGCATGTTCTTATCCCCTGTTGTTCAGAACAAGCAGATGGTTTTCAGCAAAATTCAACAATCTTCCCTTGCTCCAGGGGTTTGAAAACAATTGGGAGTCAACGTCTCTTGATATAAAATAAGACAACCTTCTATCTGATTTGTTGGCATGGACACTAAGAAGCTGCAGACCCATTTAAGTTTTGTATTTTCAATGCGCCTACATGATTAAAAGATGTAGTAATGAAACTGTAGTATGCAGTGATTGCAGAAGACAGACTTAATAGATTAGTAAAATAAAGACGTGTACTATATATTAATTTAAAAAAGAGAAAAGGGTAGACATAGATTAAGACTGTATTCATTTCAAAGATGATACCCTTCTGTATGTTTTCTTGTGTGTTAAAAAAGGGTTTTATGTTGAAGATGTTGTACTATTTTAACTGAAAGAAAGGTTGTTCAAATGAAGTCTGAGTCATTATCTATCTCCCAAATGCAGATGTAAGCCTTTGAAATCATGGTTGTGGTTGTAGACCTATAGATATCAGCAATCACGAGGTAAACTACCTGTTCAGAACGATTAGCGATATACGTGAAAGACAATCAGAAACTACCAATGACTGATGAAGAAGTCAAACACATAACATGTTGAGTCAGGTGACAAATGATTCTAATGGGACTGGCTGGATGTGTTGTAGTAGTAAACTATTGGCTTACATTGCAGTTTGTGATCATTCCAACCATTTATGTATATTGTGCGTGCGTCGTGATCTCCTGTGTTTTTGGGGCCAAAATTGATCACCAAAGTTGAAACTTTATTTATTCATTGACAACTTTGACATTGACAACATCACCGTTTCACCCGTACCTGACTTTACTAGTTTTATTCTTGATGATGAGTAGATTTGAAGTTTTCTGGAAACATAAAGAAAATGTTGGTGATTAATCCTTATGGGTGTGCAGTGATTACAGCAGGTGCTCAATTACCTGCTTTCTTAATTTTTAATGTTCCTCCCCCATAATGCACAGGACCTATGAGCTAGCTGGTGGAAATGAATCATGACAGGTTTGTGTTTTAATGTTTCATCATTCAGTTCTGCAGACTACTGTAGAAAGCCTGACTAACTCACTATGCAGAATTGAATAGCACTCTTCTTGGCAATTCATTTGGGTGTTAATATATTAAAATTAAAACTGACTGACTGATTACAAAGAAAAGTCCAACATTAAGGCGAACCTCAAAGCGTATGATACTGCAATTTGTAGAGATTAACTAAAGGGTTAAAAATAGTAAGATAGATAAATAGATAATTTATTGATCCCAAGGGAAATAAAAAATGACATAAAATGATAACTAATTTGATCAAAACAATGTAAGACAGAGGTTTAGTTAACCACAAAAATCAGTTCTCTTTTAGGTAACCATTGCAGGTTTAGGACTAATGTGATATTTCAATCTGCTAATCTAACAACAGAGTGAGGACAATACATCCAAATGCCTTTCTATATTTCCGAACAACAATTGTATTGTACGTTTTTGCAGTGAGGTTAAATAAAATTCAAATTGACTAAGTGTGAAAAAACATGCTTCCTTTCAAAAACAGGGAAGGGGAAAACATAACATTGTTGAATATTGAGATATTTGTGACAAAAAGGAGAAATTGAGGAAGAGGCTGGCTCTGAAAATTCCTCTTGCAGCTTGATTCACACCTGCACACCCTCCATGGCAGCTTGTTCTGCTAGGGTCGTCTGTTGCTCGGCGGGAGTATTTGGGGATGATTAATTGCTCTGTCTTGTCAATGGTGTGCTCAAAACAGCGGGATCCTCTGCATATGTAAATACAAGCAGTCTCAGCACAGCAATCTAGAGCAGGATTAACACAGGTACGCTTCAGAGCTCAGACCTATTCACCAATCTTTTCTATTATCTCTGACATCCAACCTATGTCAGATTGAAAAACATCCCTTTCCTCCTCCTGATCCGAATACATTCATCTTGTCATAACACTCCTCTTACAAAAACGAACAAGATAAGGGACTACAGATTTATCTTACATTGTGTCAGCAAACAAGAAGCTTATGTTTGTTTTGAAAAAATATTTAATGTTTGGAGGTATTGGCTCGATAAAATTCACATTTTAAACCTACTTTAAGATACTTATGGAATAAGTATGTCAGAAATGACAATTGATGATTTAAAAGATGTTTTAAATGTAAATGTAAATGTATAGACAGCCACAGTTCATATCAGTACCCTTGAATCGTCTAATGGTTGTTCCAAACCTTCTTAGGCCCTACTACCCCACTGTCTCATTAGGTATTCTAGTACTTTAAGCCATCCATTTGGAGGTTTCTACTCAGTTGCTATTTAAAAACTGCTCATATTTGCAACACTTGGAGGTGTTTCATTAAAATCTGGTTGAGATGTTCTCTGTGGTGTTGGCTTATTGTAGCCTGTGTTCTACTGGTCATTGTGACAATAAAAGTAGCAAAACTTAGACTCACAGCAATTATCAAACTAGAATGTGTTGATATTTTCCCGAATGCAGTGGGTATTTTCCCAAAGAAACATTTTTGCAACTCTTTTTTTCTTTAAGCAAAATTTGAAAAATCATCCATACAGTACCCCCACTGGAAACTGCAGCAGAGCCAATGGTGGTACCTTTTCTGTTATAACTGTTTGATATCGTATTGATGGCAATAAAGGTATTTAAGGTCACAGGAACCTGAAAATAGAATACTCACGTTATCTTTGTATTTTAATAGGTATATAAATGATTGGCAGCTCTCCTCTGTAGACAAATCAACACAAACCCGCCAGTGATAAAAAGCCTCAGGACATCCCAGAAATTTAAGACCCTAATAAGGTATAAGGCACCTGGAAGGGAAACCATTTTTCCTTGATATGTTTCATCTCCTCATGCCATTGGTGATTACCTGTGAACTGGCTGCCTGGTGACAGGTAAGGATTTTTATGTTGCTCCGTTATTAAGGGATGGTTGAACAAAAGGTGCAAATGGGTACATTTTACTGAGGATGTTACAACCTCCTACTAGATTATGCCTTGTGACAGCTTTGTCATCTCTGTGCACTGACGTGCTCTATAGAGTGTTCTGATATCATTAGCTTCATTGCTCTTAATGTGTCTGCTCCCTCCAGCAGGAGGATGGGTCATATATTGTGCACATCAGTGGACTCAAGCTAGAAGTGAGAGATTACTAGATAAACCCATTTTTCATCCGGAAAATAAAAAAAAGAGTGCTTCATAAGAAGGAAACATAAAATTGATTCAAACACTTAAGATACCAGTTGGTAAGCAAGGTAACATAATAAAGCACATTGTTATTAGATAGACTGTAGTCTTTGGAGGTTACTCGGGATCTCGTGCCTCTCTTGCAGGATTAGCAGCAGTCCTGTAAACCACAGAGTGTCTTTTGAGAGGTCATAAGTCAGGAAGCAACAATAACTGGAGTGGTGGGATGTGAAGGACACCCCTGACTTTTAGATTGTGATTCTTTGAAGCATGGACAACTAGTGTCATATCACCCAGCTACATGGTGCAAGACCGACTTTGCCACAGTAAAATTACTGGCGCAAAGCTGCTGGCAGGAAAGATGTTATATACTGGGAGGTTCACTTCAGTGGCACATAACAATTGGGTTCCACTGATGATGGCAGTGTTTGCCTGTAAGCCACCTGCCCGATCAGACCATGTCCAAAGCATCAAGTGGAATGCATGCTGGTGTATTGTGTTTATTCCATCATCTTGCCTGGCCTGGATTAAGACCTGTATTTACTCAGAAGGGAGACCAACACTGTCCCTGAGTAGTCGGTTCATCTTTGGTAAGATCAGTAGTTGAGGAGGCTAAATAACTGTAGGTCGAAGACAATGGTTACTATACTATAAACATAACGTTAAGTTAATTACTTTCATATGTCTGGGAGAGTTTTTTTAAGGGCTGGTAAGAAAGCAGCTCTACACAATATTTAAGCATCCATTCCCCACCTTAAGTTGCCGCTGACCAGTTGATTGTGAGAATTGTGCAATTATCCAGCCACCATCATATGAAGTCAGCTATATAAACATATTTGAATATAAACATTGTAATGACATAAAAAGGAATAATGCTGTTGATAACTGGCCCATTTTCCAATTTTTGCAATAGCCCTTTTACCTCAGCAATAACTCTGCCATCTTTGCCTTAGAGTTAGACCACTCACTGTTCTGATGACATTGATACAAAGTTCACTCTGAAGTGCATTTTCTGCACATAAAAGCACAAATATGGATTTGTTTATCACCTTTTTTTTTCCATTTATAAGTGTTTTCAGACAACATTAACTATTTACAGGCTCTGCATAATTGTGCCTTTAAACTTTGCCATCCTTTTTCAGTTTAAGATGCACTGGACGCTGTTCCTAATCTAAAAAAATGTTAATCATTTGGGGCACAGCTTTTACAGCAGATGAAAGGAGATGATTTTATTGGCCTTGAATATTCCGCCTACGCTGTACCTGCTGTTTCAATCCACCATTATATTTCAATTCCGCTTCAGCCTCTTTTTTTGGTTCGCACTGCATATTCCTAAGTTCCTTTCAAGCTTATGGTTCCCAGAACTTAGTTGTTGTGCTTCAAATTTGTACTTGTGCTTTATTTTCATCTTATGAAACTAAAGTTTTGGGGGCAAAAAAAACCTGAATATACACAAATATTATCAATAAGTCACATTTATTGATGTTGTTCTGAACACATCTCTGTTCACCAAGCATTTCTTTCAAATACAGTTTTAACATTTTGAATGTTTACCTCTTCTAAAATCATCCCGTTTTTCAAATGTTTCATTTAACATTTCAGATCATTTGTTGGCATCTATTTTTCTCTTTCCTCTCATCTTACAATCACTCCACAGGCTGTCAGTCTGTGGAGCAGATAGAGAGGCAGAAATCTGCTGAAGCTAGGCAAAAAAACTGCTGAAATCTGGTGTGGAGAATTACACCAATTGAGGAAATTCCTATTTTTCTGGGACCAATGAGAGTTATAGGGCAAAGAGAGGTTGTATATTTTGGTTAGGATGGAGAGCGGAGTTGAAACAAGTGAATATTGCTGAACGAGCGACGCTCGCATTCAGAAGGAGACAAAAGGTGGAAATGAAATAACTTCCTTTTCTCGGGAAAACACAGGAGCTCTTGACAGAATAATAGCAGCTGAGTAGATGGAGAAGGTTCTGTGCTAGTCGCTCTAAAACACAGGAAACTGTTGTGCCGCCTGCTCGCACTATTAAAAGTGAACAGGCACACTCACCAAAACAAAGGCAAGGTCCTGAGCAACAGATTTTTATCATGAGCATTTAACAGAATGTCAGAGGTTGTTTCATGAAGTGAAACTACTTTCCTATTTACTATAACTGAAGGATAAAGGTTAGAAATAGAGTAATGATTGAGCTGAAGTTCAGTTACTACCCAAAACTATTGAACATTTGTTGCTGTGATATAGCTTGGAAAGACAAAAGTAGACTTCATTTTAATGTTTTGTTTAAAAATGTCAAAAAGACAGATAATGACCTATTCACCCTGCGACTGCACTAAAAAAACACAAATGGAGGTAAACCTTAAAAGTGATTAAACGTATTTTGACTTTATATTTGCTCTAAAAAGTTAGATATAAAGCAAAGAATCCAAACTGCTATTATTTTATTTGTAAATTAATATCTTACAATCGGAAAAATAATTAACTGAACCTTGAAAGTTTGAGATCCACAAACTAAAAAGTTTTTCACTGTTGAGACACACTAAGTTTAGAAATGTCATTAAATAAAATAATTATAGTTGTAAACTAAACCCAAGTTGCAACATTCAGATTTGGGTAAGCCATTATTTGGGTGAAAACAGGTTTATGGTCAGACACAGTGACAAATTAGTTAATAAACAGAGTGATCCTTTTGGCAAATCTAAGAGCAAGATATTTGTTAAAGTTAGAGCCAAAAGCAGAAAAAGTATTCTGAACTAACACTCAGATTATGGCTGAAATAATCAAAAAAGAATGTATGAATATGCACCTTTTCGCTTAAAGGTTAGCCAAAAGAATTACAAATTAAAATATGCTTCTATCTAATGTATCATAAAACATTTGGTGGAGTTGAAAAAATCCGCCAGTCCTATGTTTTCTGAAGATTTCTGGTTTCGATGTCTGAATCGTGAAACTTGATCGACTTTCTCAAAATTGCAGTGGGGCTTTTGCAATGTTTTGTTCTTGAAGTTGACACTTGTGCTGCTTCAGTGGAAGACATGTTGTGAATAATTCACACATACTAATTATGATGGAGGAAATTAAAAGACCTCCACTGGGTTCCTGGACCTCTTCAGTATTTAAAAGCTATGTCCAATCAAGCAAATGATTCCTCTCATGCAATATGGTAATGGCTGTGTGTGTGTGTGTGTGTGTGCGTGAATGTGCATGTGTGTTCAGGAGGAGGGCAGGGCGGATTTATATCAGCGCAGTAAATGTTAATTACCATATGTTTGTGAGTCCTGTAAGCTGATGTACTTGATGTTTATAACTTGGATTATTAAAATGTCTCCACTCAATTACTCGAGACTCTGCTCTGTGTGCAGATCCAGACTTGACCTGTTTTCTCTCTTTAGACTCTGTGCACACAGTGGAAACAATGCCAAACCCAACAGACGCATGTATGCATATAAAGAGAATAAGATGAAATTAAGATGGGGAAATAAATTTAAATGATCTTCCTTATTTAATAGTAATACAAATATAATGTTCCATACCAGGATTATGTCTTAACAGTGAACCCTAAATTATAAGTGTGCCTTGTTTGTAATTATTTTTTAGCCGTGCATGCTGGGAAAAGCTAACGGCCCCCTTCTCATCCCTCCAGAGCATTTTGAGCTCACAATAACTTTAAGTGACTTTTAAATTTGTATTTCCATAAGCTTGCTCCAGTTCCTTGACCCAGGAGGTTGAGAACCACTGATGGAGACAATGTTATCGCTCTGTTTGAGAATTATCGAGATTAAAAAGTCAAAGGGCACGTGTTATTTAACCATTCGTTTAGCTTTGTAATTGTTTAAGTCTAAATACTAAGTCTAAACACTACTTTCTCATTCTTTCTCACTTGGCATGCAACTGTAACGGGCAGATAATTGTAGTCGTCACTGATGTTGATACTTGACCTGTACAGGTTATCATGTCTGTGTACCTGGTTTTCCTCTTCCCCTGAATCAATTGTCTGGTAATCTCTTGCTTTAGCTTTCAATTGTGAGAAAATGTAGCCACTGCAGGGGTAGTCCTTTAATGGCTTGACCCTGAGTGGCTTTTTCTCATAGAGACAAAAGGGCAGTAAGGAAATCAAAAGAGAGGCGTAGTAGATGTTGAGAACTCTTTGGAGCAGGGGCCTGGAAAAGGTAATAAAGCTGCGATCGTTTTACTGGAAATACAAGTTTAGTTTAGTTTTCAGAGACAGGCATCCTTTAAAATCTAAAGTAATGCCAAACAACCAACAAGGTGAAGTAAGAAACATTAAAGATATCATATAAAATGTTTTCCTCTATATATAAAAGAGAGTGAACAATATTAAATCATCCATTCTGTCAACATCATGAACGTTTGACCGCTCCATTCACACATTGACTCAACTGGACTTTGCACTCACTCTGTACCATCGAGCTGACCCAGTTAAGTCTGTTTAATGTCCTGTCCACTCTCAGGGACATTTGCCTCAAACATAGCTTCACAGAGTGATGTACTAATAAGTTCAAGGTTGCAGTGCATCAGTGAAAGGAACTATATATTTTTAAAAAAAGGAACAAATAGTTTGGTGATCTCCTGACCTTTCCTTTAACTTTTTTTTTCTCTAAACTTCTGACATATTTAAACAGTCCTGAGTTGAAATAAAAGATAAGAAATAGCTGACCAACCCAAACAATTACACTTAAACAATCTGCCAGTGAATTCTTAATGGCCAATAAAACTAAAAAAAACAAGATCCATTGTCTGTTTAACGTCAAAGAACTGCAGCTCTACAGCGCGTAGAGGCTTGATGATGAAGTTTCTCCTGAATACATATTTAGCCTTCTTACGCCCACAGATTGTATTTATATTAAAAGTAATTAACTAGTTAAGCATACATGTTATATATTTTGGAGGTCTGTTTATTTACATTATTGCATTAAGCTGATATAAGGAATGCCATTCGAATCAGGAATCTGTCTGGATCAAAAATCGAGTTTGAATCCAATGGTGACCTAAAGAATTGAAATTGAATCAAACCAAGAGATACTGAAAGATGTATCCAAAGAATTGAAAACTATATCGTTGTACTCTATGTACAAGGGCTGTATCTATAAAATGATACAGCAAATTATTGCAATACTTGTTTTCACAATATCATGTTAATTTTCCCACCCTTCACATTGATCCATTCAATGGAATCAAAATTTTGCTTTTATTTCCCTTACCTTCCTGTAGTCACAACAACCTCCACACCTCTAGATGTTTGGTTGTAGGCTGGCTGCTTGAGCCTAAAACAAAAGGGTTAGAGCAGCAGTGGTCACGATACGTATTGTATTGTGACTAATGTATCATGATTAGTATGATTAGCCTTATGAGGTCTTTATACAGACCTGCTATGTACACTTGGTGGTGTATTTATTTCAGCAAATACATCAGTCACTGAGCCCCCCTTCCTTACTGTTTCTTTAAGTATTTCCTTATGAAAGGGTATTTCCACTTATTCTAAAAACTGGCTGTATTGTGAAGATGAAAGAGAAGCCATGTAACATGTTCAATGGGCTGGACGACCAAGTGCTATTTAATCACCTATAAAAGACCCACCTCAATATAACTCCTTAACAGTGGAGTGTTTGCTGGTGTTTTTTTTTTTATATATATATTTTGAATATTTGAAATGCTTCACCTTGCACTCAGGCAGCTCTTTAGTTTGCCACTATTTTTTTTCCTATTTTGTAAAATGTCCATATTGATGAAAGTGCAATACAAAATGTATTTAGTTTTTTTACACTGTTTAAAAAATATCCTCTGGATGTAGCTTTCAAAGCCAACTTAAATCTATTTAAACACTGAAAGGGTATTTTGCACTCCTCTTAACCTCAGACCAAATAGTGTAAGGAGTCAGCATTACCACTGTTACAGGTGTATGTGTTGTAGTACTGTTTTTCAATTTGGGTAAACCATTATGTGATTGGTGATAGTACTTTTCATGATGGAACAATGCGTTTTGGCTGCAGGGCTAATGGAGTACTAAAATCCTTATAATTAAGGATCCACATTTAGGAGAAGTCCTGTGTAATAGCTCCTTTTAAATGTTGATGCGATGGTGTCCACAGTAGAGTTGCCTTTATCTGCAGTGATGTTTGTACTAATTGTTTTAAGGGCTTTTATTTGCCTAAGGGGTTTCTCTTTTTCTCAGTTTTCTTCACCCAATTTTCAATCATCATATCCAATGTTAATGTATTGTATGAGAACATAATACATTCTAGATTTCAAATGCTAGAATTGCATTGAAATAATTGTTTCAGATGGGTGTTTTTTTTTTGCATTTATTAATGTAATGAGACAATTATTGGTCAAAAAGTCATTGACATTGACATGAGCACTAGTAATGACCCTCAAGCTTCAAAATATCACAGTCCAGCTCTTTACATGTTATTTTTGTTCTGTGGCACGGTTATTGCAAATAGGTCCTCAAAGGCACGTAATTAGCCCTTATGAAGACCCTTGGCTCAATGAACCCCAACCTTAACAGATTGACATCATCGCTACATAGCTGATGTCTTACCTTCATATGACCCATCTGTGCTGTCTATTTCTTTCTTTTCACCTGAGGGTGAATAGAGCGGTAGTGAGGAAGCACTTTTGGCGTGATATGAATGAAATGGACATTCTCCTCTTTTCCGCTTTTCATTTTAAACACACAGACATCTGAGTTAATGACATGTTTTGATGTTCGTGAAGGACAAATTATGCATTGGTTGATGAGTTTCCCGCCTGAGGGGAGACCGTTTTCACCACTTAGTTACTATTTGCAGTCATGCCATTAGTTATTTATTGTTAATAAAGTAATGCTTTTCCTCAGGCCGCCAGGAATTTGACCAGACATCATGTTGTTTGTGGCTACATGCATTTGTGAGAATCAGGCCACAGCCTTTAAACTTAACATGAACTATCCTTGCAATGCCATCACAACAATTTCAAAATGTTTGAATGTGTCTTTTTTTTAAAAACGATACTTTTAAAAAAAGATTTTCTGAAATGTAGAAGGAGAATGCAGGGTCATAAAATGGATGGATAAATTGCCATGGTTATAAGAAGTGAATGAGTGTTTAGTATCTGGATTTACCCTTCCCCACTCATCCCTATTTTCGGTCTGCCTTCACTGAGACAAATCCCCGTGCCTAGCCCACTGCTTTTATTAAATTCGCCTCAATAAAAAAGCTCAGACAGGATTTATTAGGTACTCAGCACGGACGTTTAGTATTTCCCTCTGTTATTAACTGAAAATCAATAGATAGCAAAGAAAATGGAAGTCATACAAGTGTTGTCGCCTTTATATTATGTCGGCTGTCGGGTTAGATTCATGATGGGGCTCCGGCGTCTGCAAGGTGGCTTTTCTGCTTACATTGCAAGACCTAAAGTGGAAGTTATTCATTAGAGTAAGCCAGCGGTCAGATACATTTCCAGGCCCTTTCACACATCTGTCTTAGTAAGGCTCGGATAGAGTGAGAAAGGATGCTGATAGACCCTGATAGAGATGTCAGACGCAACACACAGCCTGCTGGATTTATGGTTATTTTGTACTCAAGACCTTTTTTCACACCATCATGGAGTATGTACCCTTGGAGTGTAAACTGGAAAAGCATTGCTCTTGACGTCGCACCTGCTTCTTTACTTATCCGTCATATCATCACTCAGTCCATTCTTTCAACGTCTGGAGCTGTCAGCTGCAAAATGCTACTGATGAAAACAGTTTCATCTTTTGACGGCGATCTTTGTTGCACGAGTTTAATTGAACTAGTTAAAATCAAAATGAACTGCATAGAAAAGCACTATTCCACTCTCATAGCCCTCTGGAAAGCCTTTAGTGAAGCTCATTCTGTGCTATCACAGGTTTGGACCGCTGCACACACTCAAGTTCACCAGGGTAAAGGTGGTATTCACTTTATATGCAATAAAATAACAGTCATTCACTAAGCCTGCGCGCGGTGTCCCGACTGCAAAGCAATTCCATCACCAGGAAAAGTGGCTTTGTCCACATATTAGTCTTTTCTTTCACGAAAAGGCTGGAAAAATGTGGGAATAAAGAGCTTACCCACCTCACTAATTTAATTACTCTTAGGACCTCCATGACAGTAATGTAAATATTCCATCATGAGGACCCAAGATACACAGAGTAATTACTTAAGGCTTTCCTTCACATCTCTCAAGACTTTTTTTTATTACCCAAAAGCTTTTTAACATTAGCACTCTCTTCCTGACAAATTAAATGAAATTTCATTACTCTAGCCATCCTAATGGCATGAAACTATCAGCTGTTGTATGCCTGCTCTCTCTTCCCCGCCTGCCCCGGCAGATTAATCAAATAGTCAGCCTCAGAGTCAAACTGAGAGGAGCATCGATCCGCTAGTCTGTGTTTGTCTACGCTTCGTCCGTGCCGCTGATCTGAACCTTGAGTGAAAGTCTTATATATTGATCTCCATATGTTAAACATATACAGTCCATCACAAAACAATTATTTAGAGCAGAGGCAGATGTCTACCTGCTGCTACCTGTTCTTTATCTGTACTTAACAAAGAATATTTATCCAGGCAGCATGTTTAATATTTATCAGAAATGGGTTTTTTTTAAATGCTGTGACTATCCCATTGTCAGAACCTTTATAAATAAAGCTTTCCATAACGTCATATAGGGGCCCTACATGTTTTATATCCCACTTAATGTAAATAGGCACATGATGGCATTGAAAATATGCTTTAAGTAGCTCTAAATAGCAAAGAGAGGGCGTGCACCAATAAAAGGTTTCCATAGATTTGTTATAACCAGCCATTACCTATGATATTTAACACCTTCGGTTTTGTAAGGGTTAAGCTGCTTGGCCTTTTGATCTCTCAGGGGTAAGGTCTTGGCAAAGTGCCCCTCCACCTCCCGAGGCCCTTAAGGGACTTTCAATCCAATTGCCTGCGAAGAGTGGATGCAGATCTCAAGGTTACACCTGAGTGTTCAAGGGCAGGTCCAAGTGTAATCGGCACTTAGATCATAGATTAATCTTATTTGCTATCTATTAGGCTTGATTCTTGCTTCCTCTCCTCCCCTCCCAAAGCCAGGATTACTGTGATAGTTTAAGATAATGGATTCTTATGGAAGAGGAGGTCAGGAACCATTCTTGTTTCAGAACCTGCAGATAATATGATTAATCTAAAAGCCTCTTTCAAAAGAGCTCCCACCTTCAAAGGCCTAATTGGCAAAAAAAAGGTATAGAATAAATCTCAGATGTTGGCTCTTGGGTGTTTTATTAATTACAATTTTATTTTCTCACCATGTGTAGGTGAAGGGAAATACAATTTGTACCTTCTTCATTCACTCAAGATAACTTTTCATCAAACCTATCAGCAGGGATATACAAATAGCTTTTATTTAATATCATAAGGGTAATCTCATATCGTTTACCTTTCAACCTTTAGGTCCTTGTTTATGTACTTTATTGTTACATAATGCCACATGTTGACGTTGACATTATTTTGTGAGGGCATAATTGACATTTCTTTGATACAAATAAGCCATTTGAGAGTAGACGAACACTGCTTACCTGTTTAAAGCCATTTACAAAATGTTCAATTAACATTTAAAAGCAGACCAAAATGTAGCATCATCATCCATATATTACACGAAAGGTTATGTAGGGAGAGAAATATTGATTTCGCTAATACGATCTCATTTTGATTCCAAATCTCCCCCTGTTTTGATTCCTGCGGTAGCCACTAGCTAAACAGATAACAGATAAACTCTGATAAAATATATCCAAATGTGGCAGCCTCTCCGATAACCTCTGAAGACACGTTAGTTATCTTGTCCAGTCATCAGCAACTGAATATTTATCACAAAGAACAGACCCGTGTTCCTGCCTGCATGTTTACCAGCTTATACACAAATAGAGGTCTTTTTTTCTCTCAAGAAGAACGAGCTGATATTTGAATCAGGAGCATGTAAATCCCCTCACCTGCACAAATACAAATAAGAGATTAGATTTAGGACCAGTTTGACGTACTGATCGCTGTAAATCTTTTTAGTATATGTAGAAGAAGGTATAACAATACTGAGTGTTTCTAGTTAATTTCACCTCTTCTTTTACTCTATATGTCAATCTTTTTACATGATAGACCCTGGCTTGTGATAAAGCTCTTATCAGCCTGAATCCCAAATGCTTCTTTAAACATGTATCTATTCATTCTGTATCTTAGTCATGAATATGGAAGTGATTGTTTATTCTTGTATTCCTATGTTTTTACCCTCGATGTAAAGCACATTGAGCTTTCCTTTAATGAAATGTGCAAATTTGCTTTGGCTATTGCTATCCTTTGTCATCGCTAAATTAGTACAAATTACACCCACAGGTATGTTTACATGTTACAGATACTAATACGTTTTTCTCTGATTGACTTCTACAGTTTGCCTCCACCTCCGAGTTCTAGTTCAGAATTAGTTACACCTCGACTGTCTATGAATGTGTTCGCTGATAAGTCAACTAATTTATGGTTTTTCAGGGGGCACATGCTGTATTGCCTTATCAATAGTGGTCGACTTAATAACGAAGGACCAAGGATTAATGAGACATAAATTGTTGTTCATTGATTTTCACATTTATTCTGTCACATGGGTCATTCTTCTTACTGGTCAAGTTTCTGAGGCAGCGATTTGCCCCCTGGGTGTAAAAGATTGCCATTGTTGTTCTGGTTGTAAACATGTTAAGTGGCTTGATATTTAATGAAAAACGTCTTTTTTTTTTTTTGTCATTGCTCACTGTACAACAAATTTTCATGTGCATCTCCGTAAGTAAACAATAACAATCACCGAATCCTCACATGCGTTCAGCCATCCGTAATAGTTATTAAAAGGGGAAAAAAAAGGGTTAGGGTTAACAATCAGTGCAGTCAAATGTGTTTTTAGGACCTTTATACCCAATACAATAACACCTAATGAGGATAGAGGTGGACATTACATTTAACCTTGTATATGTTAGTGTTTTCGCTCATATTATGTTTAATGTTTAACCTTGTACATTGAGAGCACAGTTACTGAAGACACATTCCTTGTGTGTGTAAGCACACATGGCCAATAAAGCTGATTCTATTCTATTAATACTCCTTGATGTCCATATAGATAAAGAAAGTAAAAAAAAAAACATGCCTCATTCAGTCCTGATGAAAAATCGAAATCTTAATTTAATATGAAAGAGGCTGATTCATGATATCACACTGTCCATTTAGTGGAAAGAAAGGGGAAATTTATTAGAGAGCAAAAGACGGTTTTGTTGTATGTTCTTATGAAATAAGGACGTAACCTTTGAAAAGATAGATTGAGGTCTCATTTCCATTCTCACCTGATACTGTCACACCGCTGTGCTCATTAAAAGCTGTCCGTCATCCTTCTCGCTCACAAACAGCCCTGCTTTGTTTTCACCATTTATCATTGTCAGAGTCGACATGAGAATCAGAATGACCCAAAATCTGTACATTACAAAGGGACCATTGGGCTTGTAATTAATTGACGAATTCTATCCTGATATAAGTGTTCAAAGTCTGCGAGGATGAATCTGAATGGTTTTGATGGATGACATTAACCGAATTTAAGCCACATTGACAAGTTGTGTGGAACATTTTCTTTTATATTTTTGAGAAAGGGTTGCCCCTGTAGATCCCTTGTTCTGCCTGGTTTCTTCTATCTTGTATGTTTCTGCTGCGTCCCCACATTGACAAATGTCTTTCACCAAAGGAGTGTTCAGACCAAAAGTAAATCACAGTTTTACTACACCATCAGAAATGTTCAATACAGCCTAGATTTGACAGCATGAGTTGGAAAAGTTTTTTTTTCTCTTCCTGACAAAACATGTTTGTTTGTTTTTTTTTATAAATACCTTTCACACGTCTGGAATATTCTGTTCTGATTTTGGCAAACTTTTGACCTGTTAAATGCAAATTAATCTGCGGAAAATCTTTTTCCTTTATCGGTCATAAGAGGGATGGGGATCAATACCGTTTATTGATAATGATACCATTATCGAGACACCTTTACGATCTGAGTCTTTAATTATACAACGATCAATGCTTTTCTTCATTGGTGGAGAAACAAGATGAAGATCCGTTTTTAACAGAACTGGTGTATCTATTTTTTAATGCTGGAAAAACACATTTATCCACCAAACAATTCAAGTTTACCACCAAAACATTCTTTTTCATGACATTACATTTGAACACATCACGATGACGTTTTATTTACCTTCGCTTAATGGTCATTTTATTGATCCGACCTTGAGCACATGACAATCTAACCTCATGTCACCTTGTTTAGCTAGCCAGCTAGCTTTTATCCTGCCAATTTAAACACAGTTGTCTTCATTAAATTAATATCATTTCTTTTACAGGATCAGCTACAAAGTTCCAGCGCTCTCATCACGGCTGCTTTGATTGGAGGAGGAGGAAGATTGTCCCACAGCAGCACCTGCCCTAGTTGACGTATGTTTTTACAAACTCAAAGACAGTTGAAAACAGAATTTCCATTTTGGTATAATTGCATGCACACTTATTTTGACATGATTTAAATGTAATCCAACCTTGAGATACATAATTTTATGTTATAGGACCCAAGAGATGAGATAGCAGTATTCATGAGCTCAAACACTTTTGATTTTGGGGTAATGAAAAATGCAGAACCGGGTCTTTAATAGAACTGGGTTTCCATCCTCACCCCGAGTCATACTGCTGAAGTGAGCCACAGTGCAGCCTCTGTGTGACCTACTATTTAAAGTCAAAGTGAGACTTTGTAGAAACCCATAAACAGACACTCTTCATCTAAATCATAGCTTCTAGTTGGTTTACATCAGAACAATCTTCTCCAGAAAATGTAGCAAACCAAAAAATTAAAAAATATAAAATTTTGGTCTGAACACGCTTAAATCATCCTCAGGTCAAACTTGTGCAAGTTGCATGATGTGAAAACCTGCCGGTTTGACCCCAAGGGTTGTAAGTAAGAACTTCGGACAACAATGGACATAAAGTATTTCCCAAATAAAAAGAAAGATTTAGTTTACTTCAGTGTGTGATCTGTCAGATCAATAAACAAGAAAAATCAAGTGTCCTTTCAAAAGTGTTGAACTGTGTTGGATTCTGGACGAATACTTTTGATTACGTTGATTATTAAAGTCTCCTAGAAAAATGGAAACACTGTAAAAATATAATGAAATAAGAGACCAACAATTAGGCAGCTTTCAAACCACCAACACGTGCACACTGATGGCATTCTGTACATTTTAATACATACACCCACCCCCCCACACACACACACACACACACACACACACACACACACACACACACACACACACACACACACACACAAACACAAACCTCTTTAGGGGTTCAGGTTTATTCTCTGTAATCGTATTTACCAGTTTTTTAATGTTCATTCTTCATCAGCAGATTTAAATAGGCCTGTACAGTTACTGATGTAATATTCATAAGACAGTATTATCCACACTAGACCCTTAGAATTGTGATTTCATGCATGTCACCATAACATTTACGCCTGTCAATCATTCATAAATCTGCTTTCTCATCTTCACACATTTACCGCCGTTACAGTTAGTAAGATAACATCATTTTGTTAATGTTGCAGAGCTTCTCTCCTCTCCTCAGCCAACCTGTTTTTTTTTCCTTCTTGGATCTTCTTATTGACTTTAATTTTCCTCCATATAAGGGTTTATATATATTTTGTGCAGCATAATCATTGCATCAAAATGAAGTAGAATATGCTAATGGCTCTAATTGGACTCCTAATAGAGACTGTTTCCCCAGCTTTAAGCTTTCGGGGGGTCTGTGTAATCAGTGTAGACAGTCGTTAAGGGAATGGAGAGGCAACTAGCAATGTCAGGAGAGGGCCCAGGCGGTTCCGGCTGACACTACCCCAATCTTCCAGGACCCATTAAATGGCAGTTTCAACACATTACCAACCATAACATCCTTGAATATCACTGATTTTATTTGCAGTATCAAACATTTCATTTCACGCACCATTAATGGAAAAGTGCTGAGGTTCTAATGCTGCCAAACATTTAGTAACTACCTGGACTCAGAGAACCAATTAACTCCAGCGACAACATGGCCAATTAAACACACAAATAGGTGAGTCCAGCATTGGTTACTGCCCTAGTAATTTACTTTTGAATAAACCCGAGTAAAAATGGAAAGTCAGCCACAGAATGACCAGTTGAAAAAAAGAAGAAGTAAGAATAGCGATTTAACAGCAGATAGTGAAGAAAAAGGAAACGTGCTCGCAATTCAGTAGATAGTCATGGAAGTATCTTGTCAGGATGTATTGCCCTTACTAAAACAAACTAATAGCAACTGAAAACCATAAAAGGCTGGAAAGGACTAATTTGAGAATAATTTAATTTGACATGAATAAATAATTCAGTGAATTGAAAATTGAATTGTAGAGGAAACCATTTGAGCAGTGAAGAAACCAAAGGGCAGAGATGTGAGATAGTTTGCTGTTTTACCTCAACAAGCTGTTGGAATACAGTCAATTTAGCAGGATATATTTTAACACCTTAACACGCATTGTGTTTTAACATCTTCATTCAGAAAAAACCCAGCAACACCTCACACACCATCGCCTGCTTTTCTTTACCAATTCTCTATCCTCCAGAGGATGTGGACCATGTGATTTGTTGCTCTATGATCTTACTGCAGTCACCTCACAACCTCATCTAAACTAGGTAATATTTTTCTATTGATTTTTTTCTCCATGCCTTCAATTTTACTTTAATTGGAAGCCAAAACATGTCAATACGCAGCTGATGAACCCTTGCGCCAGATGAAAGCAAAAAAAACAAAAACATAAGCCGCAGTTGTTATTTATGTGAGTCGTGTCATATTACAGCTTGATAATAGGCTTCCAGAGCCATTTCCTCTGTATGAGTTAGAGAAGTGTGAAGACAACCTCAACATTTAATTACCTCTGGGGTTCAGCTAAACTGACCAGCCGTGTTACCAATTTAACGTTACACCTGTGTCCATTGAATATTTGTTTCAAAGCAAGGTGCCGGAGTGAAATGTAACAAGACACTCTGTGTGATAAACAAGTTTTATTTCATTGAATAGTGTGCTTCTGCATTTTAACATGCTTTATATTTCACTTTGGCCAAATAGGGACAATGCAGAAAGCTGTAAACCACCTTTTAAGGAAAAATATATTCCTCTCCATCTGCTTAATATTTCGCTGTGTTCACCAAACAGACACTCACATTTCTGCTGTTTGTGTTTAGTGGTTTTTATTTTCATTATCTACTCCTTTTAAACCACAACACGGAGCTTAAAAACACTTAAATGCTCCCAAAAGCTGGAAACTATTGGTCTAAACAATCCCATGTTAGATCAGGGAGGCAAACAGGTCTCTGCTGATGAAGAGAGCCTTCCTTGGTCAGAACCAATAACAAAACCTTGACAGGGAAGACCCAGAAAGAAAAAGGGGGGGGGGGGGGGGGGGGGGGGGGGGGGACTGTGGTCCCTATAAGGAGTGTTAACAGGGATCAAGGACCCAGTATGCCAGGTGGATACACATTTTCAAAAAGATCTGTCAAACTAGGCCCATGATGAGCGAGGGAAGCATGCAGAGAATAATATGATGGGAGACTTTATTTTAATCAGATTTTCAGAACAAATAAAACAATCCTATATTTGCCAATAATCAGCAATTTTAAGTCCATTAAAATTCAAAAAAATAAAACTAAAAATCCTGAACAGAACAGAAAAAAAAAATCTGCGTATTCTGTTTTTATTCTTCCTTGATCAAGTAATTCTCAAAGCATTTTACAACTAGAACCATGTATCTCTGTGAGCAGTTATGGGTGTACAAAAGGCTCTTTGGTCACTCAGACCTAATCATTATTACTTAACTGCTTCTTGTAACACACCTCGTCACATTAGTATTTTTTTTTTTTAAGTGTAAGTGTATCAATTAATCAAATCAATCAGGTGTATTTTGCCCGAAGGTGGAGCTAATAAGGAATGCAATCACATCACCAATACATCGAAAAAAAATCCAATCCCCCTTGAGATCAAGGTTTGCACAACTCTCCGCTACTGATCCAATAGAAAAGGCAGTCATGCAGTGCTGATGAACTTGCTGTATCCTAGCCGTCTGTCAGCAGAAATATCCGTAAAACTAAAAATGTCCACTTCAAACTGCACATTGTTCAGCAGTTAATTACGTTTTCATTAGATAATCGGCAGCTCCCATAAGGACAAAGAAGAAAAAAAGGTGCATGGTGTTCTAACCAGCTAACAACCTCTGACCGTGAAACATTTTTCTTTTTACTGATACAGGGCCAAAAAGAATATAATGCATGTTGTATATTGTTGAATATGTAGAATCCAAAGAGTAAGTGTCATCTCCTTACTCTTATAATATGTATATACGTATGTATATATATATTTTTAAACAGGTCATTGTTGTGTTAATGAAGATTTTCATCCAGATAGACTTCAGTTGCAAACATATTGATATTATATCATTAAGAAACATCTGCACATAAAAGGGAAAATCTATTTTATTAGCACCTAAACAGTTGTTTTCAGGGTAACCTCTGTATTTAGATTTCTGGATGTCATTTGATAAAAACCCAGTGTGGTTCCTCTCTTCCCTGTTGATTCTGCCTTTTTAAGACCGGGCTGTCTCACTAACTCTTAACCAACTGTTTGATGCTGTGTCAAGATTTGGATTTGCAAGTGGGTGAAGGTCAGTATTGTACAGCATCCGATCACTCCACCTGATGATGATGACGTAACAGAGCCGATAAGATATTAGGTTACATATTTTGGAGGATATCCTACAAGGAACTTATGTGCCAAATCATTTCTCCCCATGCCTGGCCTAGATTTGCTTTCTGTGTTCTAAGACAAATTGGTATCTTAGTCCGCATCTGTTTATTTTTTATCGGTCTGTTCATCATGGATTATAAAGAAAAAGAATATACCATGTGCTTAATCAGGTTGTTGTGTGCTTAAAATCCTTTAAAAACAGAGGGAGGGTTTTTCTCCTGCTTTGTATCTGCAGCTATCAGAGTGCAAATTATGACCTGCAGTAATTGACACAATGATTGAGTTCCAGTAATTAACTTAACCAAACTTTGACACTTTCATAATGTTAACCAAAGGATTAATATTGTTACCATAGAGACTTTGGTCACCGGATTATAACCAGGAATGCTAACTGAGAACTGTTATCAAGACGACAGGGGTTTCCTTAAAAAGGTCATCAGACCTCATCATTTTCTCCACATCAAAACTTTTAAATGCATCAAAAATAAATGACATGACTTGTGAAAAACTAAAATGTGAAACAACACGCAAATTCTCGTTAAGATTGATGGTATAGTACACCATTTCCTAAAACCAAAGAATCACTTAGGTTCAAGGAAAAGAACACCGACCCCTTATCCTACAGTTACTTTGTTACTTGAGTGTGTTAACAAACCTACACATTATATCTCAAATTTTAGGATTTAGGCAACACTGTTTAAGAACACCATTTTTTTGGGCGCCTATGGCCTGGCTGTTTGTGTGGAACCTAGGGTCCTCGTCCAACCTCGGCTCTCTACTGCGTGTCGTCCCCCACTCTCTACTCCCGGCTCTCTCTTTAGCTGTCCTATCTAATAAAGGCCAACAAAAAGCTAAAAAAAAAAACACAAAATGAAGAAGAAAAATCAAGGGCCTGACCTCAAGTTCCATATCACTAAGGGCAGAGTCTTTCTTAATGACTAACTCTTGAGTTTTGTTTTCATTTTCAGCCGTGAATCCTGCTTTGTTGTGATTCGAAAGGGGAGTGGAATCCATGAACGAACCATCAAATGCTGCAATTTGTCTGAGAAAAAAACCCCACTTTTAATGCACCTCCTTATGTTGCACGTGAACATTCTGTTGCAAAGTTATTTTACAAGTGCAATGAAGAGAGAGCTGTATTTATACCTAACACTACACGAATACTGACTTCCTGTCTTCAAGAACTTAAGTTGGAATTTGCCCAACATGTGGATGGTAATGTTTGTGTTCCTTGCAAAGATAATCACATTTCATTCCAAAGTAGAAACCTTGTACCTCTGCAATTACAAGTAACCATACCACTTATGACCCTTACTCTGCCCTTCTCACTTTCCCTCCTGCTCTGTCTTGTAGTCACACCATTTTATTCCCTTTCTTTTTTTTTCCACCTCTGGGGTAGACATCTAGTGGTATCCTGGCTTATTGTTTAGGCGCAAAGAGGTAGCTAAAGGCCAGGTAACTTGGATTTGACTGGTGTATTCTCCTGTCCCACAGGACAGAAGATACAAATCAAGTTGCTTTGACCCCATTGTCCTCTCCACACTCCTCGTGCCCTAAAGGCAATACTCTGGTATGGGATCTTTTCTTCCCTTTATTTATTTTTTTTCTCTTTGTATGGCTGCGGTTAAAGCCATGAGGTACATACATCTCCTTGGGTAAACCATCCGACATTCGAGCCCAGAGTCAGCTAACATTCTGATCGTAAATGGTGTTTACCTATCCTGATAGCCTCATAATCAGACAGACAGGTTGAGTTACCATATTTATGAACACATGTATCTAATCTTAAACCCGACGCTTCATTTTGGCTGAGTTTACTTCGCTTATCATTGCAGTTCATAAAAAAAACCTTATTTTACAAGTGGATTAACCATATTTACATATTATTGAAAGCAGGTGAGTAAATACCAGCATTGTGTTAACCAGTAAACCCAGCTTCCTCAACAACCCATCATTCTGAGACTCATCAGATGACATCTCTTTTTTTCATGTCATAGTGACCTTTTCTCAGTCTTAATGAAATCAGTCTAGAGTTAAGAACAAATAAGCACATTTCACCGCCTGTCACTGCCTGTTAGCGTGCAGATCATGCCGCTGACCTCTGAACTTCATTTTCTATCCAAACATATATTCATAGGCGACACCCTCTCATGTCATGGCGGAAAGTGTCACAGGTGGGGAAGTCTGATTAAAAATATGATAATGTCAACATGGTTGATCAAAAGTCCTTTACAATGCAATGGAATAAAAACATAAGGAATCCTAACCAATTCTAACATATATCTTAGGAGAATAATAATGAACCACTTCAAGAGCAATGTAATGTCTTGACTGTCAAATAAAACTGTGTTGTGAATGTTGATCATTTTGTGAAGATGTCTCAACTTACCATAAAATCCAGTGTATAAGAAGCACTATTTTTTTTTTTTTTTAAAGATTTAGTTTCGGGCTTTTTAACCTGTATTCAGATATGACAGTGGATAGAGTAGGAAATATGGAGAGAGAGTGGGGAATGACACATGTCGGACTTGAACCCGGATCACCTGCATGGAGAACTGGCCTCTGTATATGGGGCCTGACCCAACTGCTTGGCCTTCAGCGCACCAATAAGATGCACTTTTAAAACCAATTCCTCAATCCAAAATGTTGGCTGCTTCCTATATACCAGTGCGACCCATATACCAGTATGAAATTCTTACTTATTAAAGAAATCAATGGTATGTTGTTTGGTAAAATACCTTGTGTTTTCTTTTGATTGAAGGACTCCTAAGTTAAAGTCAATGGGTGCCCAGTGGTGGTGTGCAGCCATCTCGTGGGCTGTGGGTCCGTACTCCAGAACTTTAACCAGAGGCTGAGAGTCCAACTATCGTACTGTAGCTAGTAGAAGTGCAAACTTGACTTCACTTGACTAGTGATTTTCAGGTTTCCCGGCTTTCTTTGCACCAACTGATGTCATATTTTTGCAGACAGTCTTATTCTGGGCTTCAACACTTTATCCAAACCATTCCAATTCATTTTTATTCAACATTTCTTCAGCCTTAAAAACAACAGAAGGCAACATCATTTCAGAAGAATTTTGTTTGAATTAATATGTTTTCACCTTTGCATGAAGCGTTCCTTTAAATCAATACACATCTGAACTGTGTCTGTGTGCACCCACCCTTTTTGTAGGGTTTTAAAAATCGAATACAGTCTGAATCAATCAGGGTTAGTTTGCACAAAACTAGCCAATTACAGCTACTATATCAAGCCCCATCATTTAATTAGGTAAGAAGTTTATCCAACTACCTTCTAACTGATTTACATTTATATTAGCACTTTCTGTAAATGATGGTATTCAGAACTAAATATCCAAAGTTTGCTTGCTGTAGCCATGGTGACATTGGCAGTGTAACAGAGCCACTGGCATTGCACTACACATTTCTTGTCTCATTTTTTGTGACACAAATATTTTCAGATTTTCCGTTCAAATCAATTAGGATGTCTGTCTCCAATCATTGTGTTTGGGTGGTAAGATTCAGGAGTGGCACCTGTTTCTTGTCATATTAGACCCTCGGTCCAGCCCTTTAACCCACCTGTACCACCATCCTTATCAGCACATTTCCTACAAAGGGTTAATTCAATCATGTCAGGGTTCTCTGCTCTGTTGCTTGCCTCTACCATCATACTTTAGGGGCAGCGGAGCGTCTCCTCATTGATGGCACCTTTGGCTTCACAATAAAAGCTAATTTGTTAGAATCTTTCACAGGTCAGGGGCTGCTTAAAGGCGAGGAGGGCGCCTCGGCCAGCGGAAAAATAAAGCCGTCCAGCGAGTGGGAGAGGGCAAATTAAATGCCCAGTCATTTTACGAGCGTAGACATACAAAACATAAATATCCATTTCTTTCTTCCAATACAGTCATGAGCTCTTGCCAGCCATCCCAGTTAACACAGGTTAATAGATTGATTCCAGTGACATGGCTCATAATGAACACTAAATTGTTTTATCTCTTAAGTCTTATTTGGTCAGCCAGGAAAACATATGAGGTAATATGGCTGAGGCTAAATGGAGCGTATAATAGATCTCTCGCTAAGGCATAAGGATAGGTTGATGGCATGGCTATGATTAATGAAAATAATAATGCTCTTGAAATTGAAATTTTTCTCTCCTCTTTTTTTGGCCCTTTCAACCCTTTCCTGATATGGTCATTGTGACTGCTCATGCGCAATATGATTGATGTGTGATTGCTTCCTTCTTTATTTATGTCCATTGGGTCATTTTCACAGAAAGGTGAGCCTTGGCCAGACACTCCAGCTTACAGTGAACTCTTACTTACTTCTTCACAGCCAAAAGGAAGAAAAAAGACCAGAAGAAAAGCACACAGGGTGCGTCTTTCTTTCCTAGATTATCTAAATAATGAAGCCCTTAACTGTCTGTATTTTTTTTACCAAATCTTCATAATACATTTTCTTTTGTGCCTTGCTTGTGACTTAGATAAATCTGACTCTGAACTTATTTTAAAGAGCACATCAAAAAAGAGACAACAGAACGTGCTCATCCCAATATGTCCTGTATTCTCTCATTTAAAGCGATCAGCTTAGTTTAACAGCTCTTTCTACCTACTTTTAACCAAAAAGAGAGGGGAAAAAAAGACTCAAGAAATCAATGACTTTTAATTCCGCACTATTGATATGCTTAGATAATGCAGCAATTGAACTGTGCTTCTGCCAGTGGTGATGAGGAGCAGTAGATGAAGAGTAATTGGGCCCTGACCCTAATGTGCCACAGCCACCATATCACCTGCGCTTCCCCCAACACACTCTCTCCTACAAGCAGGAGGGCTCATTTTGCAAAGCCTCAGTTGTGGCAAGGTGATAAATTACAGTTCTTAACTATCATTGATTCCTCAGTGTTTCTCCACTTTCTGTGACAACTGTTCAGTCACTCTGAATGGCTCTTAATGGCACATTAGAGGGAAGAAAGCATACAGTTTTCCCAGTATTGATTAAACTTGCTTGTTGCTTAATAAAGACAAACTGACATGCACTACACTAAAGTAGCCTGTGACCAAGTAGAGGTGTAAGACCTATACCATGTAAACTAATACATGAGACATAACTTATTCTCACACGACTTGTTTATTACTAATCCCATTGAAATTTGCAACCACTTACTTTATCCAGCAATTAAAATCCATCAACTTTCAGAATAAATTCTCATTTTAATCTTAAATTTAATTGTGTTATTTTTCTCTTTGAGGAAAAGTTGATGGTTAAGTCTCACAGTCTGTCAAATATAAAGTTTAATTAAATAGATTTAATAAAAAATGTCTGAAGATATTTCAGGTCTGTGTCAGATAAGATAAGATATCTTTATTGTCACTGTACAAGTGTAACAAAATACTGTTGGTGCAAACCTGAAGATGCCTTATAGGTTTTCATCCGTATTATAAGACTGGGACAGAGAACTCAGTAAAGGCAAATGAAACAGAATCTGAAAGGTACTGCTTAAATGTTCATTCGCAGTTTTGGAAAACCCATTTAGAGAGAGATTCTGCACACAACACCCAGTGCTCTGACATCCTGGTCATTATAATATGATTCAGTTAATTTGAGTTATATATTGTGAGATATCTCTATATCACATAAAAAAAAGGAAATAGTGCTGACAATGAAGTGATAATAACATCTTATCTGTCGTTCAGATGAAAGTAGATCCTTGGGAGAAGATGAATTCATGTGGCAGATTTGAAAATGTGCTCGAACTCATAATTTGTTGTGCTTAGGATGCTTTATCGTGTTATCATTGGGCAGCAGGAAGCTAAATGCATGTGACCTCAGAGTATTGAAAAACAATAGTGTCACTGACAAACATGGCCACAATTAGGATATTATTAGTAGTGATTGGCTGTCCCAGAAATGCACACAACAGAGACTAAATCAGAACTATGTGAACCAACAATTTAAAATGAGTTATTATCTTCAGCCAGCTTTGCTTTGATAAACATACACAGAATATATAATATAATGTTTATTAAAAGACCGATCCTGTTCATTTGTCTGTCGATTTTTAGTTATCATGGTTTTAATGCTACAACATTGATGGTAGTGGGTGTGGTTGCCCACAAACTGAACTCTGACTTCTTGGTTGCTTCAAGGTGAGCTGAAGAATCTAAAATGTTTCCTCCGGTAAAGAACTTGATTTAGACTGAAGACTCTAAACATCCACTTGGATCCATAGTATTGCATTGGTATTCCATGCGTTGGCCGTCTGCAAACTTCAGCTGCTTGTCCGTCTCTAATGCCTGGAGCCATTTAATTGACAAAAGCTAAATAATGATGTGAATGTATTGGTCCGGAAAGACATGTCTAAATAGTTTAGTTTGAGTTAGTTCGGCTATTCTGTGATATCCAAAAACAACAAGTATACTTGCTCTGAGCTGCTTGCTTTGAATGAGCAATTTAATAAAAGATTTTAAAAAGTGGCACGGTAAGTGAAATCAGCTGCAGCCTGAGGCATCCATGTTGGAATCCAAAGTAGCCATACAGACAGTGGAGTTTAATGAGATATGTTTTCTCATATTTTTAGCACAAAATGGTAAAAACAAACATAAACATTCCTGTTTTAGCTTATTCCTCTTAAGGTTTTCACATTAGCTCTAAACCTTTTAATCTAAAAATGCCATAAGAACCAGCAGCACAAGGAGTAAGATGTGTTATCATCATGTCTATATAGATATGTCCACAGCTGAGAGAGGGGCCCTCTCTGATGCACAAATGCTTGTTGACCTTACGGGCGTGACGTTAGTGACTTCCTGTTGGGCTTGTGAAGTTTTGCGGTCTCCTGAGACGAACATGTCCCGCACTGACTGAAAGAAAACAAGATATTAATCCTTGGGTTATATTAAAAGTCATAATGGGAGGGTAAAAATAGTCCTTTAAACTGTGCTGAGATTACTTTCTTGATGCAGTTTTATGAAACCATACGGTTCAATTACAGCTCAACAGTAATCTGATGTTTCAATCTGGAGTCAGTTTGTATGTTATGTATGAGGCAATCATAGTTTTATATTTATAGAAATGTTAAAGTGGACAGAAACGAAGCCATGGAAGATGTGTGTTTTGCTTGGATCACTCATCTGTCACTTTTGCGGCCCTCGTTTCAAGAGATGAAGCAAACAGGAGTGTGTGTTTGTGTGTGTGTGTGTGTGTGTGTGTGTGTGTGTGTGTGTGTGTGTGTGTGTGTGTGTGTGTGTGTGCGTGTGTTTGAAAAGCCAAGGAAACCAGTTTTGACATGTTTGTCAGCTTGTGACCCACTACTCATGGCACTGACCCAGTCCATCAACAAAATGTCACAGGGGACAAATCAAAAAACAAAAGCAATGAGCCCTCATTTGAATAAGGATAATATCATAATAGCAGCAGGTTGAGGAGTCTATAAGATGCTGTTGGGAAGATTTCTATTGTCTCCTGAACCTGATGTCAAAATGCCATGAGAGGTGTCCCCCTGCCAGGTCAGTGTGGCTCCGGGGTCGGGGCTTTTGCCCTGGCCTGGGCTCTGGGCCACGCTGCCTCTGGAGTGGGCCTGGCACTTGTGTCAGCTGCTCATCATGTGAAACTCAAGAGCTGAATTGGTATAGCAGGGTTAAACTGATTAGCAATGCACTTGTGTTCAGCAGGTCACAGTTTGAAGAACAAAAGTGATATTAAAGGATCTATATTTCTTCAATGCCACCATGTCTTCTGACACACAAAAGTCAGCTCAACATCTCTGACAGATAGGTGCCATTTTTTTCTTTTCAGTTTAACCTTTTCTTTCCTTCTCTCTGTCGATATCCCAAATCCCCCTGCACCCTGAGCCCCGTCCTCAAATGCTTAACCCCCTGTCTCCACCCCACCCTGTCAATACATGAACTCTTCTTTTCACTTTTAATTCTCCCTCCTTTGGCTTGCGCTCAAACTTCTGCTCCCTCTTGCAGTTTCCTTCTCACTTTCACCCACACTCATCCCTGGGAAATGTAGATCTTTTCCTGACAAGTTCCTCGAGAAGCAAAGCCTCTGGAGATCATCACAGGAGCGCTGCCAAAAAAAATGCGTGGGAATAGTTTAGAAGGAAAAGGGAAGGGACTTTTTAATTGTTTTTCTTTTTTTTTTTTTCCTTCTGCTGGAATTAGGCTGTGGAAAAAAAAAAAATCAGTGATTGTTCCTTTATTTACCTTACAGTGAGCGCAGCCTTTAACAGTGGGTGGTAGAGCCTGCTTAGCAAACTATTCTAATGTAACTCCAGCACTAATGTTTTCAAATGTTCTCCATGTGATAGAAATTATGTATATTAATTCTGCTCTCTATGATATAAATCAAGCTTCTTGAAAGAGTGAAAATTACGTCCTCTCTGTGTTTATACACTCTGTAACCTGCCTGTATCAACAGCTGGAATAACAAGAGCTGTATTTTGCGTTCATTAAGAGCTCACTCAGATGGTTTCCCGACTGCAGGCATTTGAGAGTTCAGCTCAGAGGTTGAGGGTAGGAAAGTATGGAGAGAGGAGCACGTTTATTTATAGGCCAACAAACAGCTTTCATGTGTATAGCAGGGAAAATACACATTTATCAACAAGACGTTCAGTGCATTGTTTGTAATGCAGCAACAGGCATTTAACACTACAATAATATTGATAGACAGAACAGATTCGTATCAAATAGCACATGAGATTAGGATCTTTATTCTACGGTATATTTTAGTCTAGCTGTGGTCCACTGAGCTGCTGCGTCTGCCAAGTCTGCCTCATGTTTTTATTTGGACTTCAGCTCATTTCTGGAGGAGATTCTAAGCGATAAAGAGTGAATCATGACAAATATATTGTGCCGTCAGAAAGGGCCCTGCATCAAAGAGGAACATATTACCATACATTAAACATTGTCCAGCAATTGTAAGATATGAATTTACAGCCAGTTCAAACACAGTTGTTACTATTGGTGAATTAAACAAACTACAGATATGTGCTGTTGTTCAGTTACCTAATAGAAAGAGTTAATGTTTTTTTTTATTATTTTGTTGTTGTTTCATTTATAGCAGACACACAAAAAGAAAATTAGGACAAAGAATTAATTGGGTCATCATTAAATGAGGTGAAATGCTTCACATCATATAATGTTTATATAAAGTTTTAAGGAGAAAAGGGGCTGGAGTTAGACCGCAGAGTCAAAGTCCGAGGGTCCTTACAGTCCAAGAATGTTCTTTAAAATCTTACAGGTCTCATCAGTTCATGTTTTACTGTTACACAATATTAGGTCAAGAAAATTGCAGTCTTGACATATGAGTGCCTTGTGTCACTTCTGAACAACACGCCATACATTTTCAAATACTTTCCAGCCAAGCTTTATTTTATGGGTACATATATATATACATATATATATATAAAACAAGTAAGTGCAAATATGTGGAGATTTTAACCATTCAATTTTACTTCAGGAATGAAATGAGTTACCAGATGAACAAAATCTCCATGATGTATATTTTACTTTTTTGGTGACAACACTTAACAACACACACACTTAACTAAGATAAACACTTTCAGTATAAAACTGTTGAAAAGGGGCTGGACTTATAAATCCCAAAATGCATTTTAACTCTGGAGTTAGATCTCCCGTCCTCAGGCGATTTGAAATAATCAGTTCAGTGGGTTGTTGCACAATGTCAGTTACCATCTTTGTTCAGTGATGGACAAAAAAGGGCTTCCTTTGTTCCCACACAATAAGGCTCCATTCTTTAAGAATTTAAGCATAACAAAGTAAAAGTAGGGGGCCGTCAAACATCCAAAACTAGAAGTGTCCGAGCAACACTATTTACATATTAGCCATTCTCGCCCCAGGGACGAGCTGAATAAGTTGTATTGGTCGTCTGACAGTCGTTCACATAGAACCATTTGTGATTTTAAAGATTTCACAGATGAACTAATAAAAATCAAAAATCAAAGTGAAACAGGAGTCATAATTAAATGTGAACTAAAGTGCTTTAAAAACAAGGTAATTTTTGTTTGAGCTGCCACTTGTTGATTGAGCTTTTTGTTGTTCCAACAGGACTATTGATGTTTCAATAAATAACAAGCAAAGCAGGGAGAACACACTTAGCTCATTAAGAAACTCACTTTATTGTCTTTACATTTAAGAGGACTTGATTGGTATTTCCATTACTGAATCGCTACAGGGGGCTGATTACAGTACTCTAAAGCCAGCCACTGGCTAATGTAAACTAAAGCTGGGAATGTATACCATGTTAGGATTTAAAAAAATGAAATGTTACCATCAAGTTATTCTCAAACATTTTACTTTGAAGGGCCGAGGAGTAAGCAAAGAGGTGAGAAGTGCGTGTGCATGTGGCGTGTGTGTCCATGTTGTGCTGCGGGCTGCAGAGGTCTAAACTAGTGCCTGGGATTTGAATCGCTGCTCCACAGGAAGCGGGCCTGCTGGTTTGTTTAGCTGGATGTGATTTCGAGTGGCAGGAGGGGGTGTTGCCTGCTCATATGAAACACAATGGGGCATACTTTCTGAACAGGACTATTAGGCAATAATGACGTGGCTCAGGTCCAAGCCATTCGCTGTCCGTGTCTGCGGATTAAGATGCCCCTCCTTGTATTAATCAAATAGTGGCCCCTGTGTGAGGGCAGTATATGAGTACATGTTTCTAGGTATGCAAGTTTCCAAGAGGGTGAATATAAGTTCTTCTTTTATATCTGACTTTCACTATTTAATGGTGCTGGGGAGAAGAGAAAATACTGTTTTTTTTAAACACAGTTCAAATACAGAAGCTCCTGTTTAAAATGTAAATGGTTACTGTAAATGATTGCTTTGGTTCGGGTTCTTTTTTTTTGTATCAAAGTCGTGTTCTCTTCCACAATTGACCATTGCCCTCCACCTAACTTGCACCATAATAACGTCCCTTGTGTGCAGTCCTATAAACATGGGCCTAAATGCACTTTTAACATATTGAACACACAGAAAAAAAAAAAACAAAGAAACCCAGGAGTATCCTATTGCAGGAAATAACTAGTCTCATTTTCTCTGTAACTGATTCCAGGAAAGGAGCTACATGAGAGAAAGAAGTCAAGCAGTGGGATTTAGAACACTGAACAAGATAGATTCTTCCAAATTCTAATTGGAGAACAGTTGATTTAATTGGTATCCATTTGGCTGACAAAAGAAAGCAGGAGTAGTGGGCAGGCAGGAATGCCTCTGGGGCCGATGTGAACATGAAGTGGCTCTGCTCAACGCTCGGGGACGGATCACTTCCAAAGACAAACCGTGGGAGCTGGCAGGACAGATTGCAGTGGGAGGGAAGGAAGAAGAAGGAGGCAGGAGGAGGAGGGGGGTGGACCAAATTCATGGTGGAGTGAGGAGTTTTCAATAGAGAGGGATCTTTATTTGGAGAGGGAGGCCATTTTAGACGCAAAACTGAACTCCCACTCAGGGTAGTAATGTGTAATGTGACTCTGACCCTGAGATGAGAGGAGTGGATGTGGTTCAGCGGGCCATGTAAACGCAGACAAATCTAAACGACTGTGACCAAAACAAAGTGTTTGATTCACAAGCTTCAGAGGGTGCATGAAAATATTTGTAACGCTAATTAATTTGGATTTGACGGAAACATGCGGGTGGTTTTCCGAGAAATCTAGATTGAATCCTTTAGTTTGGTTTTTTAAAACCTTCAAACAAAAAGCTATCAATGAATTAAGGAATGTTTGACGGTCAGTCAATAATTACCTCTTCACAGATGTTGTAACGGCGCTCATCATATCTCAACCTTCACAATGGTATTTTGTTTTATGTCCAATCACGGAGCACTTTCTGCTTTCTCTGTGCCTTTCATTCCGTGTTGTCTGCAGATGAATAATGCGGTCGGAGACACAATGTTGTACTGTAGCAGAGCGGAGCGGAGGGGGGAACCCAGGTGTTTGAGTGTTTTTACTGCCTCTGTAGAGAGGAAGGGTGGGAGAGTGAGGGCAGATGACCTGGAGGGGGTTCAGAGGCAGGGGCCGTGCTTGGGAGACCTTCACAGCCTCCCTCAGGGGGATACAGCCACTGCTTATCTCTTCCTACACTTTTACTTCTTTTTTATCCTCTTCCACAGTACTGCTTTCATTTCCCTTTCCTCTCGCTTTAGGAGGACGAGCACGCCGGCATTATTTCCTACCGAGTGCCAGCCATTGTGTTATCTGCTGACGCGCATTTTCTAAGAGTGGAAATGCTCCTTTTTTCTCTCTTTCGCTGCAAAAATATTTGAACCCCGGCTGGATTATAAATCTTGGTGTTGGAGCACCCTGGGATTAGTGTGTATTTAATCATTTAATGAGTCAGGGGCCAATTTGGAGCACAACACACACAGGACAACCCCACAAAGACATATTATTATCATGATGACATTAACACAGGACCTCCTTTTGGTGTATTCAGTGAGAAAGCCCGGTTACAGTGGCTCTCTCCCCGTGGTGACTACAGTAGGTTTTAATCCCCCTGCAGTATATGACAGGCTTGCCCTCACCTTGCCCGGCACTTAAAGAAGCAATCTTTCAAAAAGTCCCCTCAAAGCCTATGTGAATGTACGTCCGTGCAGAGGAGAGTGTGGTATGCTGATGGAGAATGGGCCCATTCCTGATGTAAATGAAGAGATGCATATCAGTGTTAATCCATTGCTTTGTAGTCACGGCCATACCCAAAGTCTGTCTAATTTCCCTCACACTCCCTTTTGCAGCCAGAAGTGTATCGATCGGCAGTAATTGAAGTGTACTTGATAATCCGTAAGGCAACAGGGGAGAGGGAGACCCTCAACTCTCACATCGATGCACAGAGAATGGGGCTGTGGGCTTGTGTGTGTTTGAGTGTGAGTGTGTGGTGCATGGGGGGGCTCTCTAATGTATGGGCGGGTAAGGCAACACCCCCCTCACGGCTTCTTCTCAGCTGATTAAACTCATTGAGAGCCAGACAAGTGGAACAAATAGATATAAAGGTTTGCCTGGCAGCTTACAGCCATTCAGATTTCTTCATTGAAACGGCCGGCACCACATCTACATGGCCTGCTTTATGCTAACATTAAGCAACTGGAGTGCCTGTTTTGGAAACGAACCATGCATTATGCAGCAACACTGGCTGGAGATATCGCTGGTGGAAACTTTAAAAAACACAACAATAGAAATGTTTTCTTTTTTGGCCAATTAAATGTGCATTACACAATCATCTGCAGTGTCGGAGATGTGGCTCCTTTAAAACCTAACAGCAGCACAATGTGTTGTTTGTAGCATTGGCAAGTAATGTGTTATTTATCACTGTGTTGCTTTGTTACTCTCTTCATTTGGATTAAAGCAACAATAGCAGAATAAAAAGTGTTTACTTTTGCGACCAAATCAGCCAAAATATTAGAATTTTAACAATCTAGAAATTAGCATTTCTTTTTCCTTTCCCACAGTTTTGTTGTTATGATGATGGACTGGCTAGTTTTTCATACCCCTGTTTTTGTTTGTGATAATCATTTTTTGGAATAATTATATTCAGACAAATTTCCCCCTGTCTGTAAAAGCCTGAGTGTTATTTTGAATGCCAGGAAGCTTGTGTTAATTTCATTTTTATTATGTAATTAACAATTAAGAAATAGATGCATCACATCTAAAAACCAGAGAGTCAGTGTTTTCTTCTGCTACAAACACACGTGTGATCGAATGTGTTATGTGTTTTTTTTTATTGTTTTTGCATGATAATTAGAATAATTTATGATGCTCGTTAGAGATAAAACAAAGAGTAGAATTTAAGTGTAAAATGACAAACTTCCAACACGACGTGTGTTGTTAGACCTACTGCTGACAATAAATGATGCAAAGCAGTGGTTTTTTTTTGTTCCAACAAGTGGAGACTTAAGTCCTTATTCCATCTAGTTTTGAAGATCTGATGCAGGTGTTAGAGAAAACAGATGATTATCCGAAAATAAAAATCCCTGACATCTTTAAGTCTGAGGCCGACCGCAGTGATAACGGTCGCTGTGGATGTTGGGAACAGGTTGTGGACGCTTTGGTGGCACAATAAAGGGCATTGCAGATTAAAGATGATTAAGAAAATGTCTCAACTGTAAATGTTATGAGATGATATCGAGATATTGAAAGTCATTGTGTTCTTCCAATGATGATTAGGAGTGCGCTGTCTGGTTACATAATGACGGTGTTGCTCCGCTAATGATGTTGATGACTGAATCTACAGAAGCGATGGTGTCTGTCTACACATCTGTGTCTTTGTTCCACTGCCAATTATAACACAAAACTACACAATGTAACAACATTTATGTTTTTGTTTTTTTTCGTTTCAGTGTTACGCCAATGTGCAGATGTTGTCTCGGTTGCTATGAAGGTTTTTTTTTGTAAGAAAAAGAAAAAACCCTACAAAGCTGCTGACTACATCATGAACTAGTACTAATGTGCAAATACATTAGCAAAAAAAAAAAGACTAATTAAAGGACACAAAAACAAAGTAAATCACAGGCTTAGAGTTACTTGTTGCATTGATGTAAATGAGCTGATTGAAATGTCACATTAATAATAAGTCTGTCATAAACTGAGCCAGTGTTCAGCAAACAATTAACTAATACATAAAATGTTTTTTTTTTTGTTGCTAATCAGCACTTTACTATTAATATTCGTTAGTGTGCTTGAAAGTTGAACTACAGTTTGAAATTCTTAAAGCAATGTTTCTTGACCACATCTTGTACAGGTCAAAAAAATACTGTCTCCCCTCCTTGTACACACGGACACACACTCATGCACAGAGAGAGAGAGAGAGAGAGAGACATAAAGAGACAGAGAGAGAGAGATGTTTCACCCTGCAGAGAAAATAAGAAATAACCATAACTCCTTCCACTGCCAGCCTGCCCTGCATGACCCCTGTTTTAAGTGGGTAGCAGGTAATTGCTGAGGCAGTGTTACCCATCAGCCTACAAGTCCATGTGTGCCTTATGTGTCATCTCTATTTATTATATTCTGCACGCTCCCTGGGCCTTGGTAATCAATTTCACAAGGATACAGGGCTGATATCAGCTGCCGTGCACATTATGAGACGAGCCCTCCTCTTATCAAGTGCAGAATTGCCGGCTAGAGGTCATGAGCAGATAAACAGGGATGTAACACAACTCCCCCGCTCAACCTGCCCCCCAGTGAACACAAAGGTGGGAAGGTGATGTTGTTAGGGGAGGGTACAAAGAACAAAACGCCCAGCAAGGAAAAGGTCGTGACCCTTGTAAGGTGCCTCTTGTTATGCCCAACCTTCAAAATTTCATCATCAGTGCTTCTGTCTGCTTAATAATTCGGAAGCTCCCGTCTCACCTCTCTCTCTCTCGCTCTCTGGAGTCGGCGCATGTATGTGTGTGTGTGTGTATGTGGGTGTGCACATGTTTGTTATGAGGCCTGCAGACACCCTCTCTCTGATTATCTCTGAGCACTCTTTGCAGACCTTTATAGACCAACCACAACTCCATCAATCATTTGCCGGGCCTCAGGCTGCCCCATGTCCCACCTCACCACTGCTGGGCTAATATTACCTAAAGCTGTGTCTGTAGTGGTATGCACCGAGCGAAAAAAAACACAAAGTGATTTCTTCCTGCAAAACTAAGAGGTTAGAAATATACATATGCATCATGTTTAGAGGGCAGGAAATCAGATGCGCTCAACTAGGATTTAACTCCAAATGAGAGTTTTTTTTCTCTATATCAGATCGATTTAGCCGCTGAGATGAAGCTTTACTGGTTTCCACAAGTGGTGAGAGAATTAAGGCACTGTGTTTGGACTAGTTTGCAGCGCTAAAACAGAGATGTCTGATTTGAGAAAGTGTTTAAAGAGATCATTTGTGGTCAGTGGACAAGTCGTGCAGGACTAGAAATGTCATGCAGTTGCATCAGCCTTAGTAAACATTAATTATGAGTCCATCTTTGTTTACTCATCCCTACACCCCACACTGGCAGCTGTGCATATTTGCCAAGAGGATTGGATCTCCATGTCACTATATTTTGGTGATGTGCCTGTGCTATTGACCTTGTGTGTTTGAGGAAAGATGTTGTTATTAATCGTCAAACAGGTCAGCACCGTGATGGACATTTAAATACTGAAATACTAAACTAAGAACAGCCTTCTGAAAGAAACTAGATGGGAAGATATTTTATTGTGCACTTGTGTATATTCCATGCACAAAGTTTAGCTTTGGTCACCTGCCTTTTGTTGTAGACATGTGTCTGGCTCCCTCACCCAGCCCCCGCCGCACAGCTGACCTTGTGCAGCCTTTCCAGGCCAAAGACTTGATGAGTGTTTTTTTTAGCCCATCCCCCCAACATCCCTCGGCATGTGCGCTGCACATCCGCTCTGTCATTAAACCCTCCACCCATGGCTTTAGGACCCAACCATATGGTGCAGCTAGTGGAGTGTTGCAAGAAAGGCTTGGCTTTGGTCATAATCTGATGAATCTTTCTCAGAAAAGAGGTTTTCTATGCTGACATCACAACCAATCGTCTGGATAACAATCTGCACTGCTGTGCCTGTGTGTGTTAGTATGTGGTAGTGTGTGTTCACAAGGGTCTGTCGTGTTTGTGGCTATCAGCACACAGTTAAATGGCATCTCGCAATGCAAGAACATTGTCTCATATATCCCTATGGATATGTATATATATTTAAAATAGTTTTTTACATTGTTTGGTAAACAAAATCAACTTTATACAAACCTTTACTGTTTCTTTATTGTTCTCTAATTATCCAGATTAAAGTCTTTTGTTGCAACGTTAAACACATTAAAGAAGATATAAAACAGCTTAAGTTCCCTGGTACCTTGTGCAAGATGAAAGGTTGCCCTTGGAGTCGTTAAAGGCACGTTCAATAGCAGCATGAACAATAGTTGCCACTCTCACAGTTAAGACATGACCAGTTGTCTGGCAACATGTTTAGTATGCAGCTAGCAGAGCGTATCGCACACAAAGATGGAAGAGATTTTCTGTGGCTCACACAATCCAAAAGAAGCTATCAATTCCCTGACATAAGAGTGAATGGATATGCTTGATGTCCAGGCGATGTTATCGGTGTCCACATACTAAACCCACGACAGTTAGGCCACACAAGTATGAACCTGAGAGAAAACCGTGTAAATAAATGGAATCAAGTTATCGTTGTTCACAGATGTGTTGTGTTTGCGTGCGAGAGAGCGAGAGAGAGAGAGTGAGAGTTAGAGCTGTGTGTGTGTGGTGGTTGTTATATAATGCTGCTGAACCAGTTTTTGTAGTTTGGGGTAGGTCACATTGTGGCAGCTCTGGACTGACAGATGTGCTTATTGGAGGGAAAAAAAAATAAAAAAGCCTGTTCAAATTTGATAAATCTGGTGTTTTATAGGCCATAGTGCTGCGTTATCCAGTGGATGTCGGTTCATGTGGGTTATTATCAGAGCACTGTTTTTTTCTATATTATTACTCTGTTTATAGCGACCTACTGACCTAAAAAGGCGGGAAACCAAATGTGGACACAAAACATAAGCCCATTTCCCCTTGGAAATTTGGAAGAGTGTAATATCCGTGGCGGCTTAAGGACAGAGAGATGTTTCCTTGTCATTTGAAATGTGTACAATTAATCCAAATTCCCTCATGCCGCATTGCTAACTGAGACTTTAAGCTACAAAAACATATTTTGCTCTGCCTTTTCCTCAAAAAACACTACTAATGATTTCGTGAGCTGTAACTTTTAAAGCCGCCTTTCACAAAGTTCACAGGGTCCATCCACACGTGAAAAAAGAAACACACTCGCGTTTAGCCTAATAGGCCCGGAGGCCTCTTGACTTTCTCATTTAGCGCTTTTGTGTATGTCAGAGTGAGGGGCAAAGGGGGAACACGGGGCCTTAAGCAGTAATTTTCACCCGAGTGAAGTGTATTGCAGATGGGAATTATTAATTTGTATCTGCTTTGCCTCAGTTCTACTACTTACTAAAGGGGGGGGGGGGGGGGGGGGGAAGTGTCATTCTATTCATTTTTTTGTGTTTCTGAAGTCTGCGGTCTCGAGCACAGCCTGGTCCAGGGTCGTGAGTGTTAAATGTCAAGCCTTGTACGGAGCTGTCAAAGAACAGAATAGGCCCGGGATGATTGATGACTGGAGAGCCTGAAACCAAAACCTCCCAATTGCAAACGCTACCTTGCTTCAGTCTTCTTACCCCCTGCTTTCTCACTCCTGATAGTTGCTCACATATAGGTCCTAGGCAGCTCCCCACATGCACATTCACACACACACACACACACACACACACACACACACACATGCACATTCGCACACACACACACACACACACACACACACACACACACACACACACACACACACACACACACACACACACTGGCATCACTATAAATGTCTTCTCTGCACGCAGCCAGGATTTATTTTGTATGTATGTGGCTAAATCCACCGCAAAGTCTCCCAAGTGTTTAATCCCACCAAAGAAAAGTGAACTGCTGCTTTCATTTGGGAAGGTTTTTCTTCTTTTTTTTTTGACTCCGGCTGTGACATGTGTAGTAATGGGAAGTCGTTAGAATCCAGAGGATTAAAAAAATAAAATAAAACAATAACTGAATAACTGCTGGAGTTCCGGGCTATGATGACAAGATTATTAATGGCTCTGGCTAGACCGTATTTAGCCCCATGCATATTCAGTGGAATCATACAGATGGGCTTCTGGCTGTGAAAAGTTTTCTGCTGTCTGCATAGGTCAATTAGTCTGCAGTTCAACATCTTCATTTTTGTCAGTAAGCCCAAGAAATCTACAAAGTGAAGTCAACGGTACAGAGAAATCACACTGTAGCATAAATTAAAGACATTATGAATCTAACAGGTTATTATAATAGTTTAATTTATGAGCCTTTTAGATGGTAAATTACTTTTTATATACGTATGGCCTTCCCTCAGCTTCATAAAACATGGACTTAGAGACAAATCCTGTGCTTTTAATGTTTCAAATGGCCTCAGGCTGCTCATTTGTTCTATGTAATTATTGTATATGGATGCCTTATGGAATCTAATACAGTGCAAATACTTCAGCCTGCTAGCCTGTGACAGCTTCAACAAGGAGCACTTGTGATGAAGATATCTCCCTGAACACAGCACTGATCAAAGACTGTCATAGCACTACAATAGTTCCATTTGTCTGCCTTGGCAGGGACATACATCCTGCTTACCGGATGGTTAATCAGAGACTCCCTCTATCATCTTCATCAGGATTGCCTGTGGTTTCAAAGAATGTGTAAAAGTGTGCTCACATTTCTTTATCTGGCTTTCTCCCATTGCCAATCACTTATCCCACCAAAGATGCTATCTCCTCTCAAGGCACTGTGAAAACTAGCGATTTCTTAAGGTGACTTAACAGGCAGGTCAATTATCTTTTTTAAAACCTCAAAACACTAATTACAACGTCTTCCAGCTTTATTTATTCTGAAAGGGAAGAAAAGCCTCAGACCATTGCTGTGATTCTTGTGTGACAATTGTTGTTGTTGAGGCGTATGATCCTCCTACACATGTCAGTCTGAGGTCCCCTATTAAAGCAGGCATCATTTCACTCACCTGAAGCCCAGAGCAAAGAGGCTGTGAAATCACAGCGTCAGAGGCGCTCAGCACCTGCCAATCTGACCCGCAGTGACAGGCCGTGCTCCTCGTGCCCACATTAATAACACAGATAAACATAAAGCTAAATACCAGGCCATGCTCTGTTAACTTTTATGTGCTTAAGAATGATTGGCTCTTTGCTTCACTTCACTGCAGGGATCAAAGTACCTGGGAAGGATATCAAAGTGTGAGTCTCCCAGTAGAAATCTCCTTTTACCTTCTGTGCATATAGAGTCGTCAGTGTTCCCTCACAGCGCTACGGGCAACCTCTGGGAGGTATCGCACGCAGGGCTGTGTGATATGGACTTAAGTGTTTTGGCATGGGGCTGCTGTGGAACCATGAATGCAGAACTTAAAGACGATTTTTCATGTCGACACTTAAATATCTTCACAATGTTTTTAAGTAATACCTGTCCTTTTTAAATGACACTGTAACAACAATACGACATTAGCTATTGTTAGAATATAAGGCTGTGAAGCTTAGTGTATGCTTTGTGATTATAACTTAATGTCTCAACTTTTTCAATTATTTAGAGATATTATTGTTTATTTAGAAATGTATTACTCTGCTGTTATAATCTCATTTACAGCAACACTTATTATAAAGTAATGAAGTAAATCATGTTCATTTTTTAATCAGAATTTGATGGTTAGTTCTGTCTGTTCAGTTAACGCACCCTGACTTGTTTAACTAGCAGCCCCTTACTGAAGAGCCATATTTCACAGCCGGACAGTTAAAAGGGTGGAATTGAAGGTCGTTAAGGGGCCAGGGATGCGGGCAGACGTCTGCAACTGTTTGTTTACCATACCCCTCATTGGTGTCAGACTTCCTGACATTCTTGTACCTTATCTTCACTTTTCTGAAGTCTCCTAACTGGTGCCAGTGAACAAGGGGAGAGGGGGGGGGGAGCGGTGCTGCACTGCACTGCACTCAAAACAGGGACTGAGTCCAAAAGAGCCAGGCTTGTACTTTTGAGGAGTCGGGGGTCAGGAGAGATTAACCCATGTGATCCGGCAGCGCTGGGAGAAATTTGACTGAGCGTGGAGCAGAGGTGCTGCAGAGGGCACTGCAGGCCGGAACAGGTTCAGCCCCTGCTCGCTTATCTCTGGGCCCCACAGTCGACAAAACTCCCATCGGTCAAAGAGTGCTGAGAGTGGTGTAAAAAAACGTGTTTACAATTCAAGGAGGTCAAGGACTTGAGGACAGATAACTATTAACAGAATAATGCCACGGTCATTCAAAAGGCAGGGCAGCATGATCCTGGTTTGAGAGGGAAGGAGCAAATAATCTCAGGAGATTATCAGTTTAGTGAAACAACTCGACTGCTTTATGTTTGATCAGGAAATTAAATAATTTATGGGATGGACAAATAGGCATTCATCTACTGGTTAGAACTATAAATCAAGAATGTAAAGCGATAAGACACTGTATCTGAGATAATGTATTGAACTAACTCACTGGATCAGTTTAATCTGCCACTGGCTTGCCAATATGTAATGTTCCCTTGTCGACTCATTCTTCATATTTTTACTGCATTCAAATATAGCTCTGAAGGCACAAGTCAAGCCAGCTGGCAGAGGTGATAATCTCCAGACCTTGATGTATTCCTTTTTCATTTTTTCTTCTTCAAACACATGAAGGACTGGTGACACATGCCTGAGTAAATAGGTGGCAAAAAAACACAGGGCGGAGTACGTCGGCCTATAGATCGACAGGGCAGCTGCGAGGTCGCTCAAATAGTGTCACACTTCTTTGAGGTCCTTGCCTTCTTCAAGACTCAACTCGGATATGGCTCTGTATCCAGGCAGAATAACTTCAGTGACAGGTGGGGCTGCCGCTTCAGTGTGAATCGTATCCCTGTAACAAAAACACAGAGGAAATAAACAGCACTTATATTGGAGAAAAATCTAATTTCTTCTTCTAAATCCTTTTTCTCTCTCTCCCCCCCCCCCACCCCCCCGCCCCCTGCAGGATTCGTGCACAGCAGAACCTGCAGAACATGCCAGTGAGGACTGATGTAATTGTGTGTTTCCAGCAGCTGACAGCGAGGACTGACATCTTCCCTAAAGGTTTGTTGACCTCCATTCTTGCCCAAACCTGTCTAAACATACTATCTTCACATTGTTCCAGGGGTTAGCAATGTGAAGCAGCTGTTTCCCTGTATATGAGTTCAGTCGCAGCTTCACCCTGCTACACCTCCTCCCTCCCTCCTCCCTATTTTCTCACTCACTTTCTCTATCTCTCTATCTCTCTCTCTCTCTCTCTCTCTCTCTCTCTCTCTCTCTCTCTCTCTCTCTCTCACTCTCACACACAGATACAAACACAAAATCACTGTCTCTATCACTCTCTCAGACAGTGGAAGTCTTTTTCTTCTAATGTACTGGAGCCTGGACCCTCGAGAGCAATTATTGCTTCAAGTCAAACATCATTATGACCTGATCAATGGAGACGATGAAGACGAATGTAAAAGAGTGAAATATAGACATCCAGCTGATGATTTAAGTGAAAAGAAAATGAGCAAGTCACAAGAGAGTTCATCTATCATTTTTTGTAATTTTCAATTTTCCTGGCGTCAATTTAAAGCTGTGTAATCTAAATTACAAAATAAATCAGAAGAGAAATGATACATAATTTCATTCATCAGTGTTATTTTACATCCTCTAATGTTTCCCAGTTACTCATTCTTTTTATTAGCTACCCACTAAGGTTGCTTTTTTCCTCAAAAGGCCGATGTTGAAACATTTGCTCCGTGATGTTTACGTTTCATTCAGTGTGGACCGTGCTTTTTGTTGCAATCCGACATGAATTCATATTAAATGTGACTGCATCCATCAGCACCTCCCTGGCAGCACAGTTGTCTGGCTCTCAGTGTTTAATCTATTAAAGTGCACCCCTGCCTTTTTTTCTGTGACATTGAGAATCGGAAACTGGCTTTGAGCTGACATCATCTTTGAGGACCAGACTTGCATCGACAGAGGCGAGGCCATATCTCCTTGTCTTATTGATGCCGTGACTTTAAGGTTATTGGGCTTGTTTGTTTTTGTGTTGCATAATCCTTTTTGTTCAAGTCATTCTGGGATTGTTTTATATTTGTGAAAGTAGACCGTAAACGTGTAACTTCTGTAAACGGTGCCCGATTTAGAGGAATATCAGACTTGAAAATAAATCCCCGATCTGTGAGTTAACTGTGCTTTTATCAGTTCAGTTGTATGAACGGTTGCTGATCATCAACACACTGTGATCCGGGTCATGCATGTTCATACTACAGAAGACTGATAGTTTAGAATAAATCAAAAGAGATAGTGTAAGTAGCGCTTAGTTTAAACATCAAGACAATTATTGTTGATTTTAAGGTTTATTATTACTATTTATTGTCACTGAACTTGTACACAAATCCTCAAAGGGGTTATTTACAATGCTTATTAGACCACACTACACACTGACACTATTACTCTTAGCAGTGTCCCTTTGCCTCAGACAAATACCGTTTCTATGAAGAAGTTTGGACTTGCAGATTTTCTTCTTTGTTTCACAATCTTCGGGGAACTTTTTATTTTTTTTTGCGTTGAGCCATACACTGTAAAATTAATCATAACTGTCGTTGCATGTTGGGCAGGTGTGCGGAAAAAGCATAGCAGTGATATCTTAATCGCCAAAGGTGTCACCAAAATCAAGTTACACTGGAAATCTCCCAGATTGCATCTTGCAGAGAGAAAAGTGAAAATTAAAAGCTCTCACTCCCAATTCCTCCCGACGTTTTTCTCTATAAAGTCTTTGTATTGGCTGATGCAGGAAAAAAAAAAAAAAAAAAAAGCAACAGTTGCCAGTGACGTGATTAGCCTAAGCAATGCTGTACCAGCGAGAGAAAAGAAAGCGGCAGTAGCTGGTACTTTAAAGTGTCAGAGTCTTTGTAGCAATGACTAGTTTATGATGCTGATGTCAAGCATCACACTCAATGAGGCCTTTGTCCCAGGCTGAGACCAGGGCAGTGGGAAAACTGCCCACTCTTAGTCGGCAGGCCCATCCATCTTTCCATGAGGCATTGCCGTCCCCTTTGCACCAAAACTCTTGTGTATTAAAGATCTCTTGGGTTAATGCGCTGGAAAATTGGCTTGCATTTTTATTGGTGGAGGCTAGCTTAATGAAAGGAAAACAACTCCTGGAGGGTCGAAGAGGACGAGAAAAATATCTGGACGGGTGATTGCGGAGGGCAGGCCCTCAACACTTGTTTCCTGTGACTTTCGTCAAGAGGAGAAGTCTTCTGTGTGGCATGCCACAGATGATATTCTGCTCGGGCTGTGAGTGTAGCTCTGTCCATTCATCTCACCGTCATGAGCTGCAGACACTACTGCTGAAGTATTGACCCGGTCATCATGTCTGTAATGGCACATCAGGGATCAATCAAAAGGGATCTCCGCTGAGGATAGAAGCGTCACATGAAATATTCTGTTTTCATCATTTCACCTCTTAATTCAAGTATGACATCTCATGTTTAGTTAATCACTGCACTGTTTCCTGTTTTTAAGGTACATATAAGTGACTGCTGCCTTTTCTATGTGCTCCAATAATGTGTTTGTCTCTGGGATTCTTATTGACACTTGCAGACTGCTTGTGTCACCTCATTCGTTTTGATGAAGGAGCTTAAGTCAAACCTCAGCACGGCACACATCACAGCGATCAATGAGTGCCGAGTGACTGACCTACTGGACACATTTATGGGTGTGGGAGGCTAATTAGGAGCCACTTCCCAGGCTTGGAAAGACAAGCCCACGGAACAGCTGCTGGTCAGCACTGGACTCCTCTCTGCGGGTCAAAAAGGTGGCAGCTCGTCACGGACAGTGACACAGCTATAGGTCTAGAGAGGCCAATTTACTTAATGGCTAGCCCCGGGGCTGGGGACTCTCAGTATTTCTCGACTCGGACACTTGTAGATGGCAGTGCGAGAGCCAAAACGATCCACTTCATCACAGCCGGTCTCATAGGAGAGGAGCCACGGCCGGACCCGTCTTACAGGAGGATCTTTTGTCTTTCCAAGTGGATTTAATGAAGTGCATTGTTGAAAGTTGTCATGGTAAGTTATTAAAAAAGTGTTTACTCAGAGATTTAATGCCACATTAACCATTATGATAATTAAAGCACTGCAATAGCTCAAGGCACTAGACAGATTTTGTCAATGGTTTGAGGATTTTATCTCATCCTTCAGGCTGTTTATAAAACATGGTCATTGACATCAACAACCTCAACTGTAGCGTTTACTTTTTTTTTTTTCTTTCTTTTTTTCACAATCATGCCCTTGAGGGTCAAAATGCTTTGGTCCCAGACGTCTCTTGACACACAGATGTTACAGTAACACCGGCAGGAAATCATGCCCAAACATCACCTCTGACCCCACATGTCAGCTGATCCACCATCGCCTCTTTTGAAATAGACTCCCAACTTCTATAAATTACCAGATTTTCCCACCATGTCCCTCCATTCACTTTGTCTGTCTCCAGCCATCTTCTACCACAGAGCCTGCGGTCAACTAATAGTGATTGCACAGTTGCTGAAAATCTGCCCCCTTGGGTTCACAGGGGTCAAAGGGCTCACACCGGGGTCAGAGCCTGTCTTTATGTCTCTTCCCACCAAAGGCTTTGTGATGAATAGAGAGCCCCAGGAAACAAAAGCTTTCAGCAAAGACAAGCAACTTTGCTCAATACATCAGCACCTCCACTCGCTGCCGCCCTCCCTGGTAAAAACACACTTTCTAAGTGAGATAATACGAGATTGAGGGGGAGCAAAATACACAAAGAAATTTAAACCGAGCAAAGTGGAGAAGCGAAAACAGGAGAAATTGACCGTTTCATATTCAGTCTGCATGGAGCCGCTGGAAAGGAAAAGACGCTAAACACAGACATGTAACTGCACTACTCTGCACTATGATACAATTAAGTGTTATAATTACAAACTTACAGGTTGACATATTTACTGTATTTTATAATAACAAAAACATTTCCACATTCATATATCTTTCCAGCTGCAAGATCTCATTCCTCGTAAGGAAACCATTTACTGCAGCTCTATTAGAAGCCTGTACTGTGAGCTTCTTCACCTCCTCTTCCTCAGCTTATTTTCCCTATCGTTGCAGTTGACCCTCGTAGGACTGTATCAGCAAACTAATAACCAGGCCCTCTAATCTGCTGCCTTTGTTCCTTTCTCCTCTCATAATGTGTTGCAGATTCCAGAGGTTGAAACTGGCAGGGAGATTTTAAGCAAATGGCATCTGGTTAAAGGTCAGATTCAGGGGCCCCAGTGGGTGAAAGGTTGAATAACTCCAAGAAAGGTAGTGACCAAGTCTGAGGGAAGACTTGTCTCAGGCGTTTACTTTTGTGACGATTTATCTAAACCTTTAAAATATTTATTCTGATTTTATTCATCATACGAGTAAAATGTTCTGTAGTCTGTATTTTTTACTTTGAGATAACTCACACATCAAACTGGTTTTATTACTTATCAACAACTGCATGGTCATTTCAGGAGAGTTTCTTCACTGTGATTTATTGTTTTTAAATCCCCCTCCTCACCTCCCTTTAAAAATAAGTGGAGAAGAAGTTGAAGGGATCACAGTCTCGGGTTCAAACTGCAGGTGTGTAAAATGGAACATGCACTTTTCTCCTAAATTAGGCATTCAGGGCATGGTGAGAGCGGCAGGGTAAATTAGTGGAATAACTGGTTGATTCTAACCAGATGATTGCTTCAGTTGGACACCAGAGAGTTTTCATTAGGTCTCTAATTTACAAGACTCCCTCTGCATTCCAGCCCGCGGACCCACTGCCCCATGTCTTAAAGAACCTCCTTTAGCCTTTGCCCCCTGCAAGAGTCGTTGCCAAAACCACGCACTTTGAATATTATAAATTACATTATGACGGAGTTATACTTAACGTGTCAAGAAACTGATATCAACTTCATGCAGCTTTATCATTCAGGATTTATTTTAATAAATTATGTGTTCATGTAAAAATCAACAGGTGTACAGTAACATCCTCTAACTCTTAATGTGTCAAAGATAAATATCTAACGGCCGTTTAAGTGTTGGATTTTACTGCTGAGGTTTCCCTGCTTGTAGAGTTTAACATCTTTGATCTCTTGTTTCTGGATTTTTATTTATTATGTACAGCTTGATAATAAAAAATAAAATATTAATGTCACAGAGCAAACCTTGACTTATTTTCAGGATGTTCAAATTGCCATATTAAAAACACCTGACACAGAGCTGTACTTAACAGTAACAAAAAGCAAAACACACAGAAATACTCACACTAATAATGAAAAATGAATTCTGATTACGGCAGGTTAGTCTGACTTCTGAACTTAAATTAGGAAAGTGTAACTTGCTGTAAAGGACCAATGCCAAATCTAAAACCACGACTTCATCCCATTGATCCACCTATGAGTGCAGTTATTTATTTATTTGGTTTATTGACTGAACTCATTGTAAAATATGGAGTTTGTTTTTTTCATTTAGCGGCACAGTCTCACCTCTTTACTCGACTTTTTTTAAATTTTCCACATCTGTTAGTTATCTCTCATAAATCTTGTGTACATTAATTCACTACTTGGTTGCAGTTACTAACAAACCAAAACACTGTCATAATTATTTGCCTACCTGCCGTGAATTATCTTCATCCATAAAACAATCATTCAAATACATCTTGTCTTGAAACTATTAAGAATATACCAGCCTAGGTTGTGAGCCTCCCTAACATGGTGACATTGTTACGGTACTTTTACGGTATCTTTGAGCCTGTCAAAGTTAAAGTTACATACGTTGTATTTATAGACTCTTCTTCTCCAAACACTGTAGACCTGCTGTCAGCTCCTCCCAAGGACACACACACACACACACACACACACACATTGCTCCTCTAACTTGAACAGCACCCTGGGTCACTCTAATGACTCGTGACATATAAACCTTCAACCACTGTTCAGGATGTTTTTACCCTCAAAAGTTCTCTGTGACAAATGAGCACTGTGTGTGTGTGTGTGTGTGCATGTATGTGTGAGTGTGCTGGTACAACTGTGTTGAAGGAGAAAACTTTGAAATACTGTCCTGTACAAAGACGTATAAACAAAGTGTATCTCAGATATAAAAGCTTTCAATATTTTGTGTTTTGGATGATTAATATCCACTGCTGAAAACTTCCTAATAGTAGTTGCAATAAAGTTAAAGACTTATTCCTAATGTGGAATATATTTGATCCAGATTTGATTTTTATTGCAAGTCTCTTAATTTCATCACAAAAAAAAAAAAGGCAGTGCTTTCCCAGGCGTGTCTCTGCTGATACTGTTTGTAAACACTTTGGAGGATGCAGGCGGGCCATGTGCCTCTGCTAATGATGGTGTAGGAAGGGAGGGGAGGGGACGGGATGGGAGGCCCCATGCTGCCGCTTAACTCTCTCTTATAGCTGCCAGGTCATGTGTGATTAAGAGTTTTGTGTTACCTGGAGCCCTGCTGAGGAACTTTCCCCTGGAGGGGAGTTTGTCCCATCCACCTAATCTGAAGAGGCCACGAATGGATGCAGCACCGTTTGCCCGGAGTTTTATCAGTGTTTCCCAGGGGGGGGGGAATCTCTCGCAGGCTTCATATTCAATTTAATAACCAGGCAGGAGCTTCCTCACCACTGTAGATTAAATGCTGGTCGTATGTTTGACTCCATTTTACATTACAGATAAACTATCAGTGTGTGGGTACATTTCTGTAGGTAACGTGCTAAAAGCAATGCGAGAGTAGATTTCACTGACATGAAATGTAGTTAAAATTCAAATTGTGTCGGAGCGACAGGAGGGTTTGAGTTGTTTTTGATGCATGCAAACGTAATTAAAATGGAAAATTTACATTAAGACGATTCATGTAATATCTATCTCAGTCATATGTTTGTAAATCTGTTGATAGGTTTCAAATGAACATCCTTTAAAAAAAAAGTTTTTTTCTTTCTTTTCATTGACCAAGGATAATAAATAGTCTTAAAATTGTCCCTGAAATTGTGTCCAACTGCGATTACAACGGGCATCACGCTGGGTTTGTGTGCAATGGAGCAGCGGTGGAGATGAGCGGGGATTGGTGGGGGGGTGGTGGTGGTGTGGGGGCGGGGGGAGTAAAGTGGGTGAGGAGGTGGCATACAGGACAAAGAGAGAGTATCACGGAGAGAGATGTAGAAGCATGACCATGCTCCTGTCCTTGTTTGTAAAGTGATGAATGAGAGGAGTGCACAGCGCTGGGGGCACTCTGCTATGTGAGAGTTTTCTTGAACAATCGGAGAATCAACTGTACAGCTTGAATAGTCTCAGGGGGGGAAAAAAAGAAGAGAAGCCTTGGAATCCACACCAATCCTTTTCTAAAGAACTCCTTTTTTTTATCATGATGTCTTATTAAATGAAAGGTCAACTCTAGTACATTTCCTAAACACAGCAGTGAAACAGGCGTATGTTTCCACTTAGGATCACTTTAAGAAAATGAATGCTAATTGAGCTTTTCACTCGGAAAAATGTTCCTTGATTTCATTTTTTTAAATCCATCTGTTCATGACAGGCATCTCATCCTCGTTAACTTCATCAATCAAAGTGAATCAAGAGTCCTAAAACATGAGTTAAAATCTAAGACGGATACAAAACTAAAGTTTCTTTAATATGTTAATTAGGAAAAACACAGTGATGATAATCATCGTTGGAGAAACACAAGATGAACATTTTCTTTAAAAAAAAAAAAAAAAAAAAAGATAGCTTTTCAATAACGTATTAAAGCTTTAATTCATGTGGCTCCAAAACTTTCAGGATGAACATTTTAAAATCCCGTTACATTAAATCGTTGACGTAAGATTCTCACTTTACAAAAAGTACGGTGCAGACTCAATCTGTGTCAGTGTTGTGAGCTTACTCACATTAGGATTTCTTACTGTGTGAATAAAATGAATATGACAGCTTTGGAAATTCTTAGCGAGCACCAAACATAATGATACCAACAACTTTCCCCCCTTTTAGTTTTTTATTTCTGTTTTGTAACGGCTCCACGGTCTTAAGGTTTATTCGAAGGATTTAATGTTGAACAATGAGTCGGTTCAGCGTAACAATGTCAAAGGGATAAAATTTGATGCTTACACTGAAGCCCTCAGCCAGACCACCTCTGCTTGTGCCAAAGTGTTTGTGGTTCAAACCCAGAGCACTGAGGAGACAACTGATATAGTCAGCATGTTGAGCTGTTGCAGAGTTGTGAGTGGGAGAGGAGAGGAGAGGAGAGGAGAGGACCAGGGGAGCCACAAACGCGGCCGGGGCCACGAGTTCCGCCAGCTGCACCCTGTCTTTGAGGAGGGGATGGAGAGCTTCTCATTGAGGTTGGCAAACGCTGGCTCATAAACTTTCCCCTGTCTCTCCCTTTGATTTTCCTTGGACATCTGCCTGGCCCTCCCATCAGGAATGTGCAGCAGCTGTTTGCTGCAAGTGTCTTCGCTGTGTGAACTCGGGCTTGTGCACGGGTCCCAGCTTAATGAATTGAGCCAATTCAAACTGGGTCGCCTGGGACACTGGGCCCTGGTGCATAACTCTTCCTCCGAGGGATGACAAGCAAGCTCGGCGAAAGAGGCTGGGAAATGTATATTATAGAGGTTAACCATTTGCCCTCATACTGTAATTGGCTTAGATTGTCTAGCAACCGGATTTGCAGGGGCTGAACCTGCGCTTGCCTTGCGGTGCAAAAGTTCAGCTGCGGCCGACACGATTGTTTGATCTTCTGTGTGTGTAAGAGACAGAATGAATGAGAGAGTGTGTATTTGTAAGTCAAAGGCATGCACAGACAGCAGATACACAGTAAGGGCACAGTGAGCCATAGTTTTGTGTTTTTACTGCAGCTTGTTGCAGAGCTGGTTGGACAGGTTGCAGCTTACAATAAACGTTGTAAAACAGGTGAGGTGAATCCCAAAGGATTATTTCAGTTTGAATGTTTATCCGTTGAAGCATCACACACACCTTCTGAGTCACTTCTCATAGATGGATTTCCTTCATTAGGACATTTTGTCTCTAGCTGTGATGCTAACTTCTCTGTCTGCAAACTAACAGGCATCATGACGCTTCTGTGATACATGAAATTTTGTGATATGAATTTCTCCTTCTTCTTTTTTTTTTTTTTTTTACCCCAAGCCAAATAAATGGTCCAGACTTTACCCTCAAAGCTCATCCAGACTTTAGTCTCAGACGAACAAGGGGATTACTCCTGGTGTGGACAGCCTTCATTCAAGAAGAGCTGGCAAACACCACTGATTCGACCGACGCCGAGGAGAATCTGATGCTGCTTGTTTGTTTGAACGAGGAGATTAAGGAGAGTGAGAACACAGAATTCAGGGAATTAAATACCAATGGGAGACTGCTGCATCCTGATCAGGCCAGCTAGCCCCCCCCCCACCTCTTTTAGAGTTGTTGACCAAACTGCTTTATCTTATCTGGAAAATATGTTCTTTAAAACTGGTCAGCTAGCTATAAAAAAAATTAAGCATTGCAGTTGAGATTTTTCCATGAAAGAACAAGTCTGAATACTGATTAGCCCTTCTTTTTATTTATTATTTTTTTTAAGGCTTGGCGTTGTTTTTCTTCTGCTGTATTCCTTTATGGCTGGCCATGCAGCACAGTGAGGGGAACTCCATGAGCCATGATGAGTTGTTTAAAATCTAATCAGAAACTAACAAGTCCCTGGTTATTTGTTTCTGCCTCAATACTTGAGAGTTCCCAGATGTTGTGGAAGGTAGGGAGTCGATTGTTTATACAGCGGCGAATCTCACCCAAACACACACATTCTATCAGCCTTCATGGCTATCTATCAGGGGAGGCACAAGTTACAGTTTTTCTGAAGTCAGGCAGGCACAAAAGCCCTTCAGCAGCAAATTACAACTCCCACCCCACCTGCTGAAGCCAGCGTGCTGGCGGCGCAGTGTTCAGACGGTAACCTGCCTCCGATCGATCGGTTGTTGTTGCAGCTGTGCTCTGGTTGATGGTTTATTTAAGCGGCTCCACATGCTTGTTGAGGGGAAGGCAGCTGAATACATAAAACAGGCTCTCAGAACCACTTTGTGGTCCGGCTAAGAGTAAATGGAATAATAAAAACCAAATGGTTTCATCCCACATTGTAGGCTCATAAATCCAGGAAGTTGCTTCTTACCTTTATGATCCAGTGCATGTAGCATGTTAAGATTTTGTGGGATGAGTGCTGGGCTGACTTTAATACAGTCGATTCCACTGAACAGTAGTTAACTGTCTCTGTTGTTTCTGGACTGTTCCACTAATTATGCATCAAAGCAAATGTATGTAGGAGCTTCTAATGCTGTCAGTGGTTACATACTTTATATCAGAAACTGTCTGTAAAGATTTCATTCTATTTTAAGAGTGATCCACAGGAAGATCAGATCATGAGGAGACTGAGCTGGTGAGATCCATGTTCGGCCGTGAGTGATTTCAGTCGTCTGTTTAGTCAGCTAGGCTTCAAGGTCAAACCTTGACTCTCCTCACAGAGGTCAGTGACATCCCCTCTCCATTCACACTGTTTCCTTCCCTTCAGCCAGAGGGGAGGATGTATCTCTGACTTCCTGCAGCCATACACACAGACAGGAAATTAGTAATTTGCTGTGCTATGCCTGACATTTCAAGTGTTCACAGTTACATGCTGCAGGACTGTAAGGGTTTTTTCTTTCCTGTGCTCTGTCAGCTCAGGGGTTTTTTTTATTAACAGAAAGACAAACAAAACAAGAAATTCACAGTTTGAAAAAGGGTTCAAAGTTAACCACCATTCAGAATACATCCATCACTGATCATTAAACATGGACTGATCCTTTTGAGAAAGTCATCAACCTGTCTGAAGCTTTCTGAACTACTGATGACATCCACTTCCTAATCACATTTAAACACGGCTTTCTGTTTCCTAATCCCTTGTCCCGCTCCTAAATTATCATCATTGATACCTTGTGGGAGTGAATCAAAATCATTAGGCCCAGTTGTGAAAGGTTACAGCTGTATACAAGAATATAAAGAGTTCATTCTAAATAATTCATGCATTTTGTTCTTAAAAGTCACATAGACATCTTAGACACAATTATGGGATTGACTGTGATAGCAATTTGAACATTTAGATTGATTTTCAACTTACTTTGCTAAGTTGTCTGTTTACCTAAGCAGGCAACTGTATAGAAAAGAAAAAAAGGTGCAAGACTGTAGGCAACAACTCTAACAGTTCAGTATGTAAAGTCTGGGACTAGTATGCAAAGATTACTGCAGTAAACGCCAGAACTATGAACTCTGGTTGTGCTCCTCTTACGAGATTTATTGCCATTTAACTCTGCAAACCAACCTTGAAAACTTGATTTTCACAAATTACCGTAAGCTAATCATCTGTAAACATTTGTCAAAACTGGGATCTAGTGTTTAGCTTTATAAGATGTACAGCGCTAACAAAAGGCAAATCTAATTTTATGTTTTATGGACCCTTAAATCTAATTGTGCCCAGTAAAGCCACAGTTTCATGTCATTGTAAAAAGTTACAATACGTAGTTTCAGTAAAGCAGTTAAATGTTCGGAGCGAGATTGTTTTCCAAAATCCCCTAAATTTCATGTATTGTCAGATTACTTAGATGTTTAAGGTAGACTTTAATTTTAGGTAAATGGTGCTTTTACATGATGTATGTATCTATGGTGCTTCATATATTTGATCACAAAGTGTGGTATGGTGCAGTGCGGAAAAATGTCCATTAATTACCTTTTAAATATTCCCAATACACATCCTGTTAAATAAAAGCGCTGCCACTTCCAAAAACCTGCAATAAGAGGGATTTCATAACCTCGTGTTGTCAGATGTCAAGCAGCTCCAGTTGACTTTTTTGGCCCTTGGAAACAACACAGGTGAGCCTCAGAGAGAAAAAAAAAGCCACTCTGATACTGTGGATATTTCTGTAAACTCCCAGGGGTCTGAGCCTGCCCTAGAAATAGCTGAGGACTGAAAAATGTTGCTGGAGCGTTGCTGTTTATGCAGAGCACAAGCTCATTGTCGGGGCACGGGGGATATTCAAAAAACAGTTTGGCCCTCTTTTACTCAAAAGATATTTTGGACCAAGTCTCCCTGAGAGTGACCTGAAAAACTGTAACCTAGATTCTTATAACCAATTAAAACAATTTAAGAAAACAGGGCCAGAAATAATAACAGCTGCTGCCATATAAAAATGATGAATCATGCAAAACCACGCACAATTTTATTTATTTTATGCAACATTAAAACAGAGATAAAACTTCATCATGCAGACTGGACTTTTTATTCCATAAATGCAATGTTTGTTAAGTTTAAAGAGCATTACAGTGAAATAAATCAGAGGCTGGTCCCTTTTAAAATGTCCACAAACCTGAGTTATATCGTCATTAGCTTTTGTACAACATATAAAATACATCTCGGTAAAACATCCAAACCGTGTCACTGTTTCAACAGATTCACAGACGAAAGGCTCCTCGCACATATAAAGCCTGACTTCCTCATGCCGTTTTAATGCATGATTATGTTTCCACTATACTGTTCGCTCAAAATGTTTAATAATCACCTGTGTTGCTACTTCCTCTACACCTTTGGAACAAATTCATACATTAATTTAGCTTCTCTAGGCCTTTTTTGATAGAAGCAATCTTCTTTATTTTTGTAAATTTGCAGCACATACGTGTTTTTTTTTTTACCTGTTGAACTCTACAATAACCCTCCCACATCTGGCAAGGGGGTCCAATAACACATCTGGCTTTGGGAAACGCTCTTATACACAAACTAGCGCGTAATTTCTCTGCTAAAGATGATCTAGTCATCTGTTCTACTCTTTGAGGGGTTGGGCGTAACACCCTGGAGAGAACTTGGGCCATCAGTTACAGAATCAGACGCTTCTTTTGTCTTACCTGAACGGGCGGCACATTGCTGTTTTGACAGGCTCTCTAATTACCTTTGCTATTTATGGTGCTCGAACCATCTGCTACTGATTCCTTCATTATCTTGAACATGTTGAAATGATTAGGGCATCATTGGAGAGAGTCGTACCTTTGCCAAGGTTGGCCACTTGTCACCACAAATTGTTTATCAAAAGTCTTGAAACACACTTAAAATTAGGAAAACTGCTAATCACTTTAATGCCAAACTTTCTGCTGAGATGTTGCCCATTTAAGCATCCAGGGCGGCTCTGTTTAAGGTTATTGAGAGGCACAGACGCTGCAGGATTTATAGGTTTAGGTTCTCTAAATGAGGCTTACTTGGATCCTTTCCCGGCTTTTCTGAACCTCCTTAAACAAAGTGCAAATGATTGAACCCTATTAAAACCTCCATATATTTCTTTGACTTTTCAATGAGTCACTAAATATTTGAGCAAAGTTTACCCGGAAAGTGTTGGTTTCATATTATTGCAAAGTATGTATCAACATTTGTTCCATTAATTCAACTCACAACATGCTTTAAATACTCAATTGCAGAGGTTAGAAAAGTGTGTGGGGGGGGGGAGTGCAAATGTGCAAGTATGCCATTAGCACCTAATTGACAGGTCTGGATGCCAGTATTTTTTTTTCTTTCGCGAGAGGCACTGGATCTGGAACGGCAGGGTGACAGTGCCACAGTACTACATCTGTAGTCTAAATTACCGTCATGTCGGGTGTTAGCATCGTTTTCTTGGCCACAGCAGATTGTCTCCGTTTTTCAGATTCCAACAGTCGACACTAGTTTCCTTTTAATCGACCTTTTTGCCACCAACCAAAGCTAATGTGTCATACCAGCCCAGTGGATTTTTTATTAATGTCACAGACCTTTCAAGTTAACCATGAGTGAGTCGAATGTATGTAGATGTTGATTTAAGGCTTCACTGGTGTTATAGGAGTTAATTTACTATGTGCAATTCAAAGTGCTTGACAGAGTTAAAAATAACACATGAGGAGTAATTGAAAGAAATGTGACATTCAGCAAATATCAATTTAACAATTAATTAAAATATAGGATCTATTTTTGACAACAAGAAGATTAAAAAGCGATCAAATTAAAAGAAGTGATGGGAAGGCAGCAGCAGTAGAAACAGATGTTTTTACACACAACAGATTTCATAAAGCGCAGTTTTAGTCTCAGTCTGCATCAAGTTTGACATCTGTACAGAGTAATAATACAGTGTTTATGTCTTTTCTATGTAAATGCACTTACTGACCTCTGTGTATATGCTGTACATAGTAACAGATTTAGCCGGTGCCGCCAGTAATTCATTTGCATTCCATCCCGGGAAACAAATAGCGCAGCCCTCACACTGCATCCAAATATGATCCGCTCAATTATGTTGACATGTTTAGGACCAAATATAAACAGCCCACAAATATCAGAAGAGGTCACCGTGACACTGCAGTAAGTACATTGTTACTCACATGGACATTGAAAAGGACGCTCATGAAAAACACTCCAAACATGACCAGCCATCAAACACCAAGATGAATATTCCTGCCTGCTCTTATTAATGTTCAAGCATTGTTTGCGCTCCAGCATTTTTAATTTACTGAAGAATGGACAACAGTTGTTTTTGAGTCTCACTGGACGTAAACAGCATGTTTGGTCTTTTCCCCACAGAGGCTATTAGCCATAATTTCACTGTCCTCTCTGGGCGCCATTGTCAGTATTCACATTTGATTAAATCCCCGTGGCATAAGTGACCAGCAACATTGATTTGCTATCCTCCGTGTTGCATTGACTCGCCAAGCCACAAGAGGCTTTTTGAAGGCTGCTGATCCCCAATATATATTTGTAACACATTTGTTTTAATTAAGTGTTCACACAGCATGGAAATTGGATACTTGACTAAATGACTGGAACCAACAGTAATGCGACTAATTGCGGTTACTGCTGCAGCCTCTGTGACTCTCTGATCGATATTTAGAGTAGCTGGGTATTGAATTCTAAAAAGTAAAAGGAGTGATCAAATAACTTTGTGTTATGTCATGGCAGATTGCTTATGGATTTCTCAAAGTACGTCTGTATCAACTTTTATGTATTTATTTCAGCCATTGGGAATTTTAAAAATCTATTGAAAAAAATATTTATTTTTGTTTGACGACAACATTTAAAACATTTACCCGAGTCAAAGAGTAAAAGGTTTTTATCTTAGAAGAATGTGTAGTTGGGGCCACAAATCCTGCTCTTTTAGATGTTTTGTGTTTGAGCCAAAGCATTCACACACACAGCCCAAAACAGCGTTTTCAAACTACAAAACCAAATGAAATAAAACACTCAAAGGATTAGAACAATTTAGAAAGCAGACCCCCTTCTTTTCCATTGTGCCTCTACCATGCTGCGGCTATTTCTCTATGCCCAGCATGGGCTCCACTTTGTGGCTTTTAATAACCTACCCCTTCAAGCTTCTACCCCCTGAGACACATTTTTCCCTACTTTATTTGTGCCGCTCTGTTTCTACCTACCAGCAGCTGCAGCAAGGAGCAAGCAGTGGAGGCAGCAGCAGCAAATTTCTTCCAGTTGCTCAACACGCTAATACTCCCCTTTTCTTTGCAGCTCAAGCATTATATTGCAGTTTCATTGACTGGGAGGTGTTGTGTTGCAGTGGAATCAATAGCTGAGGGGATCCCAGCCCAACGATTAGCTTGTCAGTCAGGCCTCTGTGGTTGAAAAGAGGGGAGGCAGCGTAAATCCCAGAATACCAGGGGCCACCAGCATGGAAAAGCTGGAATGCTGGGAGCCGCCGATCGTGCTGCACCACCTGTTGTAAGAGGCAACATGTGCTGAGTGTATTAACCTTTCTGCTACTGTGGTTTAACCGCTGCCTGCTACCACCAATCCCTGCAAACACTGCTCAAGACCTCTACCACGCCAGTAAGAGACGCTGCTGTTATCTAATTAAATTAGCCTTAACCGTTTTCAAATAAATCTGCCTTTTTTTTTTTAAGTTATGTAGAAAATTAATTCAGATGAGTTTTCTCTATAATAGTCCATTATTGGTCAGCAACTTTATTCAGCTGATTCAGAGTCTACAAATGGGAGAAATTGGTAATAGAAAATAAATCTTTGTGTTTAAATACAATAGAGAGGTCAGTGAAAGTATTTTCTATTGCACTGGCTCAGGGATAAGCTGGTTTATCAAAATGAATCTCCTGCAGACGGTGTCTTTAAAAAAAAAACACAAAAAAGCATTTATTTTGTCTCCATGTTTCTACATTAAAAAATAATGTAAGGATGCCTTCTTTAGTATATTTTACTTTTAAAATACTCAGCCCATTATGAATTCCCAGTTTCCCACTGACTGGCAGCAATGTTTGCCGAAGAACTGAAACAAAACCATTTTTTCCCACAAATGCTTACAGTCACTGTGAGTGTTTTAACTCGCCGTATTATCAACTCTTTATCCAACAATTGCACATAAAGACCTCTCTATACGGTAACTGCACATTAACACCTCTACCTCCCTGCAAAGTATGTTTTTATGTTTCAGATAGACTTTAGTTTTATATTTAGATTGACTATACTTTTAAGTCTATTTCAGCTATGCTAAAGTAGAATGTATTTCTTCTTCTTTTGTCAGGCTTTGTTTTCTGTGTTTTTATTCATTCAGTGCCTGATTAGCTCTGTCAGCCTGCAGCAGCTAACATAATTCTCAAGTTTGAGATCAATTAAGTACATTTGTCTATCTATCTAAAAGCACGACCAGGTACAGACTGCCGACTTTTTTCATGCAGTGATCAAGCTTTAAGTAACTATCTCTTAACTTACAGGAAATCCAGTCCGTAAATCTTTGTTGCGTTTTCTATTTCACTGCCACATTCAGCATATCTTCCTTTTTTTGTATTATACTGTGTGTGATTGTGTGTATTCGTGTGTGTGTGTGTGTGTGCGCACGGACTGTGGAAAAGACTTTCCTCCTAACGGACAAATAAACGATCTATCTATTCAATCATAAACTGTTTATTTTTCTTGGAGTCACATTTGGAGAAAATTTAGACAAAGTAAATCTTCGACCTTTCAGAATTATTTGTCTCTCATCTCGAGGTCACAACACAGTTCACCATCAACAGAAAGCTTTTTGATATTAACAGAAAGGAACAAACTGCTTCTGATGCTATTTTAGCCATTATCCCCCCCCATAAGTTTCCATGTGACCTTTTCCTGCAGCTCAGGCAAAGAAATCATACATTCATATCATTACCTGGATTTCCTTCTAAACCCGGTTATGATGATGAGACGGTTTTATTAGAGCTGCGTTTTCAAGAAGACACAGACATGTACAATGCTGCAAACAAATACTGGCTATCGTTAAAAAAGGTTACGTTCATTGTTTTTAAATGGAATGTAGACAATTATTTTGTTGATTATTGTGCAGAGATGGAAAAAACGGAACAAATATTGCTTCAATGGGCCTTTTCAGCTGCAGATGGGACTCAAATCATTAACCTTGAAACTAGCAGTTTGATGTCTGGTTTCTTTATTGCCTTGCAACACTCTTCATTACTGCTGTGCTGAGATTGCGTAGGCACATTTTTAACTAGTAAGCAGAAACATTTTGTGTGGAAGGTGTTTGTTGTAAAATCCAAATTCAAGCAAACAAGAACCCTAATAGACTTCTGTAAATCTAAGAGAGCAGAGCGCAGACTTTGAACTGTTTGAACACAGCACGGTGTCATTTCTTACCTGGGCTCTGCACTTTGTCAGACTCAGGCTGCAGTTTGTAGAGAGGGAAACGGAGGACAAAATTCTTCCTGTAAGCAGTGGAGGATCACTAACAAGCCTCCCACTGGGGGGCGTGCTCTCATACCGAGACCAGTGATCACTTGATGCCCGTCGTCAGACCAGGCTTAGCAAGAGGCAGCTTAAGTTCGGAGCTTGGAGAGAACTGTCAACCGAGGGTCACACTCAGAGAGAGCTGGAGCATCACGCTGCAGCAGCAGAGGAGGAGTCAAGGGCAGTCATGGGCTGTTTGTCTTGAAAGAGGATGGGAGGGGGTAAGGGTCACTGCAGAAGGATTGAGACCCCATTAGCAGTGTTACACTTACTTCCACTAGCTTAGCTTCTGACTTAGAGAGCAGTTTAATGGCTGAATTTACACAATCTGCTTATTGGAAATGTAACCTAAAAGAACATTTGAAAAGAGATTATTTGTGTACTTTAAAGATGCAGAACTACAAAGTAAGTCCTCAATGCACTGTTTAAGTAGAAGGAGAGAGTGAGACCTGGTCAGCGATGATGTGGCTGTTTTTGAATGAATCTTCAAGTCAGCAGTGTTTCATAGAGATAATGATGTTTGTAGGTCAGGACATTGAGCACAACAGGAAAAGATACCCGAGGTATATTTGGTGTTACTGTGCAGGGATGAGATGAGAATTGACTGCAACATTATGGTTAAGTGTACCTCTGATTTTAGCAAGTGAAACAATGTTTCTGGTCAGATTGTATGGCAACAGGAGACAGAAGACGCTCGTTTGTTATTCCATTAGGTGAGTGGAGGAAAAGCACCTTTTAGATCTATCTACATTAAACAAGCATGATCATGCAGAGTTTATAAAATCATCAAATGAACACAAATGTGCGTTGACTCCCTGTTTTCTTTGCACATGGGTTCAGCCGTGTAACTTTGAATTATGATATTTTTCTTCAGTGTCAGAGTTTCAAACCAGGCAACAGAAAGCTGACGTGAGATACGATCCTGTCACTAACACAGACACATCTGGCTCAAACAGAAGTAAATGTGACAACTCCAATCAGAATCTGAGCATTAGAGAAGTTCAGACTAATAATCTTCTATTCAGTCAAAATTAGCGCACACAAAAAAAGACGGACATCTTTTTTGTATTAACTTAATGACAGAAGCAATATTTCTTATTTTACTCACTGAGCCGAAGTAAATAGTTATTTTTCTTCTCCTGAGAAGAAAAAGCTTTTAATGTTTACGACCTTGATATGAAAATGCCGAGCAACACAAACAGCATGACACGTTCCCCTCAGATGGTGACACATGCAACAGGCTCGCTTGAGTCTGAATTGTTGTTTAATAGTTCATAATTACGCCTTGTTTTCTGTGTTGCGTTTGAGTGTGCGCGGCGTGTGTTGATGCGTGTGAGAGAGAGCGAGACAGACAGAGGCAGATAAAGAGAGGGAAAGTCTTTGTGAAGAATTTGGCAAGCTCAACAAAGTCCCTCAAGAGTCCTTACCAAAGGATCTGGGAGAATGTTCTAGGCTCCAAGGAGAAAGACCCCTCAAGAGTGAAAACATACTAGCGTTAAGTTATTAGCTCCACTTTGAGCTGTGTATGTGAAACAAGCTCTCACAAGAGCTGGTGAGAATCCCTTAACTCACATTACTCCACCCCCTGGCTTTGTCCCGCTTTCAGAATCAGACTAGGAGGGTTATTCTCGCCATGTGGATAGGTCCTCGGGCCCAATTATCTGGCTACAATGCTCAATTAGCCATAATCCCTCTTTTGAGGTGATGGTAAAGAGCTTTTAAGTTTTTAGGTATAGAATAAGAACCACCTCAGAAGAGATCAGACGTACACAATACTTATCTTCTGAAGGAAAATGTAGAAATTGAATTTAGCAAGAGAGAAGTTAGCTTGAATTGTGTTTGAGAAATATGTTCAAGTCTGGGAGTTCAGGAGTGAATAAATGAGCCCCAATGACTGCACTAAGCTCCCAAAAGAATGCATTTCATTTTCTAAAATATTTAATCCCCCCCCAAAAAAAACTGACCCATGGTTGGCGGGAGATGTTCAGGTGAGTGTCACGATGAGCAAGGTCACATTCTGTCACCAGGTGCTCAATTAAAAGGAGCATTAACCTTGTTTACAAAATACAAGCACAGTACGGAGTGGGGCAGTAAATTTATTGTCATTAAACAGTGGGAGGCCTCTTTCTCTTGGCCGCTTGCCGACGAGCCACATGAGCCGGGGCCTGGTTAGCACACAAACACACTCTGCGCTCAAGCCGGCACAAGGGCTACATCTGGGGCACCCCTCGGCCTCGGCCAACTAATGACAAATGTTTTCGCTTTACTTTGGCCTGCGTCGTAACAAACGAGTTCAGGCATTCTTGAGGAGTAGATTTAGGAGCAGGAGGTGCCAGCAGCGGGGGGAAAAAAGTCTGCCTCAGCTTTTATGATGTGGTAACTAAAGGCGCTGAATAAGGTGACTGCAAAGTAGGCCTGGACATAAAAAAAAGTGAAACTCTGGCACCCAAAATGTCATTGTGCGGCTTCTTATGAGGCTACCACTCACCACCCCGACGCTCTGTTTATTTACGTGCCAAATTGTACACATGATAAAACCCTCGTGAGGTGAAATAAAGCAGTCTTCGCTCTTTATTTTTACGGGTTGCTTTAGTAGGTATTTGGCAGCCCACGTAACCTGTTTTAGTTTTTAAGTGTTCCAGAAAGTGGAATTTGGATTGCTCATGCATGTGGAAATAGACCAGACTATCAGAAAACGTAAGTGTATTTCCAAGAACCCCAACTTTCCCCTTTGGATACACCACTGATTCTTGGTCAAATCCAACACAAAAGTTCAGTAATATACGCCGTAATATCCAACGAAAAGAGTGTCCCTGATCTCAAACCCTGTGCTTCTGTTACAATCCCTGATCCCATGCCAAATTTAATACCAAGTGTTACTCCTAAGCTCTGTCACAGGTTTCTGCCAATCTAGGTATTACAACTGTCTCTGTTATTCTGAGAGGAGTGGCTCTCTGTTAACCTCAAATCAAGGGCTGTAATTTGTGGTTGATGGCACACTTTGAGATGTGTCTGATCTCTGTGCCTCAGGCGGCGAGGCGCAGGCCTTGATTAGAGACAGCTACATGTGGGAACTACTGCGCTAACCACAACTCGGAGCAAATGTCAGCCGCACGCATGTCATGTGTCTGTTGCTAAGATATATTAGGGTGAGAGCAGGAGATTGGAGTATCTTTGTAGTTTGAACTACAAAGGTAAGGGGGGCAGCATTTTCAAAGCAATCACCAGGTATTTTAACTTTTCTCTTTCAAGGTGTCAGATCACAGAATACATTTTCTGACACAAAAGAGTTGATCCTGAAAAGCAAAAGCTTTTCTTCACTCCGAAAATCTTTTTGTCTCTTTCAATTTACACACCATGTGGTTTTTTTTTCTTCTCGTGAACACAGAAATGAACAGGGGGAAACTTTCTTTTACTTATATTTTGGTAAAACTTGCATCACTTTCTTGTTAGATGATGAAATCCTTTTTTTTTTCTTTTCACACGTGCTTGGGACGTTTTAAATTGAGCGTTCTATATGACGGCACATATCGAAGAATACAGCTAATAAAAATGAAATCCTCAAATTGAATTTTAAAAAAAGGAATTCAATCAAACTAAAGGGAAATGAAAGGAATGTGTTATTAGAGTTTAACGCTGCTGTTTTTTTTAATGACACCTTTTTTAACATTCACTCTCCTTTCTTATATACACACGCACACACACACACAAATAAAGATTTGACCAGCTTTATTTTGGGGTTATGGCCACTGCTGCCCCCCCCACCCTCGCCCCTCTACACACTGCACAGGAATAGATGTTGAAAGGCTGAAAAGAAAGAGCGGCACAAGGAGAATAAAACACAGCCACACCTTTCAGCGCCTGTGCTCTTGAGGAATTCGACGAGCGACAAAAGCTGAACATTTTTGAAGCCCCATTTTGCCTAAGTAGCAGTGCATATAGTGAACAACTATTTACGCAGTAGCTGAGCCGGTGAGTTGCCTATGGATTCATTAGTCTCTTTGGGGCCTCCCCACTCTTCAGTCCCCACCGACTCTCTCCCTCAATGTCTCTCTTCCTCTCTCTCTCTAACACCCTCAAACGCCTCACTCTCGCTCTTTCTTTCTTTCTTTCTTTGCTGTCTATAAGAGGTTTTTAAGCCTAGCCAGTGTTTGTAATTAGCTCCCAATGCTGGAATGGAACATGTTGAGGTGGGTGTTAATGGGCTGGCCAGGCCCTTACTTGCACAGCAGGCTGAGAGCAGAAACAGAAACCAGTCTTTGTTCCTTGGATAGGCAGAAGACAAAAAGTGGGCATTAAAAGTGTGTAGAAGGACCTCTGGAAAATATTAACTGGCATTCATATTTTAAAAGAACACTTGGACCGAAGCACAAGGTCGCTATAATGACACCTTTCTGTATGTGCTCAGTTGGAAACTCTTTGGCAACTCGGTGTATAAAATTTCAGCACTTTAGTTTACCTCTGAAAATTATTATCCTCGTAAGAAGTATTTCCCTTGTTGAAAAAAAAAATCTGTTAAAAAATAAGTAGTTGTTCAAGACTTGGAGTCGATTTCCAACATTCTTCTTATATTTGAGATATCATAAATGCAGCTCATTCATTTCCACATCTAAGCAAGTTGTAATCACTATGAACACAGAAGGGACAGCAGCAAAGTGTTCTACAGTCACTTTCAAAGTAAAAGGGCAAAATTGCAGCATTGAATGTTGGGTCTTTTAGGTCAGAGTTCAGTCGCACTGGGAAAGCAGTGGGCGTTATTCTGAAACCTTTCAAGATCTTCCCTTCTCCCTCTTCTTCTTTTTTCTTTTTTTTTTCTGGCATCTTCACATTGAACTGTGCGGCTGCTGGAGCAATCCATTACTGTGTCAAAGTTCTTGTTCTGCGTTGGCCTGGAAGCATAGTGAAACAGCTTGTTTTCATTTCAGTAGGGGAAAGGCAGGACTCTGTTTTAAGTCCCCTGCCCCTCCAGATGTGCCGCGATCAAGGGAAGTTGACTATGCGCTTTGTGTTCTTTAGGACACTAATGTGATTATGTCACATATTTTCAGCTGATTCCCATTGCTATTAGTCGTGGTGTGGGGTCTGCGCTTCAATGGACTCTATCAAGACGGGAGTTAGAGGGATTTTTCTTTCAGCAAAGTCTGATTCCTAGCCAACCAGAGAACACTGAGAGTGTGTGTGTGTGTGTGTGTGTGTGTGTGTGTGTGTGTTTGTGTGTGTGTCTGTCTGTCTGTCTGTCTGTCTGTCTATGGTTGTGTGTGCAGTTGTATATAAATCTCTCTGTCTGTGCAGTAGAGTATAATATTTATGCTCTTCAAATCCTGTCTAACTAATTCACTTGTGTTTTGGTGCTTTATGTTTTCCTGTGACAAAACTCACAAACTTGGCCTTTATTGAATTTTCTTTCTGCCTTTTCTGTCTTTCGGATCCTAAAAATGAATCTGTGTTTGTAATATATTTGCCTTCATTGCAGAGAGAGACTTCATGAAAATGTTTTACCTTTAGCCTACATAAAACCACAGCTACATCTTCTTTACTCTGCCGCATGCTGATTAAAAAAGAAAGAATGGTTTCTTTAAAATAAGTTAAAAGAAAAAAAAAGACAGGGCATAGAGCTCCGAATACAAAATAATTTCAAACATTAAACAATTTAGTAAATCAGAAAATGTTATTGCAACCAGTACAAAATGCAGTCAAAGTAAATTTGTGCAATTGTTTTAAAGTTCATCTTGAGTTAACTTGAGTTAATGAAATTTGCACCATACCAATTGCGCCATCTTTACAAGAATAGGAGATATTCCAATTACAGGAAGACGTAATATACACTGTACCACCTATCACCCAATGAGTTGGCTTTTCAAAGCCATAAACAAAACCAGTCACAACCCGAGCAACTGCGTTAACCGCATCAATATTCCAGAACAACCTACTCTGCAAAAATGCCTGAATATTTATTTAAGTGTGGTCCAAAAGTCCAGAAAGCTACCCTTATAGGTAGGCAGCCATGATACAAGATGATTATATGATGGCAAAGCAAAGAAGTTATCCCAACTGCCAATTGAGAATTAAATACACCTTTTTAAAGATATGCAATAAGGACCATTGTCTTGAAAATGCCAAAACCAAACTTGGCTCCCTGAAGACTGAGTTTGACTGTTTTAAGGTGCCAGTATGTTACTTTGATGAGCCTTGGTCAGGGGCAATGCTCCGAACACTGGATCTCATCAGTCCAGGAGAGACACCATAAGAAAGACTAATAGTAACCAAATTATAAAAGATCCTGAAACAAACAGGAGGTAAAGTCTGCTGATTAAGAGCAATTTCTGTCCCTTACGCATGCGTCCCATTGTTGCAGGAGCAGACATTGTTTTCTATGGGTTGTCGTATATGGAAGAAAGCAACGGACATCTCATCTATCATGTACCAGGCTGTCCCCGAACATGTCCGCTCACTGTATGGCAGCATGACTACATATTATGGAGAATGGCAGTGTAGCTAGGCGGCATACTCTCACCCGCCGCTAGATTAGAGGCCAGCTGGGAAGACAGCTCCATCATCTGCGTATCCAAATGGTGGACCCCACTTTCCCTTAAGCTGCCAGTCTGGGTAAAAACAGGATTATGCCTCCTGCTTGCCGACTGGGCCTAGATTTGGTCCCTGATGGTTGCCAAACCATTTTGTGACAGGCCGTTGTCATCAGCAACTCCACTTCCCATACCCAAAATCAAGATGGGAGGCCTCTAACCGTCGATTTCATTGAGGATTATCATGGGAACTTGGATTAGACACAGAAAGAACTACCAACGTTACCCAGAATGAGCATCTTTGCCACCAAGCAGCGTAAAACATTGTGTCCTCCACACAAGGAGCTTCCCTGATCACTGCAAGGAAAGGTTTGGGTTGGATGGCTTCAACAAAACCTGATGATTGTTGAATGACAGTGAAAGGCTCCACAGATGGTATCGTGCCCTACACCGAGGCACTGCCATGGACAGTAAACTATTGCAATCAAGAACGAGAACACAAAACTACTTGCCAATTTGTTTGGGAATCAAAACGCTCCACTTTTGCTTAATCAGGATGGTTGCTGTAGGGTACATCAAAAAATGTTGCTATTTCCAGCAGTATCATTGGCTAGTCCTTTTTCCTGGCAGGGTTCAATTGGTTGAACTTTAAAACATAGTTTTCAAAACATGAGGCGTACTCCTGGTGTTTGTGTCTGTTCGTGGCCATGATGAGCAGATTGAAGTGATTTGTTAGAAAAACAAAATTAATTTAAAGGGAAAAAACACATTCGATATCAATACAGACCAGTATTAAAATATACCCTAAGATAAGAGTAAAAAGAAAAGAAAAAGTATGTCCACAAATATAACTACAAGCTCTATTCTCAAATGCTGTTTTTAGGGGGGGGAAAGGTTTGGATTGTGGCTCTTGTAAAATATTTTTTCAACAATGTAGCTCCTGTGTCCGGCAACTTTGAGTTCCAATGGGATATGTTGTGTATGCAATCACACAAGGGGGCAGGTAAAAATGCATTTTCTTGCTCTGGCAAACTTTTTGCAAAGTGAATCTACTTGTATTTATTTTGACCAACCCTATGAGGAGCTTGCTGTTTGGAAACAAGTTTTTTCCTTCAAAGCACTTGTCTAATGAGGTTTACCGTCCATGGTCATTGATCTTTTCAAAGATGATGGAAGGAAGGCATTTTTGAGATACAGCAAAACACAAAGGATGCTTAAAGTTTGACATGTCATCATTGTGTGAATAAACAAGTCTTTTAAGAATCCTTCACTGTATATGAAGGTCCAAGTCCTAAACAGAAATGAGACAACTTATATGAGGTTATCCAAGCGGTTCTTTTGTTCGATTGGCACTGTCTTCTTTCAAAGACAAGAACCTCATTTGACCCACACAAGGTTACTTTGTGTACTTCAGGCTGAGAATGTCAGTCGCACACTCAAGGATTTTATCTGATGAGGGGTGACGGATCACAGAGGATGAATTGTTGGCGGATGTATTTGTAAATGGGTGCTGACACATTTGAAATTCACAAAAAGCACCTTTAATAGTTTTCAATGTGAGTATAAGAGACAGAGTTAATGGCCCTTAAATTTCCTTTTTTTTAAGTGCAGTTAAGTTCAGTAAATTTTTCAGTAAGACCGTATTGGGAAATAAAGAAGAAACACCAAATTAACCCCGGATGTTTGAAATGAGTGTTAAAGTTCCCCCCCTTTTCATGAACCATACTTATCCTTCAGTAAGGATTTTCATTCAGCCAGTTCCCTTTGAAAACTGAGGAACAAAGTGTTCTTTAAAAGAAGGTATTTAACCATCAACTTTATGTTAGGTCACAGTCTCGATAGACAAAAAGTTTCTGAAAAGTCTGATCAGAAGATACTTGTGGGCAACAAACAGATAGTGAATTACAGCGACACTTGAACACCTACATTGAATCCAAAAATTCTTCTTAGTTTTATGTGAAAACCGTAATGTCAACAGATCTGACACCAGTAAGTTGAATTTTTTTTTATTTGCTTTGATGGGACCAAATGTCTCACCTTTAATTAAATAAGCCTTTGAGTAATCTCTTCCTAAAGCTGCTATTGTGCACATGTTATAGAACTTCAGCCGGCAGTGTGCAGTGTTTCATTTGGAGTGTTGGTTTTGCGTCAGGCAGGACGGCATGTTTGCGCTCTCTTGAGGCTGAAAAAAATGACATTGTTTCTAATATTTGCCTTTTTAACGATGAATTAAATGATAGTACCAACATGCAGCAGATCCACTCTTTAGAGACGCTGCATTGACAGAGAAAAAGAAAAACACTTTTACAAAAGATGAAGGCCTTGAGAGGAACCGAGAAACCGAGTTCATGCTTACTATTAGAGCAGTGCTGCTCCTTGTGTAACCATGTTAAACAGACATTTCGCACAATATACCTGCCTGTAGGTAATTCAAATCTTTGACTGTAACACAAAATGTTGAACAATTGTGGGGTTTTTTTAGAAAAGTTTTCTTATATGCACATTGGTGTTTTGTTGTGGGGAGAATTATTATTATTTTTTTTTAACCCTAAAGCTTTACAAAACCCCCCCCCCCCCCCGCAAAAAAGTTCTTAAATTTGCACGCTTCAAATACAGAAGTGGTTTTGTACAGTAAAAGTGTTGCTTCAATTGCCCCACAGAGGTTAAGTGATCATTAGAGCAGCTAACGAATGTCGGGGCAACTTTTACAACTGTCATTACACGCGACATGATAAGTATATCAGTAAAAAATTACAAGTTGACATCGAGAGACACGCACTTACAGTGGGATTCCTGACGTTTGCTTTGCCCCACACTGGATAATCCTGCTGTCAACAGTTTGTTAAATGAAGAGCCACTTTCTGGGTTCATCACTGTTTGGAGCAGATTAGTAGAGGGTAGTGGATCTCATATGGCCCGGTCAGAGGCCATCATTGAAAGGCTTAAGGGATTAATGTTGTCTCGCGGTCTCACTCTGTCTCTCCAATATTCAATCAAACTGTGTGCTGTCAGAGCACATCCAGCACGATTTGTACAAACACGTCCCAATCACCGAAGTTTAACGGTACACTTATATTTGCTGACCTCTGTACAAGAACATATTATGTGTTTCTGCCAGATGCTTTGTTTAAGGATTTCCCTGACTCCTGTTTAGCTCTCAGACATATCAGTATTACAACACAGTGTGTTGCAGTGTGAAGCTATCTATTGCGACTGAGTCATGATGTAGTAGTGTCCATGGGCTCGAGGAGGAGGGGTCGGAGGTTAAATCCCTGCTTAAAGACACTGTAGTGAGCCTTTTCTATCAACAGACAGGCCATTTCAGTACGTGTTGGATAGGATGTAATTTCCCATCTGCTTTATGGCTATTTCTGATCCCTGGGCTCTTGTCAGCAAACTCCTCAGCACAGATATCATCAGTAATATAAGGAGGACTCTAGCAATACTCAAGGCCTTAAAAGGCTCTTCACTTCCCTCCGTCATGTGGATGGCTTAAGGAGTTTGAGAGCGCAGGTCACAAGTAAACGTTTCACAAACACTATCAAATAGCACAGATTTAAGTGGCTTAGGACAGCTTCCTTACCCAATGTTGCTGTGGGGGTGTTCGTGGGTGTGTGTGTTTGTGGGTGTGTGTGTGTGTGGTTGACAGGAGAAAAGCTTTTGGTGGGTTGATTCAAAGTTCTTTGACCTGAAATTAGTGTCTTATTATTTTTTTAACATTCCAGTAGTCATCCTTGTCTCCACTGCCATGTTTTTAAAAAGAGGGATTTGAAAAGTACAAATGATTCTTCCTTGTTTATGAGGGATTTTTTTGTTTGTTTTTTTTTTAGTTTTTTAAGCATGTCTCTAAAAAACATTAATTAGAAACATTTCTGTTGGGGCGTCGGATAGCCAAGTTGTGTCGGGCGCCCCGTGCGCTGAGGCTGCGGTCCTAGTCGCGGCGACCATGGGTTTCCAATCCGACCTCGGCCCTTTGCTGCATGTCATCCCTCGCTCTCTCCTCCCAACATTTCCTATCTGTCTAAGAGCTTTACACAACTCACAGGAGAGACCTTGGAGAAGTTGTTAAATATAAAAAGGACCGGAATGTTTTTCCACACTACAGTTCAGATTTGTTTCTGAGTTCTGCTTGTGATATGGTAAGAAAAGTTCTGTATCTGTATCTAAGAACATTGCTGCTTCGTGCTAAATGCTAAAATGCGCTGTTGCTCTGTTCAACATCTGAGTTTTAAGTGTATTTGACCACAAGCCAAAGAAGAAAAAAGTGAACTTCACAGTGCAAGAAAAACAAAGTGAAGTCATCATGAGCAGAACAGGGAGTTGTGTAACAAATGTCATGGCACTCTGTTGGTTGTTATTTAGGCATATCACACAAAATAGTGTGAATAGTGGAACTGGATTTTTTTTTATCTGAGTATGATTGAGTCAGAGTTCATTGTCCAGTAACAATTTATTATTTTTTTCATGTTCTCACTCTGAACACTTGAAATCAGTAACGTTGGTTTAATGCAAATCTCAACATTTGCAGGTATAGGTGCTGGTAAGCAGGTGAACATCAGTAGGATTCATCCTCTGCGGACCGTGATGTTCGATGTTGAGTTGTTTTATTCTGGACCCCAATTGGTGGAAAATTCCTGAACCACATAAAACCGCAAAAAAAACAACGTAATGTTTAGGGTTTTACCTTGCGCACAAACATAATGTTACATTAACTTAGAAGAATATATTCATCTTGTCAGGGAGACCGGGGTGAATAAACGGTCTCCAATACTACAAAACAGTACAATGTGTTTTGCTGACTCACAGTATGGGTTGGGTAATAAGGTAATAGACATCAGAACAGTTTTTTGGATCACATGGTCAAAAGGCAGCTATGGCCTGGTCATGAACGATTGTGAGCAACAAAAAAAAAAAATGCTCATTAGCGGGGCATTTAAGGGAAACACCAGTTCACCGTTCAACCAAACGCTGTTGTAAAATGGAATTCCTTTTTTTTTCTGCCTCATTATAGGCAAACAGAATCTTGGCATGTGAAATGAGTTATGAACACGCTCTTGAGAGGAATACAAAACAGCATGAGCCTTCGTCTGGCCAGGAGTGCTGTAGTCATAATATAAAACATTAACTTGGCTCTGTGGCATCATCCTGACACATGTTAGCATAGCAGCCAAATGCCAAATCTGAGTGAAAATAATTGTCAGACAAGTTGATTACATATGCTCAAATCCCATGTAATTGTGAGGTGTTTTCTGGTTTAAAAAAAAAGAGATGATTTTCATTATTTCCAGACCTTTTATTAACGACGACATCTGTCTTCTAAATGAGCTGCAGTTCACTGTTGCACAAGCTGATACAAAAAAAAAAGATTTACAAAGGAAACATTTCAGTTTCTCTCTTCTTATTTGTACCTAAATCTTTCTGTTTAGTTGCGTACCTTTTCTTTACACTCACTTACATCTTAATCCTTCCTTCCTTCCTTCATTTACAAGTCTCGGACTACCATTTTATTCTCCACTCCCACCATGGTACCACAGAGATATCTGCCTTTGTGACCTAACCGCCAACCATTCTGCTTAAAAAAAAGAAATCCAGCTGTTTCCTTTCTCCTATTTAATTCCCTCTTTTCTTCATTCATGAATCCTCTCCGCCTTGAGAGAACAGTTTGTGGGTGGATGGCATTTAAGACAATGAATTGTTTTTTTTCTGAATCACTCAATGCACAAGGCCCATATCCAGCTGTGTTTCCTCAAGCATGATACACTTCACTTGTTAAACAAGGTCATTAGTTAGTCAACACTTCTTGGGCTGCCTGGAGAAGAATTCGCGATGACAGTCTCTCCTTCATGTTCCCTCCCACACAGCCAGAGCCTCCCACTACGACTTTTCTCTGCTCCCTGCTCTGCTCTGCTCATGGGAAAGTCCCAGTGCTGCTGAAGTTATGACCGGGGTGAACGTTATCAAGGAATGGCAACATTTAGTAACAGTGTTTTAGAATCATAGCGCTCTCTCATTTTCACACCGCTGTACTCCTATAGCAGCAGCTGAACATTGAAGAGATAATTCTGATCAGGATTTGGAAAATTCAAAAGCGAACTTTGTCTTTTCGATCACCATTAAAAATCACATGTGTGGCCCTGTGATCCCAGATGGGGAGTGTCCTTCCCGTTGACTTTGATACAACCCAGGACACGCCATAGATCAAACATGGCCCGCCTTAAAATAAGCCACGAGTAGGTGACTCCTTTCACCGTTTATTTTAGCATGCAGCAGAGCTGAGGAATGCTTGTTATCGTTATTACCTCCAATTTGCGTTTGAGTTCACTATTTCATTTAAACACAACTTGTGACGAAAGCTGACACCCACCAGGAGTTGTTGTCACTTGGTAACCGTCGTTTGACTTCATTAGGGTTGCTCAAAGGTAATTGTTTGAAGTAATGTGAGACATTTTACTGCAGAGCTGGTGGGAGGACAAATATCGTTTTTCTGTTTCTCTTCCTCCCACACACGAACACACATCGCGTGTACATACACCATCCATACAATATATATTTTATCTAAAGTCACTGGAGCTCAGTACGCACCAGTGTTTCTCCTTGGAGTTTCATTTCAGGAATGCAAATGCTTTGGGCCCAGACACCCAGTGATTTATCTCCTTATTTATCTTTGCACACATCTGCCTGTGCCCTTGTGTATGCCTGTTGCTCAATTCCTCCCTTCTTTCAGCCAGCATGTCTCCCATGAGACCTGGGACTCCCCCACTTGCCCCTTTGTGCCCCTCACCCACATGCAAACACACAAAGTACATGCACATGCAGACGCAGGATGAGAGTATTCAGCCATGCTCTCTATTAGCGTCCTCTACCTTCACCTTGCTACTGTAAGCTTTTCCTGGGGCCCAATAATCCAGTCTGTTCACGACCATGCACAGAGGTCTGTGTACTTGCAGCATCAACAATCTGCACGCTGTCTCTGCTGGACTCAGAACACTGTGCTGGTGCATTACTGGAAGCCAGGGAAAGTGACCTGATACCCACACTTGCTTTCTGTCAACAAAGATTACACTCAGACGAGCGCAATGGGAGTTCCGGGCAGACCGACCTGCTGCTTTCTGTCTCATGCGGACAAAAAGAGTATGTGCAGGACGGGATTGGAGCTTTGTTTTTCTTGTCAGAAACGGGTATGAATAACAGCAGGGCCTGCCATAACACCCCCTGAGTGAAGTTTCATATCTTCACAGCATTGCCACAAAGTAAACACCAGTAGTGCTATTGCACGATGTTTCTTGACATGTCTCGCTGCTCATTCAGACGTCCCCTGTTCTCTTGCGCGATGCCCTACACCTTTCTTCTCAAGTGCCCCACATTCTGCCTTGATTTCACATCTCCTCGTGCAGACTTGTCCGGGCCCTGCAGAGAAACGGCCGCCTGGTGTGAGGTCAGGTGTTATTTATCACAGCCGTCTGCGCAGGGAGTTGACATTCGTACAGACGTTCTGCTCGGCCGTTGTAATTGACTCTCCTTGTCTTTTTTCGAGGACACCAACAGCTATAACTATGTCAGGACACCTCGCAGCTATATATTACCCATCTCAGTGAGGAAGACGACTGGTGAGTTATCATTCTGCATCAGCTAAACGCAAGATGGGCGACACGGCTGGTCACTGGGAAATGGCAGGATTTCACAAAGCCAATACAATTCTCAGCCAGATCCATTTCTGCCTCTCTATTGATCTTTCTCTCTCTCTCTCTCTTTGTCTCTCTTCTCTTTCTTTCTCTCTCTCTCTCTTTCTTTCTCTTTCTTTCTGTATATGTCTTTCCTCATACATACTTCTTTGTCCTATTTTGTCCAGTTATATAAGTTATAACATAACAAAAATCCCAGTGCCTTGGGATGAAGTACGACTGAACAGTTTTCAAAGGAAATTGGAACCGTTTGAGGACAATAAAGTCTACTGAAGTGGTCTTTTACCAAAGTAATTTAGTTGAATTTTTTTTTGCACACAAAGAAAAAGAAAAAAATCTTGCCAACTTGTCTGATAGCGTTGACATTTGTGGTGCAAAATTTTCAGAGGTCATCAGAAGGTAAACACTTATTAATGGTTACCTGCATGACAATCAGATAAACAGGTCATGGTAATGATTAAGCCAAGGTTGGCCAGGTTATAGACCGTGTGTGCACAAAAGCATGTTGGATGGCAGCAGGTTTGAGCTAGTGCTAAAGAAGTGAATGTAATTGTCCTAGAACAGCGATCTTTGACCTGCGATGTGTGAATGTAGACATCACTCTCTGGATCAGGTTGGTGAAAACAGCACAGCAGAGCAGCTACACTTCTGAGATGAAACTATACGTATTTACTTTTGAAAGCTATCCAGAGTGTAACGAAGGTATTGTACGGAAAGAAAAGCTGCTGACTGAGTAAAACAGAAAAGAGAAAAGAAGACGCAGAACAAACATTCAACCCAACTTAGGTTCACAAGGTCATTTCCAGCACAGGGATTAAGTAAACTAAACAAAACTACACAAGCTGCAACTTATCAGACTGCTGCATGCCAGGACGTTTTTATCTCCCCCTCATGTTTGTGAGTGTGACAGAGAGAGAGAGAGAGAGAGAGAGAGAGGGAGCAGTCCTCAGCGGAGTCAAACATTAAAAACACTTCCAGCATCTTAACACTACTTTGTGAAAATCTGGATGGTTCAGTTTGTGGAAATAATGTGCTGGAAGGACTCAGTGGGAAATCCACACAGCAGTGCCTGAGTCATACATTGTTAGGATCGCTTGTTTCCAGCACACTCATGTATTTTTTGCTTTTTTTTAGTCATTGATTTATCACTGTTTCACTGAGTGAGATGTGTTGAAGGCTGGTTAGTTGGTTATTCAGTGTCAGAATGAGTAACAGCGAACATGGGCTCTGATCACAGCTCTGTCTCTGCAAGAATAAAAACCCTTCCTCAGCAGAGCATGATTGTGGCTTTTGTGGATTGGATCATTTTGTTTATTTTGATAAAATGCGGAGGACTGTTTTTTATCGCTTTCTCACATTCCTCTGGTAACTAAGCAGGGGAACTCGCAGAGACTTCTTTCCCTGTGAACTGCTTTAACATGTGATCACTCAAAAACCATGAGGGTTCTCTGAACAACGGATCCTGAATATTTGGCAAGCTTCTTAAAATACAGAAAAGGCTGTGTGGTTGTTTGACCTTTGGACTTCTTGACATGTATATTTATGAAATCCTTTGACTAAATTGAAATTTCTCAGTAGGCATTGTCTACAAAGTTTTCAAACTTTATAATGGTGGTTGTTGCATAAAGTCTGAGGCTAATTTACCGTCATGAATGAGTCATTGAAAACACATTTTGAAATATGATGTGTTGCAGGATAATTGATGAAATTCAGCACTAAAGTTATATTTGGTTTTGGTTTCTCATTTTCTAACACACAAAATTACACACACCTCTAAGCATCGACCTTTGACCTCCATGGTAAGTGAACCTCTCTCCATGTAACTTTTGGTAATTTCTGTTGAAACTGTTGTTTGTTTGTATTCCATCTGTGAGTCTTTCTCTTCTTGTGTTCTCCATAACTTTGGTTCAAATAAGGAAAGTAGGCGATGCTTCTCTGCTTTCTTTGTCTTCTCCTTCCACATACTATCCAATCAAAATATTGACATCAATATTTTGTTCATTAAGAAACAACTTAATAAGGTTAAAACAAAACAGCTGTATTTATGATTGGATAGGAAACCTACTTTTGATTGACAAACTTAGGGAAGTCACCAATGCTCCTTTCAATACAAGTGTACCAAAACAGTATTTTGCATTGATTCTGATTCTTATTGAAGTCAATCAAATTTATAATTTACAACACTTTTTTTAAACTCTTTGTTCTAAAAGTCCTCATGAGTTCCTTTTCTACACAACACATATCCATTTTTTATAAATCTGCGCTGCTTCTTTTCTATATTTGTTGGTGAAAACCAACTAAATAAGCATGTCCAGGAGATGATCTGTCATGTATATTTTGCTTTAAAGCGACACAGTTGTAGAATCATTGGCTGATGTAGAAAAGGTGAAATGAAGCTGCGGAAACCGATGGCATAAATTACGTAAGTGAGAGAGAGAGAACACTGTAAGCTGGTATCACCTCAAGAAAAACTTCAACTTTATAAACAGAGAAAAAAACAGAA